>NW_012117489.1:2482274-2553790 GCF_000951035.1 Colobus angolensis palliatus | reverse complement strand
GAAACCCTGTCTCTACTAAAAATACAAAAATTAGCTGGGCATACTGGCACACGCCTGTACTCCCAGCTGCTCAGTAGGCTGAGGCAGGAGAATCACTTGAACCCAGGAAGCAGAGGTTGCAGTGAGCGGAGATTGTGCCATTTCACTCCAGCCTGGGCAATAAGAGCAAAACTCCATCTAAAAAAAGAAAAAAAAAAAGAGGCCTGAAGACATTACTGAATTGTTATAATTTCTTAATAAAATTTTAACAGATGAGGAGATGGTTCTTTTGGATGAGCAAAGAAAGTGGTTTCTTGAGATGCCTGAGATGAATCTACTTCTGGTGAAGACGCTGTGAACATTGTTCAAATAACAACAAAGAATTTAGAATATTACATAAACTTAGTTGATAAAGCAGCTGCAGGTTTTGAGAGGATTCACTCCAAATTAGAAAGAAGTTCTACTGTAGGCAAACTGCTATCAAACAGCACTGCATGCTCCAGAGGAACTTTTCATGAAAGGAAGAGTAAATCAAAGTGGTCAACTGTATTGTTATCTAATTTTAAGAAACTGCCACAGATATCCCAATCTTTGGCAACCACCACCCTGATCAGTCAGCAGAAACCAACATTAAGGCAAGAAGACCCGCCCTCAGGAAAAAGAGTTTTACTCACTGAAGGCTCAGATGATTGTTAGCATTTTTTAGCAATAAAGTATTTTAAAATTCTGCCTGGTAGCTTGCTTTATGGACCTAATGCTATTTCACACATAATAGACTATAGGATACCATAAATATAACTTTCGTATGCACAGGAAACCAGCAAATTAATGTGACTTGCTCCATTGCAGTATTTGCTTTATTTTCAGTGATCTGCAACTGAACCTATGATATCTCCGAGTTATGCCTGTGTTGCATTTTCTTCACACGAATGAATTTTTAAAGTTACACATTCGATTTAGGAAATATAAATGTTTGCTAAACACAGAATCTAAAAAAAAAATAGCCAACCTAAATAGAAACAAGTCTTCAAGAACAACATAAATTAAAAATTAGCTATGCAAAGTATTCACATAAAAGACAAAATTACCACATATATTTAAGAAACATAAATTTTTAAATTATAAATATTTGTCAATATGTTTAATTTCCAGTATTATGAATCTATGAAATATGCAAACAAGTGATTAATTTCAATATGATTGTTGATTAGCTCAGCAGCCACTGACAAGTGGCCATAAGGTACAAGAAATTATCTCTAATAACACAAAATTGCCATCTGAATGCTTTTAAGGCCTCATAAACCCTGATAGAGTATAAGAAATAGCGCACAAATTATTGTGTTTGCTCTCAACTAAATTCTGAATAACTCATCAACTCTTAAGGTTATGACTAGAGGGTATCGATTAGCTGTCTTATCCTCTGAAGCAGTTATAACTTTAGCAATATTTTAATCTATGTAATGAATCATGAAATCTATATTTAAAAAAGTATTTGAATGACATTCAGTGGTATTTGCATCATGAAATTAAACATTCATTACCACTCCCATGAAGTAAAAATAAAATATACCACCAGGACAAACAGCCTGTATGAAAAAGGAGAAAAACAATTGCCTGAGGACATTATGTAGAAAGCAGAAATGTCAAAGTGTGATAGTCAGGTGGCAGAGAGAGAAATCTAAACTGGATGTTTTAGCAGTTCATCCTGTAAGAATATTTCACATGTTAAATTATACTTTGCTCATAGAAAGGTATAATTTACAAAAACTATGCATATAATTTTCATTTTTAGAATGAAATAAGAAATAATTATAAACTCTAAGAAAATATTGATCCTGTTATGTATAAGATCGTATCTGTCTAGAACTTTTCTAAAAATGGGAGATTAAGTGTACTTATTAGCAGGATGAAAAATAGACTCATCATTAACTGTTAACAGTTTGTGGAGATATAAGACACTACACATATTTAAAGTGCACAGTTGAACCAGTTGTGACATATGTATACATCTATGCATCACTAAAATCAAGATAGTTTAATGTATGTATCATCCTCGAGTTATCTAATGCCTTTTAAAAATTCCTTTCTTCTCTCTTTTCACCCCCTTTACCCCATACCCCTTCTTTCCCTTCCACACCTCCCTAAGTTCAGAGCACCACTGAAAACAAGCTAATTACTCATCCACAGGGGAGTGGATAAAAAATGGTGGTATATCCATACGAGAGAATGCCATCCAACCATGGAAATGAAGAACTGATATACACAAAATGGATTAAACTAAAAAAAAAAAAAATGCTAAGTGAAGTCAGACAAAAGTAGTACATATTCTATGATTCTGTTTATATAAAGTCTTATGAAATGCAAAGTAACCTGCAGTGACTTATTGTTTTTGGAACTACCAGATGTACATTACCATTACCATTTACACTGAAACTATTCCAGAAAAATGGGAAGGAAGGACTCCTGCCCAATTCATTCTATGAGGCCATGATCATTCTGGCACCATACCTAGCAGGGACACAACAAAAAAAGAAAACTTCAAGCCAGTGTCCATGATGAACATCAATGCAGACATCCTCAACAAAATACTAGCAAACCAAATCCAGCAGCACATCAAAGAGCTTATCCACCATGATCAAATAGGCTTTATCCCAGGATACAAGGTTAGTTCAACATTCATAAGTCAATAAACATGATTAATCACATAAACAAAACCACAAACTAACCACATGATTATCTCAACAGACACATAAATGGCCTTCAAAAAATTCAACATCCCTTCATGTTAAAAACTCAATAAACTAGGTATTGAAGGAATATGCCTCAAAATAATAAGAGCCATATATGACAAACCCACAGCCCATATCCTACTGAATGGGCAAAAGCTAGGACCATTCACCTTGAAAACTGGCACAAGACAGAGATGCCCTCTTTCACCACTCCTATTCAGCATAGTATTGGAAGTCCTGGACAGGGAAATCAGGCAAGAGAAAGAAATAAAGGGCATCCACACAGGAAGACAGGAAGTCAAACCATCTTTGTTTGCAAATGACATGATCCTATATCTAGAAAACCCCATCATCTCAGCCCAAAAGCTTCTTAAGCTGTTAAGAAACTTCAGCAAATCTTAGGATGCAAAATCAATGTGCAAAAATTTCTAACATTTCTGTACACCTACAGTAGGCAAGCAGAGAGCCAAATTATGAAATAATTGTGAATTCCATTCACAATTGCTTAAAAAAAGAAAATACCTAGAAATATAGTTTACAAGAAAAGTGAAGGACCACTTCAAAGAGAACTATAAACCACTGCTCAAAGGAATCAGAGAGGACACAAGCAAATGGAAAAATATTCCATGCTCATGGACAAGAAGAATCAACGTTGTGAAAATGGCCATACTGCCCAAAGTAATTTATAGATTTGATGCTATTCCAATTAAACTATCATGGACATTCTTCACTGAATTAGAAAAAACTATCTTAGAATTCATATGGAACCAAAAATGAGCCTGAATAGCCAATACAATCCTAAGCGTAAAGAACAAAGCTGGAGGCACCACACTACCTGACTTCAAACTATACTTCAAGACTACAATAACCAAAAGAGCATGATACTGGTACTAAAACAGACCCATAGACCAATGAATCAGAATAGAAAACTCGGAAATAAGACCACACACCTACAACCATCTGACTTTTGACAACATGCAGACCAATGGAACAGAATAGAGAATTTGGAAATAAGACCACACCTACAACCATCGGATCTTTGACAAACCTGACAGAGACAAGCAATAAGGAAAGGACTGCTATTTAATAAATGGTGCTGGGAGAGCTGGCTAGCCATATGCAGAAAATTGTACCTGGACCCCCTCCTTACACCTTATACAAAAATTAAGATGGATTAAAGACTTAAATGTAAAACCCAAAACTATAAAAACCCTAGGAGAAAATCTAGGCAATACCATCTGACATAGGCACAGGCAAAGATTTCATGAGAGAGATGTCAAAAGCAATTGCAACAAAATCAAAAATTGACAAATGGGATCTAATTAAACTAAAGAGCTTCTGTATAGCAAAAGAAACTATCATCAGAGTGAACAGATAACCTACAGAATGGGAGAACACTTTTGCAATCTATCCATCCAAAAAGGGGTAATATCCAGCATCTACAAGGAACTTAATCAAAATAACAGGAAAAAAAAGAAAACCCTATTAAAAAATGGGCAAAGGACATGAACAGACATTTCTCAAAAGAAGACATACATATGATCAACAAACATATGAAAAAAGCTCAACATCACCGATTAGAGAAATGCAAATCAAATCCACAATGAGAGAGCATCTCATGCCAATCAGAATGGCTACTAGTAAAAAGTCAAAAACAACAGACACTGGATAGTTTGCGGAGAAATAAGAATGCTTTTACACTGTTGGTGGGAGTGTAAATTAGTTCTACTATTATGAGAGACAGTGTGGTGATTCCTCAAAGACCTAGTGGCAGAAATGCTATTTGACCCAGCAATCTTAATACCTAGGCCATCGATGGGATGATTTGTGCAGCAAACCACTGTGGCACATATTTACCTATGTAACAATCCTGCACATCCTGCACAGGTAGCCCTGAACTTAAAATAAAAGCTGGAGAAAAAAAAAATTATCTTTATATCTTTCAACTACTAACACCTAAAACAAAACAAAACAGAACAGAACAAAAAGGCCTCAGTGCCTGACTGTAGCAGTTTTAAAATTTTTCCAGGGACAATATGGGTTGCCACAAAAATCTGACAGGAAGAAAACAAAACGCAGATGCAAAATATGTGAAAATAAAAGTCACACTACCAGCTCTCCCTTTGTTGATGGCTTCCTTTTGCAAATTGTCTTCCACTAAATAATGTAGTCTGCATAAAAATCCTTTCATTTTTCTTCCTCTTTTCTTCCGTTGGCTATTTGATGACAATATTTTGTATGTAAGAGTTTTCATATTATCTACTTTTTTGTAACTGCTACATGAAAATAAAGAGAGGAGTATTTTTGAAATTTTAATTATGAGAAAACCAGGATTGTTAGATCTTGATTCAATTTACGTCACTTGGTTACTCATTAGGATTTATATTTTTGTCTTAACAGCACCCTTAGATTCTTGGTTTTTCTTTTTCTTGTTATAATAGTTTACACACAGGTTAGTGGATTTAGATTTAGTTTCGTTATATAGAGTTAAAAATATCTTTAGTTGAAGATAGTTGACATTTGTGTACACTTTAGTTTTGCATACTGAAGAAATATCTCATTTCTATGTGAATACATTATTCTTCAATTGATTAGAAAATTGGATGCTTAGACATTACTAAAAGTTATTTAAATAATGACATCTTATTAGTATGTTTCCACATACAGATCTGGCCCTTAAAGATTGATGAGTAGAACACTGACCTTAGAATGTCCAAGTTTTCATGAAAATATTCACTAAATGAACAATATGATTAACAAACAGATTACTAAACCTTTGCAAATAAGTATTTTTATTGCAATACTAGCTTGATGGACTAATGAGATGATTTAAGGCATATAGGTTAAAATGGGGATCGTTTATGGAAATGCTACTCTCACACACATATAGAGACATATGTAATTTTTTAAACTTTTAATTGTTAAATAGACAAAATAATTGGTGTGAATCTAGACATTCTTTTTAGTTAGAAATGTTAAAAATTGATACCTTTCATTTTACTGTTTGTAGTAAATGCATAAAGCCCAAGGTAATTTCTGATCACTTTGCATGTTCGTGCTCACTCTGAGTATTTATCTTTACAATAATGTTAATAGCATTTTTAAGACTACATGTTTTCTTCTAATGAAAGCATTATATAATCAATTAGATCACATTGCAATTAGTGAAAAATACTGTAAGCTACTGTGTTTTATGCGAAATAAAAAAATAATGTGACCTTGAGGTTATCTGTCATTATGCAAGGAATATTTTCACTGTAAATGCAATAAAAGTTAATACATGTCATTTCAGGGTGATTAAACATTATTTATTATTAATCTTTGGGGTAGATTTCTCTGTTATAAATTGATAAAATTCTAAATAACTGCTTTTTTATAAAATAATAAGAATATAACAGAAAATATATAAAGCTTTCTATCAAAAACACAAGCCAAAAAAAAAAAAACCTGGTCCATCTGTACTCCAACCAAAGGCAGAAATCCAAAAGACATAGTAGCAAAAGGTCAGGTCAGAAAGCTAGCTCACTATCTGTAGTAGAAAGCAGAGCCTGTTTTCAGTAAGGAAAATGTATGTTTAATGCAAAGAACATTATTTCTAACAAGTAACTTATCCAAAATATGGAGCCATAGGGAGTTTAGAAATAAAAAAAAGTCAGCAATAAAGGGCACTGGTATCCCCAGAAGGCCATGATTAAGTGTCTAGCTGAGGCTTCTGCTTGCACAGGATTTTTTCTTCCCCCTCTTAGTTTGCAGCACAAAGACTGGTCCCATTGGAAGAAAAACTTGTTATCCACATATTATATCACTCAGTTGGGTACAGATAACTACATGTCTTCCCTGTGGGAAGAAATCCTTTTTATTAGGCTTTGTGGGCTCATTCTTTATTTACTTATATTGTTTGGATGCCAGTTATGGGAGGCCAGGCTTTCCCTTTCCCTCTGGAGTCAGCATTCTTCAGGGCAATCCTCAAAACTCCTGCAAGACTCCATTCCCAAACCAGACTCTTCTATTCTAACCTGCCAATTTTTTTTTAACTATCATAGTACAGCACATTCAAATCTAATGTCATGTTTTTATATTGCTGTTGAAATCTGAACAAAACAACCCAAAACAAAACTTAGAAAATATAAACAAATTAACACCACAATAGAAATATAAGGCTTTTACTATAGTATTTATTTGAATTGTTTCTATAATCAATATATGGCCTGATAGGTTACACTTACACATTTGATTAACAGATGACAAAAAAGATCAAATTGCTGAGTGTCCCACACCCATGAGAAACAGAAGCTCTGATTTAAACTCAGGCTGACTCCAGAACGATACTCCTAATCACAAGGATGTACTGCCCCTTTCATTTTTAATAACTAGTTTCAAAACTCAGATCTTCCTAGACATTATTCTCACTGGCATCTTTCTGTTTTGGTCACTTATGCAGAATTTATGATATTTTATATACATATACACACACATATACATATAAACATCCATATATGTGTGTATATGTATATGTGAGTATATAATACATGTATATATTATATATTTAGTATATTATATATCTGTATGTGTATAATATATAGATATATATGTATAAGATATATGCGTGTTCTATATACACATAGGTATAAGTACATCTATAATAGACATGTATGTATATATATTTAAAAATGTATTTGTTCACCTTCATGTGGTGCTCAGAACTGTGTTTTGTGATTTTCATGTTTGAACTTATTTAATCACTACAGCCATTCTGTGAGAGTGATCTTGTTATCCTCATTTTACAGAGGTTAAATGATGCACTGAATATCACTGAGTTTGCATATGGTTGAGTTAAGATTGAAAGATTTTTGTCCCAATCTCTGTACAACCCAAATGCTCTTTACTCCTAATTAGATGTAATATGCTTCCTTCTTTTCTCAAGTTTTATCTCTATGAGCTAACTATATATTCTTTTAGTATAGGGGCAATACCTTCCAAGTCATATACAATTCCTGTAGCCCCTAACACAGTAAGAGTTTAATACATAGTTGGTGAATATATTTCTAACCTTAGGATTCCTGTCCTGGTTTGTAAAATCTCCAACTGAGATCATAAATCTCCTCTTAAATTTACTACAAATACTTAGACTCCTGAAAAATATCTCATGACAACGAGGTTCTTACCAAGGAGCACTGATGATTTTGATGAGACCCAGAGAATGTCAAGGTCAAGATTGATACAACAAAATATTGATTCCCATAGATGTAAATATTGTTGACCTTCTTATACTCTCAAGTTTCTACCAATAAATTTCAAATCATGAACAATCTTAGAAGAGATATGTCCTCTACTCCCGCACAAATAGCCTTTGGCTAAAATATTATCTAGGACTGAGGAAATCATTTATGGTTTCTTTCTTCTGTCTCCCCCAACATATTATTTTTAAATTCTACTTTACAGCACCACAACCGTGATTCTTTCCTCCATTCATTTTCTTTTCTACCCTTTCACAAGGGAAATCTGGATTCCTTTGCCCACCTGAGCCATCTGTTTTCTCTTTCTATCTCCATGTTTTCATCACACTTCTCATATATGTTTAACTTCCCCTTTTTTCTGTCACTTGGCATTCCTCCCTATATGGGCATTCCAGTGTGAAACCATAGTGATATTCAGGCATGCACTAATGAAGAGGCAGACTCTTAACTGAGCTTTTGCTGACACTCTTCGGGAAAGCTTCATGGTATTTATTTAGATTTTTAAGTTATAGTTGTTTCTTATCAATGAAAGTTATTTTTTTCATTTTATATTACAGAAGATATTCTACTAAAAAGAGTGTAAATATTCCCTGCCATCACTGCAGTTTCACAGAATAGAGATTTGCTTTTTAATATAACCACTAAAGAGGACACAGATTCCAACTTAGAGTAGTAACAGAGCATGTAAGCTGACAAATTCCAGAATCAGAATTTTTTATAGCGTAATGGACAGAAGCAAAACATTCTATAGAAATCAATTTTTAAAATCACTTGTGCTTTGACAAATTCAAAGTGAACTCAGGACATACAAAATGGAATAACAGATACTGGAGACCCCAAAACTGTCTCCACTGGGAGGAGAGTGAGGGATGAAATACTACCTATTGGATATATTGTACCCTGCTTGGGAGATTGGTCCAACAAAAGCTGAGACTTCACCACTACACAATAAATCCAAGTAACACCACTGTACTTGTACCCCTAAATCTATACAATTTTTTTTAAAAGCACACAATATAAGTTCAGACTTTGTGTAAAGGCTCTGAAACAAGAAGCAGAAAGTCCAAGAAAGAAGTGCTGGGAAAATAATCAAAAGGAGCATGTAGTGGAATAATATGAAAAGGATCATAATTACTACCTAAGCTACTGGTCAGAAATAGTGACTGGCTGTAACAGAAGAGAAAATGGGGGATAGTAATAATATACTCTCTAAAGTTTGTATGACTTCCTCTTTATTAATACATGGAGTAAAATCTGTATCATTCTCATGACCAAATGTAGATTTATTATTTCTCAGGAATACTTTGGTCACCTTCTTAAGCCCCAGAATTGAAAAGCTCATCAAGTGTCATTCATTTCTTTTATATCTAAGAGTCAAATTCAAGCCTATTAATTTAGACCCATTATAAAATTGTAACTTAATGAGGCTTATTCTGCTTAGGTATGTACCTGTGTTGCAGAGCAGCATGTCTATTTCCTTTCTCTAAATATATACAGTACTTTAAATACCTAACATATGATTTTGTACCTGTTTATGTTGTCCTTTTTATCTTATGAATTAATCCTATCCTTGCAGGTGGTCTGTGAGTTTCTTGAAAACAGGGATTGTGTATTATTATCATGCACAGTAAAATAGCACAGTAACTCATCCAAACATTCGTAACATAACTAAATCCCTACCCTACACCAAGCTCTTTCAAGAGCACCATAGAAATGTGAAGACAATTAAAAAAATAATTTTAGGTGTGAATTCTTTATCTTTTGATTTGATGTTTTCCTTTCATGTTAGATATCTCTCCTGTATCAGAGAAAGAGGTAGCTTCCTCCTTTCTAAAACCAGTTTTTAGAACTGGCTAAGTTCAGTGCTGAATTTATGTTAGCTACAACTGGTGATCTATGGACTAGCAAAACTCTAAATGCATTTTTTAAAGCTTAGGGGAATAAAGGAAAGAGGAGGTCTCTACTGGGGATGATTCTGTCTTCCTCTCTAGGAGATGGCTTGAAACAGAAAACTTTTCTCTATGGCATCCAAGGAATATGAATGTTATTTCTAAATATGTTGTTAAATAGATGCTGATTTTGATTACATGGTTTGAGAAAGAAAAAATTATACATCTATATTTTAAAGATTCCAGAGATCCATGTATATGTCTTGATTTTTAGAGACACAAAAATTCTATTCCCTAGACCAACCTCATTTTCCAGATGAGGAAATAGAGCCTCCTGAATTAATTGCTCTGCCATTGGTCTCAAAGACAGGAGTCAGGACTTGAATTCTCATTCCAGATCTGCTGTTTATCATCCTGCATAAACCTTTGACAAGCCAAAGAACTTTTCCTGGATTAATTTTCTTGAAAGATTGTTGAGATTGCTTCCAATTACCTGCCTGTGTGATTATTCTAACTTTTCTATTTTACTTGTTTACAATAGGCCCACAACTTCTCTTCTATTGCAGCTACAATACATCTCTTTTTAGACTAGTTCTCTACACAGCACACACACACACACATACACACACATGTACATACTCACACAAATGCACATACAGAATAGACTGGAGCCCAGCTCAGTATGGCTTGCTGAGTTGACACCAGTGGTAACAATAAGTATGGATTCGCCAACTGCTGAAGCAGCTGTGACACTCTCGGACAACTGTAGGCTCTTTGCCACAGCCTGGGTGGGCTACATCATCAGCACTGCCATTATGATACACATAAACATTGACCCCAGTTTCCAGCTAACTAGGCTATCTGACTCCAGCTCACAGACATTTTTAGTTAGTTCTCAGAACAGCAGGTATATGTGCATGAGCCAATGTACAGACCTTCTTTTTGAGGTTTTCTCAAGTCACTTATCCAAGTTTTGCAGTTATATGCGATGATTATTTAATAGACAAACGTAAGTAGTTTATAGCAGCTCTTTTGACCCTTGTGAATGTCTTTCTCTCAAAGTGAACTAGCATTTTTTAATTTTTTTTCTTACTTTGACACATTTTCTCAGCTTAAAGTTAGTATTTAAGATTTAAGACACAGAGCTTCTGTGAACATCCTTTTTTCACAATTTCTAGTATTCTCTAAGTTTGAAATTATTACCTACTAGAATTTCAACAGATAGAAGCCTGGAGCAGCCGGTTTGAAATAATGGTGTGCCTTTGTGAGCACAATCACTTTTTAGACATCTCTGGTACAGAACAAGTAAACCAAGCAGCAGACTTATTATTAGACATGATAGCAGACATTCATGAGAATAGAGAGAATGTCCTTGGTGTTTTGTAGTTCATCTGACTTGCTTTTTCTTAAAAGCAAAGCCATTGGCTTTATACTATTTTAATACATCATCTCAGGAGTTTGCAGGCCTCTGTTTAGCACATGTAGAACATAAACACAGCAGAGATTAATACCTGAACAATATAAGAAGTTCAGAGAAGAAAAACTTACTTGAAATTCACTGAATCTATTTGAAGGGAACATATTCGCAATCAATTCCCAAGGAAAGGTGAAGCAATGGCTAGGTCAGCATTGCTTAATGGTCATTTCTTTCATAGAGGGCTCTCACAAATTTTAAATTAAAAGAAAAATGGTTTGTAACTGAGCAGGCATCACCAGTAACTTTCCAGAAAACTTAGTTGTCTGACATTTTTCATTGATTTTTCTTATATTAGAAAATGAAATGTCACACGCTATTAATTGCATTTTTACAATAAATAGTTCCATCAGGAGTAATGGCTAAATGAAAGTACTTCCTGTCTAATGCACAATAGATATATTCGTTTAAATGTATTCAATTTAGAAGAAAGCAAAATGTCTATATTCATTACAGTTATACCCACCTGTGGGCTGAATTGATGAGGTGGTAATTACTACCTTTATAAATGGAACAGCATTGTCAGTCTGGAGGAAGAAAACCCATTTTCTTATCATTATATTTCACACACCCACACAATAGACACATTCCAAAAACTTTCTTCCAATCATAAAAATTTTACCCTTGAATTTCCAGTGGACCTAATGATTGTAAACATGATCACTCAGTAGGTCCTGCTTTTCTGGAGGGTTGCAAAGGGTTGGTTTCATAAGACATGATGGAGGGAAACTGAGCGTCAAAATGTCTTTATGCAAAGTAACTCTCATGTTTGTTATTCTGCATGCCTGCAGTGTAGCTGTAGGCATCATGTGGCATGGATTTGATTATTCTTATACCATGCATTGTTTTCTGAGTTCAATGAAGGTAGGACAATTAAAATGTGACTTTGTTGAATATTTTTATTTTTAGAACATTGTTCTAAAAATAAAGTCTGTTAATTAGAAAAAGCAAGTACACATAGTTCCTATACACTCTGCCCAATCCTAAATAGTTTCTCTTATTATTATTTTGTATCGTGTGGTGAGTTAGTGTATTAGTCTGTTCTTATGCTGCTAGCAAAGACATACCCAAGACTGAATAATTTATAAAGGAAATAGGCTCAATTGACTCACAAGTCCACATGGCTGGGGAGGCCTCAGAATCATGATGAAAGGGGAATGAGGAGCAAGGTCATGTCTTACATGGCAGCAGGCAAGAGGGCATGTGCAGGAGAACTCCCGTTTATAAAACCATCTGATCTCATAAGATATATTCACTATCACGAGAACAGCACAGGAAAAACCCACCCTCCATGATTCAGTCACCTCCCACTAGGTCCCTCTGATGATATGTGGGGATTATTATAATTCAAGGTAAGATTTGGGTGGGGACACATAGCCAAACTATATCATTCTGCCCCTGGTTCCTCCCAAATCTCATGTCCTCACATTTCAAAACCAATCATGCCTTCTACTGCCCCTCAAAGTCTTAACTCATTCCAGCATTAACCCAAAAGTTCAAGTCCAAAGTCTCATCTGAGAAAAGGCAAGTCTCTTTCACGTATGATTCTATAAAATCAAAAGCAACATAGTTACTTCCTGGATACAAAGGGGGTGCAGGCAATGGTTAAACACATCCGCTCCAAATGGGAGAAAGTGGAGAAAACAAAGGGGGTTTAGGCCCCATGCAAGTCCAAAATCCAATGGGGCAGTCAAATCTTAAAGCTTCAAAATGATATCCTTTGAGCTCCTGTCTCGCATCCAGGTCACATATTATGTTCTCTTGACTATGTTTGGAATTCTTAAATATGTGAAAGTAAAAAAAAGAGATTAAAAACTCCTGAAAACTCTAATTATGCAAAGAAAATTAAATTTTCTAACTTTATTTTTATTTTACATTCTTGGGTACATGTGCAGGTTTGTTACATAGGTAAATGTGTGCCATGGTGGTTTGCTGCACCTATTAACCCATCACCTAGGTATTAAGCCCAGCATACATCGTCTATTTATCCTAATGCACTCCCTCCCTCAACTCCACCCCCAGACAAGCCCCAGTTTGTGTTGCTCTGCTCCCTGTGTCCATGTGTTCTCATCATTCAGCTCCCACTTATAAGAACATGTGACATTTGGTTTTCTGTTCCTGCATTAGTTTGCTGAGGATAATGGCTTCCAGCTCCATCCACATCCCTACAGAGGACATGATCTCATTCCTTTTTATGGCTGCATAGTATTCCATGGTGTATATGTACCACATTTTCTTTATCCAGTCTATCACTGATGGGCATTTGAGTTAATTCCATGTCTTTGCGATTGTGAACAGTGCTGCAATGAACATATGTATGCATGTATTTCTGTAACAGAATGACTTATATTCCTTTGGGTATATACCCAGTAATGGGATTGCTGGGTCAAATGGTATTTCTAGTTCTAGATCTCTGACAAATTACTACACTGTTTTCTACAATCGTTGCTAATTTACATTCTCACCAACAGTGTAAAAGCATTCCTATTTCTCTGCAACCTTGCCAGCAACTGTTGTTTCTTGACTTTTTAAGCATCTCCATTCTGACTGGTAACAGATGATATCTCATTGTGGTTTTGACTTGCATTTCTCTAATGATCAGTGATGTTGAGCTTTCATTCATATGTTTATTGGCCGCATGAATGTCTTCTTTTCAGAAGTGTCTTTTCATGCCCTTTGCTCAGTTTTTAATAGGGTTGTTTGCTTTTTTCTCATAAATTTGTTTAAGTTATTTGTAGATTCTGGATATTAGACTTTTGTCAGATGGATAGATTGTAAAAATTTTCTCCCACTCTTTAGGCTGCCTGTTCACTCTGATAATAGTGTTTTTGTTGTTGTTGTTGTTGTTTTTCCTGTGCAGAAGCTCTTTAATTAGATCTCATTTGTCAATTTTTGCTTTTGTTGCAATTGTTTTTGGCAATTTCATCAACCAATCTTTGTCTGTGCCTGTGTCTTGAATGCTATTCCCTAGATTTTCTTCTAGGGTTTTTGTGGTTTTGGGTTTTATATTTAAATCTTTAATCCATCTTGAGTTAATTTTTGTAGAAGGTGAAAGGAAGGGGTCCAGTTTCAATATTCTGCATATGACTGGCCAGTTCTCCCAATCCTTTCCCAATTACTTGTTTTTGTCAGGTTCATGGAAGATCAGATAGTTGTAGATTTGTGGTCTTATTTCTGATTAATCTGTTCCATTGGTCTATGTGCCTGTTTTTGTACCAGTACCATACTGTTTTGGTTACTGTAGCCTTGCAATATACTTTGAAGTCCAGTGGCATTATGACTCCAACTTTGTTCTTTTAGCTTTGGATTGTCATTGCTATGCAAGCTCTTTTTTGAATCTATATGAATTTTACAATAGTTTCTTCTAATTCTGTGAAGGATGTCAATGGTAATTTAATGGGAACAGTGCTGAATTTGTAAATTACTTTGAGCAGTATGGCCATTTTCATGATATTGATTTTTCCTATCCATGAGCATGTAATGTTTTTCCATTTGTTTGTGTCCTCTCTGATTTACCTGACCAGTGGTTTGTAGTCCTCCTTGAAGAGGTCCTTCACTTCCCTCATTAGCTATATTCCTAGGTATTTTATTCTCTTTGTAAATTTGCTAGCTTTTGTATGAGACAGTGGGCTAAAGATGGTAAAAAATTCCTCTTACCTGCCCAAATTTCCATCAGGAATTTGCTTTGTAGACTCAGGGGAAAATGGTATTTTGTTGAAAATAATTTTATGCTGTCACATGCATTCAGTGATATACACACACACAGAAACAGACCCCAGAACATCCAAACATTGAGTACCTATATAGGGGAAGAAAAATAATTTTCTTGTTCTCAAGCATTTTGCCGTGACTCCCTGTAACAAAACACAAATTAACAAGATAAGAAACAGAAGTTTGATAACATGTATACCTCCTGTGCACATGGGAGATAACCTGGAGAAATAAATAAATTTCTAGACTAAATTTCAAAGAGTTGTCTTAGACTTCAGGCTTGAATATCATCGTTCTCTGAAGCAAAGAAGTATGAGGTGAAAGGTCAGGTTAAGACCCATGAAAAGTGCTACTACAAAACAGGAAAAGGTTTGTTATGCAGATTTAAGTCTATGCCTTTTCCATTTATTAAGAGTCTCTAGTAATTTAGAGCTAGCCTTCTTTTAGGTTGTCTTAGGTGTCTTAGGAGACACCTTTACAAGTAAAGCTTTCCTTTATAGGTGTAAATTTATCTTAGAAAAGGATAGATAACTTTTCAAAGCTTCTCCTGTGTCTGTAACTTCTCAAAATAGCTAGTTCAAAATTATCCTTATGCTAAGGAGGTGTACTAGAGTGGCATACTTAGGTTTCCTAGTCATATTTTGGGGTGGCATATTCTGAGCCCCATCACCTATATTTGCCATGTGGTGTATTTAGTACTTCCATAAAAAGATTTTTTCTTCACAACAATCTTGTAAGCTGCTTATTATTATCCCCCTTAATTTATTCTGAGATAACTGAAACCTTTAGAGTTTGAACTTCTGTAAGATAGAGGCTGACATTCAAGCTAGTCAGGTTTCAAAGACTAAGATTTTTTTTCCTATTATAAAAATAGAATAAATAAGTGAATGAAACCTCTAAAGCAAGTTTTCTGTTATCCAAGCTGTTACAGAGATGCAGGAAGATGATGGGTACCAAAAGAGTTCTGACTCAGCAGCAGCCACTTGATTGGAGGAGGGGGAAATTCACTCTCTTTGAAGCAGGATTTCATTTGGGGCTAATATAATAGAAAAAGTTAGAGAATATTAGAATTCTTAAAGCAATCTCTTATGCATAACAGTGAAAGGTCAAATGTGGGCTTTCATGCAAAGACTATGAATTCAATTCTCACAGCTCTGTGCTGGTGTTACCCATAAGGAGCTATGAAGAACAGCAATTGATTTCTTCCCTTTCTTTTTTATGATCAGAGCACATATTTACAACCAATGCAACAAGACTACTACCTTGCATTTTCCTAGTACCCATCTCTCAGCTTCAAGAGCATTATACATTTTTAAAATTACAATTAGTTATCTCACTCTTTCTGGGAGTTAACTGCTCCATATCATCCTGAACCCACAAATGAGTTAGTAGAGACAGCCTGGACTTATGTGGCATCTGGATAAATGCTAAGTAATTGGAACAGCCTTGAGTATGTTGAATCATGCCTCTGAAGTCAGGCAGATCTGAGCTTTAATCTAGTGAATGCATTTCTAAACATGTTTGTGCCTTATTTTCCATATCTTTAAATGAGATAATAATAGAATATACTTCATAGGGTTATTATGAAGATTAAGTGAGTGAACAAGTGTCAAGTGCATGGCACATTTCTAGTTTACAGTGTAGTTCATGAGGAGTTAATGTGTCATAATAATTACAATAATAACAATTTGATAGCAAACATTCATACTTCTAAATGCATTACTCTAGTAAGAATACTTGGCACTTTAAAAACATACCTGTTTTAGGCATTAACGTACACTTTTTCGTGTGAAAAAGTACAAATTCTCTCCTTGCACCCAAAACATTAAGTATAAAAAGTAGTTAATTACTACAGAATTCATACTGAATGACAACAAAAAATTCCCCTTGGCATTACTGAATGTTTTAAAAATGACTCTTGTTAAGATAATTGTCGTATTCAATTTGTAATTTACTTTCAACCTTTAATGAATCATTGAGAGTGATTAACAAGAAGGTTTCTTTTATGTTATACATTTTTTTCTGTCAGATAAGCTTTCAAAACCTCTTCCTATAGGCAAACTGTAAGAAGGGAAATTTAAATAACTGGCAAATGAATGAATGAATTATATATCAAATCTTGTACTATAATTCTTTATTTTAAAACTTTACTGATACTGAGAATAGGTCATCATTTTTTACTCTTTCATACTTACACTCCATCTCTAAATATATTTAAAGATTGTATAATTATTTCAGAGAGTAAGTCATCTTATTAACCTTCAGGCCTATTTTTTTCAGTAAAAGCATCCTGTCATTCAGCAAAAAGCCAAGAAATAATGTGTGCTAATAATGTGTATATAATGCTATGTAAGAGAGACATTAACTTCTAATTATTCTTAAGTAGTCTGATCTAGGTAACCCTCTATAGCAACTTGTGATTATCACTCTATCACAGCTTACAGTTTTTACCTCTTTACATGTAATTCTTTCCCATTAAACTGTAAATTAATCAGTATAAGACCCAGTAAGAAATTGACATTTAGAAGTTGCTAAATAAGAAATAATTGAATGTATGAATACTTAATAAACAGTTGAATGAATGGATGGTTACATGTATGGATAGATGGTTGGATGGCTGAGGTAGCATGAGACAGTGAAAAGCATGCCCCCCTTTACCGTAATTACCTAGCCATTAGACTTTATACAAAACATGAAATTACTAAATATCAGTTGCCTCTTTTGAAAAATAATAGAGATTTCTACCTTTATAATTCAGTCTATGTCTGTATGTTTTATGGTGGGATTTATACTCCACTGGTTTACTCTTTCTCTCTTAATAAGGAAGCCAGACTATGCCCTAGAGATTGTCATTAGCACCTTAGAGGTAAGAAAGATAAGGATATCTGCATAATTCCCTGGCAAGAATAATGAAGCAAGAAATGTGATGTGTAGTTTAGTCTAACGACCTTGTGAAATAGAAGTGTTCAGAAAAAGATGGTATAAAACTTAAATTTTGGTGAAGCGGTCTTAAAATTATAAAATTTTGAATTAAAAATCATCAATATGATACTGAAAGAACATTTCAGAAATATAGAATGTGTAGATGAAGGTAAACATTCATTCTTGACCATTTAACTATTGTCATAAAATCTTCTACATAATCTGAAAGAATATAAAATACATTTTTAGCCTCAAATCTATCCTGAATTTTCAGTTGTTCCCCTACCCCAGTTCATGAGGCTAAGGTATTTTTGAGCACTAAGGTAGTGTTGACCATTGTATAAGAACATGGTCAGTTTTCTAAGACTGTTGTCATAAAGAAGTAAGAAGAACTATGATCAGGCCGGGTGCAGTGGCTCAAGCCTGTAATCCCAGCACTTTGGGAGGTCTAGGCGGGCGGATCACGAGGTCGGGAGATCGAGACCATCCTGGCTAACACGGTGAAACCCCGCCTCTACTAAAAATGCAAAAAATTAGCTGGGTCTGGTGGTGGACCCCTGTAGTCCCAGCTACTTGGAAGGCTGAGGCAGGAGAGTGGCATGAACCCAGGAGGCAGAGCTTGCAGTGAGCTGAGATCATGCCACTGCACTCCAGCCTGGGCAACAGAGCAAAAAAAGAACTATGATTAAACCAAATTAATCCCTAGTGTCAATCCAGTCCCTGTGATTATACTAAGAAAGGGCATGAAAAATAAATAAATAAATAAATAAATAAATAAATAAATAAATAAATAAATGCCAGGTGCAGTGGCTCACACCTGTAATCCCAGCGCTTTGGGAGGCTGCAGCAGGTGGATCACCTGAGGTGAGGAGTTCGAGACCAGCCTGCCTAGCATGGTGAAACCCCATCTCTACTAAAAATACAAAGAAAGTAGCTAGGCGTGGTCGCACACACCTGTAATCCCAGCTGCTGGAGGGGCTGAGACAGGAGAATCTCTTGAACTCCAGGAGGAGGAGGTCGAGGTGAAGTGAAATCGTGCCATTGCACTCCAGCCTGTGTGGCAGAGTGAAACTCCACCTCAAAAAAAGAAAAATAACTTAGTGAGAAAGAGTGCAGAAATAATGGTTTCCTTTCATTCTACATCTACTAAATCAAGGGATTTAGCACCACTTCAATGCTGTACTCCTGTCTCACTTCTCAATAGTGACTGTATCAGCTGGCAATTATCCTAGTTCTTTCAGCAACTGGATTTTGACCTTGAAATCAGAGTCTCCATTCTCATTACTGGCTACAGCCTGTCCACTAGTTTTTTATATCAGCCATTGTTCTAGAACGTAACCGAATTCTTACTTTAACTCTCTTAGATAGGCAATCCATGTACTTGGTCTAGTTGTGCTGTTAGTTAATGGTATCATGCCCTTCTTTCTTTTTGCCATGTGTTTTGCCCTCTTATATTTGGGCTTAAATCATTATGTTACACACATGTCTAAATTAATTGTCCCATTACTTCCCCCTACTCTGAAAAGTATGCCTACATTATTTCTGCTTACTTTCTTTTCTGGTCAGCTATTTGCCTATGATATACACTTATGACCCGATTTCTTTCTATCGAGGGTAGTTGTTTTGGAGAAACAAGGATAAAATCCATTCTTTAGTTTGTTCATTCAGTGTATATACATATTTACTTGGTATTCTCAAAGTGCCAGTCACTCTTTTATTTGGTATTGGGATAATAGAGCAAAAGTTGTAGAATGGTATGAGGCATAAATATAGAAACCATTATTATCCATTAACTTCCATAATGCATATTAAGTAGCACATATTCTGGGCTAGACAACATGTTGTTTAGCATTGTGTAACAAAAATGAATAAAACAGCTTCTTCCCTCAAAAAATTGGTGGAAAAAATAGACATGAAAACAGATAATTTAATGCTGTGTGACATATCTGGTAATAGATTATTAAAGAGGAAAATATAGAAGCAGGATTTGACAAAATATGATACAGGCAAGGTAAGAAGTTTTTCTGGTATATTAAGAAGATTGGCATTAAAGGAATATAGCAAATCACAGCTGTTTACTAACAAAGAAGCCAAGCATAGGTTGTTTGAATTCAAATTCCTTCTCCACTTGTTAACTTGGAGACCATGAGTGTGTAATCTCTCTAAGCACTGGTTGATGCATCTATAATGCAGATGAAAATATAACCTAACTCATAGAGTTGTTGTGAGGAATGATGAGATAATTCATATACCTTGTGCATAGTTTATACTCAGTAAACATTTGCCACTATTATTCTATAATCAAAGAGAGAGTTAAAGAGGATTTTAAGCAGGAGAATTATGTATCCAAAACTGTTTTAAATGGAGCATACTAAAAATTTTAAGGAGAATATTTTGAAGAACATGGACATAAATCCATTGGTAATGTGTAGCAGGAACTGATGCTTGCAGAGGAGGTTTAGGCAATGTTGAACATTGTGGATACATCAAGCTCTATCTATAGTGTGAATGGGGACACCCATGGAAGAGCATATGAAATGGATAAATCATTTGGCTGAAGATGGAATTGCATAGAACACTAAAATTTAAGGGATAATATCAGAAAAACAGAGGCCAATGAAGGATATAAAGAAGAATGGCCAGTGATGTGCTTGGTAATAGGCACAATCACAACCTAGAAATGGGTGGCAAGAAGGATGAGTAAAAACCAGGCTTCAGGCCAGGGCTACTTTAGAACTCATGATACATCAGTTGATAAGTTAAGGATGATGCTAAACTAAAAGTTACTTTCACAGTGTCATGAATTCCCAGAAAATAATGTGCTCCTCATATTTCTTTAAGTTAAATACCACCTTGATTAATATGAGATCTGGTTATGCTATTAGAGAGAAGTCTAACCAACATTTTTGTATTTTTTCTTAAAGGATTTTGCACAAAAGGAGAAGTCCACAGCAAAGGCCCTGGAAGATGTGAAGGCAAACTTTTACTGTGAATTATGTGACAAGCAGTATCACAAACACCAGGAGTTTGACAATCATATTAATTCTTATGATCATGCTCATAAGCAGGTAAGCCAAAGTGGGAAAAGTCCTTCATATTCCTGTATTTGTACCTTCAGAACAGAACCGTATGAATTTGACCTTATTTACTGTCATATAAGACTATGAGGTGAGAACATTTTATGTCCTTTTTTTCCCCTGGAAAGGTTGTGTTTTGTGTTTAAATGTTATCCAAAGTCATTTTTTCCTAGAAGTACTATACTACTAGAGGTAAACTTAGGGATAATCTGAGAGTAGACTGACATATTTATTTTAGAATTATATTCAGTTAACCCTTAAACAGCACAATGGTTAGGAATGTCAGTCAAAAATCCGCATGTGACTTTGCAGTTAAAAATTCACATATAACTTTTGATTCCCTCAGAACTTTACTAACAGCCTACTGTTGACCAGGACGAAGTTTTACTGTAACATAAACAATCCATTAATGCATGTTTTATATATGTTATATATATTATATACTTATTCTTACAATAAAGTAAGCCAGAGAAGAGAACATATTATTAAGAAAATAAGGTAAGGAAGGGAAAATATAGTTACTATTCATTAACTGGAAGTGGATCATCATAAAGGTCTTCATCTTCATTGTCTTCATGATGAGTAGGTTGGGGAGGAATAGAAAGAGAAGGAGTTGGTCTTGCTGTCTCAGGGGTGGCAGAGGTCGAAGAAAATCCACATGTAAGTGGACCCATTCAATTCAAACCCATATGTTGTTCAAGGGTCAACTGTATGTAGGGAAACCAGGACCCAGGAAAAGTAATAATGTCTTATTCAAAGTTACTTAACTAGTTAGTGATAGGTTTAGAATCCTGGACTAGTGCTAGGACAGAATCTATTACAGAATCGATTATAGTCTACATCTTTCAAGGACTCTAAGTTATAGGAAATATTAGGTCTTTGGGAAAGCAATTCTCAATAAAAGATTACATTTTCCTAAGCATACTCTCTTAAGAAAGTCAAAGATTTTATTTAACAAATGGAACACTGAAAACAGGCACACAAAAAATCCAAAAGGGAAAAGCCTAGGGGTAATCACAGGTGAAAACATTTCAGTTCATTTTCTTGAAAGATCATATGGGCATGTATATTATTAGTGTTGATATACTACATGTGGCTGCTTATATTACCTAATCTCCAAATGTGAAAAAAGAGGCTATTGTTCTCATCTGGTTCGATGTTATCCTTGTTGATTGAGGTATGGCGATACTGGCAATTTAGGAATGTTAAATACCACCAACTGAGAAAAAAAATTTCATGTGGCCAAAGATTATTGCTAACAGCTATAATAAGGTACACATTCCTGATGCCAAATGTACCTGGCATGTTGGAATGTGTGGGTAAGTCTTGTATACTCTATCTTAAATATTTATTCAGATTAAACAAAAATAAATATTTTGTCAGACATCACTAGCATTTTATTGTGTATACTAAATATATATGTATGTGCATATATACACATATATATGTATGTATATATGTGTATGTGTCTATATATACATACATGCGTGTGTATATATATCCTTGGGAAATGCAAGCCTGGCAAAGACACAGCCTTTATCCTTAAAAATAAGATATATGTATATAGTTGGCTTCATTTCTCTGACAAGGGCTAGATAATGAGATAAACTGTTTTAGGATTGTAATTCCCAAATCCTAGTGTGCATAACAATGACCTCAGAATATATTAATTGTTCAGATTCCCAGAATCTTCCTCAGACATTCTAGTTCAATAATTCTGAGATAGGGTCTAGCAATCTATATTTTAAAATGAATTAAAAATGAAAAACTTAAAACATATATAAATGTGAACTAATGGCTATCACCCAACTTCAGTGATAATCAGTCTTGCTTGATTTATACCACTCACCACACCTCCGCCATTATTTTGAATCAAGTGCCAGATGGTATATCATTTTATCTAAAAGTATTTCAAGATATATGGTGATGCTTTAAAAAGGATGCTTTGATTATTATCTAACCTAAAAATCAACAGTAAATTTTTAAATACCAGTTAGTGCTCTTGTTACCTTAATGGTCTCACAAATGATTTGTAAATTTGAATTCATTGAAATTAGTATCTCTAAATATCCACACTTTTGGTTGACATGTCTTGAAGTCTCTTTTGATATATTTTAATCTATAGGTTTTTCTGTCCCTTTTAAAATTGTACATTTTGCAGCTCCTTTCCCACATTTGGGATTATGCAAAATTCTACTCACTGTTATCTTTCAACATTTCCCTTGGTTTCCTTTTGACTGGTTTTTATGGATAGGGATTTGGCCAAATTCAGACATATTTTTTCATGGCAAGAATATATTAGAGGTTATTTTGTGTCCTTCCATAAGGAGGTATATAATGTCTGGTTGACTCTCTCTTTTTTTTTTTTTTTTTTTGAGATGGAGTCTCGCTCTGTCACCCAGGCTGGAGTGCAGTGGCCGGATCTCAGCTCACTGCAAGCTCCGGCTCCCAGGTTTACACCATTCTCCTGCCTCAGCCTCCCAGGTAGCTGGGACTATAGACGCCCGCCACCTCGCCCAGCTAGTTTTTTTGTATTTTTTAGTAGAGAGGGGGTTTCACCGTGTTAGCCAGGATGGTCTCGATCTCTTGACCTCGTAATCCGCCCGTCTCGGCCTCCCAAAGTGCTGGGATTACAGGCTTGAGCCACTGCGTCCAGCCTGTCTCTCTTTTTATAATCTTAAGTTTGATGAATGAGTTGAGGTACTATCAGATTATTGATCCATTTGTCATTAAGTTTCCACTGGCTTTTTTCTCATTAATGATTTGGTAATGGTCATTTGCTCAAATATCTTTATTTGTATTTGTAAAATGATGATTCAAATTGTTTTACCCCTTCTAAATGTATTAGATAGATTATGTCTGTAAAGAGAAACTTCTTCTAAGCACCACTCCCTGTGGGATTTTATGCAGGTGGTCTTCAGGCTGAATATTAAGAAAAAATTATTCGGGGATTCGGAGAAATAAAAGACCAGGAAAGGTCTCGTGCAATAGTGGGATTTGATTTGTGTCTTACACATGTATAAGTAGATGTTAAAATAGAGGATCAAGATGAGATGGCATTCTTGTCAGTGGAAATATAAGAAGCTAAGGTAAGAAAATTGAAGAGCATGAGGCATCTTTTGAGAACTGTAGGAAGTATTGAACTACGTGGGGTGAATCTCCCATACTAGGTCTGCAAGCCACAGCATCTCTTGGACTCTGGAATCCTGCCTAATCAATTTCTGTTTTTTTTTATCACTTTCTTCAATCTTATTTCTATTAGCTATCTAACATGTTGATAAACAACCTTCCTCAATCATTCTATTCTATTCTACTCTTCTATTCTATTCTATTCTATATGCACATTTCTGTCTTTCATCTATTTGCTTGTTTCATTTGTTTGTTTATTGACTTTCTGTCATTCTAACTTTCCTGGTTATTCTCCTTCATCAAACAATGATTCAGTTTCTACTGTGTGCTACTGTGTTCATTGTGAAAAATCGACACATTTGGTCTCCACCTTCAGGGAACTGGTAATCTAATCGAGGAGAAGACAAGTCAATAGATCTTGTGATACATTAATTTACGTGTTGTAAAAAATTTATACCTAGGACACTTAAAAGAGAGCACAAAAAAACTAATTCCGGAAAGAAGAGAAGATAAATGAGCTGGATTTCATAAAGACTGAATAGAAGCTAACTGTGTACTCAAGAATAATAGGTCCTATATGGTAGAAAACCTATTATCAAGATGGGGGCAGTTAAAAAGTGTAATCTATGAAGGAGCAAATGATTCACTATGGCTGCTTAAGGCCATCATCACTCTCTTGGGGATCGCTTTAGAAATCTTTGAAACTGCATCCTATTTACCTCATTCTCTTTTTGCAGTGCATCTTGTCTTCATTTTTCATTCTGCATTCTCATTTCCACCATCATAATTAATCTCACTTCTAAATCATTGCTGAGGTCTTCAAACTGGACCCCCCACCTCCAGTATTTTTCCTGCTCCACACCAACCCATCCACTTATGGTCAGATAAATCTTTTCATACAACCCCATTTATATGATCACTCTTTTCCTAGGAAATATTTAGTGCTTGATGACTGATTTTTGAAAGGGTCTGAACTACTTATCATGCTATTTGAATCCACAATCTGGCTCTTGCCTCCATTTCCAGATTTATCTTCTGCAAATCCAGAATTTCCTTACAGTTTCTTTAAACATGTCTTATGCTTTCCCACATGCTCATCTTGGATCATTATCTTCCCTCTCCCTGAAGTGCCCTCTTGTCTTGTTTCTCTTTTTCAGCACATACTTCTGCATATTTAATGCAGAGATTGACAACTTATATGGGATATTAAAATAGCTGAGATTTCATGGTAAACTAATTTAACACCGCATTTTAAAAATAACTTTTGCTTGAAATCTATTAATATTATGGAGAGTTTTTGTACATGCTTCCCACTTTAAAAAAACATTGGAATAATTAAATTTGCTGTAAACTTTGTTAGACTGCTTTCTTGGATAATGTTGAAACACTTCCATTTAAAAATTTATTTTAGCCCAAAATATTTTGAAAATTACCTCAATTTTGGATGAAGCTGAGTTTAACATTTTTCTTTTAAATAAAACTGAATTTTATATAAAGGAAAAGGAATTATGCACTGAAGTAAATCATGCAAAAGTATATATTTTTTTCAAATTTCAAAGCTAAATTTGTCCATTTGGTTCTTCTTTAAGAGCTCTTCTTGATTGTGATGATGATTATAATGGTGGTGGTGGAAATTTGGCTATTTTTTGGCCTGAGTAATGTGAACAGTTGCCATAATTTTATTTTCCATGTAGGTACAGATGAACTAACTGGCTTCTTCTGTTGAACTTCCAGAAATATGCTTTTTTTGGTACACTTAGAAGTAAATCCAAACTCTCATGAAATCCATTCTATTACTCATCAATAGAACATCTTAGATCTGATAACAAAATAATTTTTGAATATTCTTCTCTGCTTTTCCTTCATTCATGTATAATTACTCAGGATCCCACCACTTAATAAGTAACTTCTGAAGCATTTGTTATTGTCTTCTGTCAGCATCATGTGTTTATTTTATCACAAAGATTATATTTTTCATGGTTATATTGTAATTCTAGATGAGTAAGTCAACACACAACTTCAAGAAATAAAGTAAAAGAGTATGTGATACATATATTTAAATAAATTCCATTGGAGCTTTAAAAATATTTTTCTATAATTTGAATAAAAAGTAAGATTATTTTTATTTATTTATTTATTTATTTATTTATTTATTTATTTATTTTTGCCTCATGGCACTCCAGTATAGGCAATCCAGAGTGAGACCTGTCTCAACAAAAAAAATTAAGATATTTTCTTAGGTATTATTTGTAGAGAAAGACAGCTCATCAATAACAAACCTAATTTTTAAAATTTCTTCCAATGAGGAAAAATAATGAATTTCTAGCTTTGACAAGTCATTCTATATTTGGCTCACATTTTTTGAAACAACTCAATATCTTAGCTATTGCCTTGAACTTAAAATTCAGTGGAAATGTTGAGTATTATTCCTAATGCAATTCGAATGTGTATACAAATTATAATCACTTAGATAAAGACAGAACTGTAACTGTTAATATAGGTAACATGTCAATAACAACTAATTCCTTTTGAGACCACCTACAAGTCATAATCTCTTTCTCAAGATTGTTAGCTGCAAATGTATCACTGGAATGAATAATACACATCCTCACATGCAGCAGCAGTCTCTCCTGCCCCAGGGACATTCTGACTCATCTCAATTTTGAAAAAACAAATGAGCCAGATCCCTGTACAATTAACCCATAAAAATATCTTTAATAATAAAAACAAATCCACTTTGAAACCCTCCACGTGTGACACTTAATCCTTCTAATCTCCATTTGCTTCACAATAGGATTTATTTTTACACAGAAGAGCTGTTCACTTGTCAAGCCCTGGATTTGAACTCCAGTGGATTCATTGTTTAAAATACTGTTTCGAATTCACCGCATCTCTACTTACTCTGGATAACATATCAAAACAGAGCTACCATTGTCATCTTGACTTTAAGAGGAAAAGACCCCAAAATTGATAAAAGAGTTTAATCTAATTACCTTTTTTGTTTCTGCAATTTGATTTATATTTTCCCCAAATACTGCCCAAATGATATATAGTATGTGTAAGTTATTAGTCCTCTAAAAGTGGTAACAAAATGTCAAAGTGTAGATGATTGGTGGGGTCAGCAAGATTGAAGAAATAAAGACTAGAGTGCCTGGAATGAATACTTTCAGTAGCATGAAATAATACTATCTCCTGCTCTGTTTCGCATTCTGTAAACCAAGATTTCTGGTAAAGAGTGTGTGTGTGTGTGTGTGTGTGTGTATCCTGGAATCACCCAGTAGTTTCAACCTTTATTAGCAGAGAAGTACGAGACAAAAGAACCAAAGGTGATCTTAGCTTCCTGCTCATATTTAACTCTCCCAAATTACTGTCTGTATCTTACCTAAGAGGCTTTTTGATCTCAAGATTCTCCTAACTGAAAATAAATTAAAAATTCTGCATTCTGGCTCCTTCTGACTTCCAAATATATCAAGTAATTTCTTTCTACCTTAGGGCACTGGCTATAGCTGACTTTTCTGTCTAGAAAATTCTTCTGTCTGACCTTCAGTGTTCTCATTCTCTTCATTTGTGTCTCAGCTTAAATGTCACCTCTTCAGTATGACACTTCTCTTTTACCTTAAGTATTCAGTTACCAGTTTTCCAGTTCTAATATCTTGTTGCTACTATCAGTGGGGATGTACCTTGTAATGACTCTTCAGAGCCAGCTGTTCAATGTTTGAGAACTTTGTGAGCTGGTTGTTCCCACTGGTAGACTGAAATCAGCCACAATGGGATATCTGCAAACACTACAAGTCAGGGTTTTCTGTGTTTTATTTGGTTTTTCTAAAGAGTTGATAATCCAGCAGAAAACTGCTTATCACTCTCTAAAAAGAAAAGAAATACTTTTTAATTTTGTCATCATACTCCACTCCCAGCTATTAACCTCATAAAGGGAAGGGCATGGATGGTTCTATTAGCCACTGTGTCTCTAGAACTTAGAGAAATTTATGGCACATAGTAACATTCAATAGATTTTTTTTTTTTTTTTACTTTTTTTTTTTTTTATTATACTTTAAGTTCAAGGGTACATGTGCATAACGTGCAGGTTTGTTACATATGTATACTTGTGCAATGTTGGTGTGCTGCACCCATCAACTCGTCAGCACCCATCAATTCATCATTTATATCAGGTATAACTCCCCAATGCAATCCCTCCCCCCTCCTCCCTCCCCATGATAAGCCCAGTGTGTGATGTTCCCCTTCCCGAGTCCAAGTGATCTCATTGTTCAGTTCCCACCTATGAGTGAGAACATGCGGTGTTTGGTTTTCTCTTCTTGTGATAGTTTGCTAAGAATGATGGTTTCCAGCTGCATCCATGTCCCTACAAAGGACGCAAACTCATCCTTTTTGATGGCTGCATAGTATTCCATGGTGTATATGTGCCACATTTTCTTAATCCAGTCTGTCACAGATGGACATTTGGGTTGATTCCAAGTCTTTGCTATTGTGAATAGTGCCGCAATAAACATACGTGTGCATGTGTCTTTGTAGTAGAATAATTTATAATCCTTTGGGTATATACCCAGTAGTGGGATGGCTGGGTCATATGGTACATCTAGTAGTAACAGACAAGCAGAGAGCCAAATCAGGAATGAACTTCCATTCACAATTGCTTCAAAGAGAATAAAATACCTAGGAATCCAACTTACAAGGGATGTAAAGGACCTCTTCAAGGAGAACTACAAACCACTGCTCAGTGAAATCAAAGAGGACACTAACAAATGGAAGAACATACCATGCTCATGGATAGGAAGAATCAATATCGTGAAAATGGCCATACTGCCCAAGGTTATCTATAGATTCAATGCCATCCCCATCAAGCTACCAATGAGTTTCTTCACAGAATTGGAAAAAACTGCTTTAAAGTTCATATGGAACCAAAAAAGAGCCCGCATTGCCAAGACAATCCTAAGTCAAAAGGACAAAGCTGGAGGCGTCACGCTACCTGACTTCAAACTATACTACAAGGCTACAGTAACCAAAACAGCATGGTACTGGTACCAAAACAGAGCTATAGACCAATGGAACAGAACAGAGTCCTCAGAAATAATACCACACATCTACAGCCGTCTGATCTTTGATAAACCTGAGAGAAACAAGAAATGGGGAAAGGATTCCCTATTTAATAAATGGTGCTGGGAAAATTGGCTAGCCATAAGTAGAAAGCTGAAACTGGATCCTTTCCTTACTCCTTATACGAAGATTAATTCAAGATGGATTAGAGACTTAAATGTTAGACCTAATACCATAGATTTTTTAATGAATAAGTGGCTGAATAACTTACTTTTTAGAGTAGACCATTTCACTCTGTCCTACGTCAATATATTGACCAATCGTTGACTAATCATTACTTAAGTGAACAGAGTAAATACTGTGGTAAACATATGGGGTGGCTAATCTCAAGTTATTTGTGATTATTGAACAAAAGGTGTCATGAAAGCACATTTTTATAATTTAAGAAAATATTTGATCCCATATTAATGTTGACAAGGTGTGCCACCCTAATATGTTCAGACTTGACTTTGTGGAAAATTGTTAATCTTCAAGGACTTTTAAGCAAGCAAATGATATGACTAGATTTGTGATTTAGAAAAATAATCCTAAAAGCAGTTTATGTTGGTACACAAGAAGGAGAGCTTGGCTCTGTGATCAGATAGGCATTCAAGAGTTCCAGAAAGACAATAGGGGTCTTTATAACAATGACAATGAAGGGAAGAGAAAGGGATAGATTCTAAATTTGTCAATGGATTGCAAAATGTGAACACATGTTTTGCATAACTAGTAATCAACTAATACAAATTTGAGGAGATTTTAAAAGATAAATTTGTCAAGCATGAAAAGAAGAATCATACCACCCGGTGTTGACAAGGTGTGAGAAAACATTGCTTATGAGAGTGTAAATTGTCTTAATCCTTCAGTGTTCCACTTTTGATTATTATGAAAAGGCTTAAATGTCAATTTTTCCTATTAACAGTTCCATTTGGCTAGTATCCTAGGAAAATAATCAGATGAATTTCAAATATTTATGTACAAGGGTATTTAAACTAGAAAAATACTGGAAACAATCTAAATATACAGTGAAGAGAGAGTGGCTAAATTATGGTGGACTTAAACTGGAGTAATGTGCTAGAATTAAACTTATGTTTTGGGTCTATTTTTATGTAAAATTTAATTCTTAAAAGTTATTGGATAATTATTTATATTAAAAATCAAGAAATCTAGAAGTATAGAAAAATATTTAAAATTATTTAGTAATAATTTGGTTCACATCTTTTCAGATAAGTCTCTAAATGTTTACTATCCAATCACAAACTTTGATGTAACAATATAAAATGTGGTTATGCTATACATAGTATTCTGTCTTCATATATTTTCACTTAATGTTTTATCTCACAAGTCCATAGAGATCTACATTTTATTGTGTGTTAAATAAATACTCAGAATTTACATTATTGTGACTTGTAAATATTTTTCCAACTGAGCTTCATAACATACTATGATGACTTTATGAGTCTATCTTCTTTCTTGTGCAAGTATTTTTTCCTGGACTTAGAAATTGCTTTACTAACTGGAAAGCCATCCAAAGGCAAGTCATTTTAGAATGTTAATGTGTTAGGGGTATTTCATCAATATTGCATCACTGCCTCCTCCTCATTCTTTCCTGAATTATATACCATATGTAAGAACAAAGTTTCACTACAAACATCACATAAGTTAGATAATCAATGAGTCCTTTCTCCCTCTTCCCTTACACATATATAGTAAAGGCCTCCATCTTTCTGCTCCAATCCTGACAATCTGTCCATCAGGTCAGTTGCATAGCTATTATTCTAGGACTTATTTTCACCATCATTTTGTAAATGCTCTTGCTTCTATCCGGGAGTATACTTCTTGTTTCTATGATCCCATGGCTTTCTATGTTTTCTTTATTTCCTTATTTTGGTGGAACCTATCCTCTAGGGCTTCCTAACAAAGGATACACATGATACAAAATTTGGGTATCCGTTTCTATCAGTAAAAGTAAATGTGTTTATTCTGCACTCATAGTTGATTTATTTTCAAACTGAGTTGCAGTTTTCAGTTTTATTGTTGAGAAGCTATGCCATCTTGTATCCTAATTGTTTCTTTCAGGAAACTTTTAAACTTTCCATCATTTCTTCCTACAACAAAAATTGGTCTAGTGCCTTCTGTATACCCAGCACCATTCCAAATGCTAGAGATTCAGTATGGAGTGAACCAGACAATCATCTCCATCCTCATGGAGCTAACATCATAGAGAGTATATAAAAAAGAAAGTGAACATATAAAATAAGAAAAATATGTATCATATGTTCTATATGCTATGGAGAAAAATAAAGGAGTGAAGTTACAGAGAATACTGTGGAGTAAATAGCATTTTAATTAGGGGATTTAGTAAAGACCTTAATTAAATAGCAATTATGAACAAGGGCCTAAAGGACATGAGGGAGCAACCCATAGAGCCATGTCTCTGAGAGAGAGTATTCCACACAGAGGGGATGCCAAATACCAAGTTTGGGAAGTAGGGCCATTTAGTGTTCCAAATACCCCTAACACATTAACATTCTAGAATGACTTGCCTTTGGATGGCTTTGCAGTTACTGTGCAGGGCATTCCATGAGATCTCTCAGTGGGGAAAAAATGTCATTTGTTTTAGAAAAGTGGTATTTTAATATTATTTCTTTGCTAATATCTTCCTCTACAATCTATTTCTGTTTCCTTTCAAAATCTGAATACACAATTAAAAGACAAAGAGTATCATAATTCACAAAAAAGACTCAACTCTGAGATGTCTACAAGAAACCTACTTCAAATATAAAGACAGATTAAAAGAAAAGTAATAGAGAAACATACAACATGAATACTAGCTGGAAGAGCAACGTTAATTTCAGGCAAAGCTGAGTTGAGAATAAGCAAAATTTTCAGAGAAAAAGAGGAACATTACATAATGATAAAGGAATTATACCTCTAAGAAGACATAACAATCTTTCATGTGTATGTATTCACCTAACAACAGAGCATCAAAATAATGTGATGCAAAACCTGATAGAAATGCAAAGAGAAATAGATGAATCCACTGTTTTACTTGGAGATACGAATACCTCTGTCAGTAACTGACAAATCTAGCAGGCATAAAATCAGTAAGAACATAGTTGAACTGAACAGTCCCATCAATCAATTGGATCTAACTGATACTATAGAATACTTCATCGAACAGCATAAGAGTACACATTCTTCTCCAACTCACATAAAACATTCACCAAGAAGGCTTGAGATGTGTGGGGTGAGGGGTCTGGTATCTGAATACTAGAATTAGAAATGAGTGGGAAATGTTTCTTGCTCTCCCAATTCCTAAATTTCTGTAAAGTTCTTATTCATTCTTTAAATGTTTAATAGAATTCACCAGTGAAGCCACTTTTAGTTACTCATTTCTTTACTTAATGAAAATTTATTGAGACCCTTCTATTTCTTCTTGGCTTGTAGGTATTGTCCAGTAAATGTATGTTGTCAAAGTTGTTGGCATAAAATTATATATAATATTTTCTCGTAATACTTTTAATAGACCCTATCTAATATCCCCTACATTATTTGCTTTTGGTGACACGTGTCTTCTCTATTTTTCTCAGTAAGTCTAGCTAAAGGTTTATGGACATTAGTAATCTTTACAAACAAAACCTTTGTTTTCATTTATTTTCTACTTTTAAAAAATCTACTTGAAGTTGATTTCTGATTTCTCTTCTGACATGTATAATATACTTTATCTTTATTTTGTGTATAATTTATTCTTTTTAAAGGTTTATTTGCTTTTAAACAATCCTGAACCCTTTTATATTAATTATTGTATTAACAGTAACTGTTAATATAATAATGGGTTTCTTAAAGTCATTCTGTGGGAACCAATAAAATTGTGCCAGAGCACACAGACATGTGGTTGTCTGACTTACTCAGAAAGTAACTCTGAACAGAAAAATAAATATATGGCATATTTTTTATGACATCCCCTTTTGATATTTTACAATCATGAATTTGATATTTTCTTGAGAAGTATTGATTATAGCCATTTTGTTTGCATTTTAAAGGTGTACTTACATGGTTTGGTCATATTATGAAACAAATGAAGGCCAAATAAGCCTATCTCAATGTGGGGGTGGGCTTCAGTTTGAGGGGCAGGCTGGAGGAACACTGAAAAACAGAGCCAAGTTTTTTTTCTTTGAGATGGTGTTTCACTCTTGTTGCCCAGGCTGGAGTGCAATGGCGGGATCTTGGCTCACTGAAACCTCTGCCTCCTGGGTTCAAGTGATTCTCCTGCCTCAGCCTCCTGAGTAGCTGGGATTATGCCACCATGCCAGCTAATTTTGTATTTTTAGTAGAGACAGGGTTTCCCCATGTTGGTCGGGCTGACTTCAGGTGACCCGGCTGCCTCTGCCTCCCAAAGTGCTGGGATTACAGGTGTGGCTACCACTCCCAGCCAGTTTTTTAAGAAGTAGTTTTGTATCTACTCCAGTGCATAGAGTAAAAGCCTCAGCATTTTCCACAATGGAGTGTGAATCTATTAATTTTAGACATAATGTCATACCGGTTTGCAAAAGGGAGCTAATTCTTCAACTTAGCCAAAAAGCCATGTAAGTAATCATTAGGAGTTTTAACTCAATATAATTTTTTGACTTATATTCCAAGATAAGCCTAGCTAATATAATGAGCTTGTTTTTAAATAGAAATATTAAATATATGGCATTTAATTGTTGAAGTGTATATATGTTAAATGATCTATTTCTTTTGAATTATACTTCTGTGATATTCTCTTTTCTTTTTTTATTGTGGTCAACTCCCTTTTCTTTCACAATAGTTAGCCAAATGGGAGGAAGTGTATTAAATTGACTACTACTCCATACCCAGAGTCTTTACCCACTCTTAATATCACACTGGATTCTAACTCTAGATGTAAAATACTTAACCTCTTTGAGTAGTAAATGATACCTACTATATAAGATTTCCATGAAATTAAATACCACCTGTGATGGTTAATATTAAGTGTCAGCATGACTGGCTAGAGGGATGCTGAGATGGCTGGCGAAGCATTGATTTTGGGTGTGTCTGTGCGGGCATTTCCAGAGGAAATGGTTGTGTCATGCAGGACCAATAGAAACAAGCAGATGAAAGCGAGGGGTTTCTGTCTCTTTCTCTTTCTGTTTCCTCCTCTCTCCCCACTCCCATTTCTCTCTCCCCATTTCGTAAGGAAACATCTTTCTCCTCCTTTCCTTGGATATCAGACTCCAGGTTCTCGGGCTCTTGAACTATGTGACTCGAATTAGCAGCCTCCTAGGGTCTCTCGGGTGCTCAGACTCAGACTGGGCGATGCACTGTTGTCTTTCCTGGTTCTAAAGCTTTCAGACTTGGGCCGGGCGCAGTGGCTCAAGCCTGTAATCCCAGCACTTTGGGAGGCTGAGACGGGTGGATCATGAGGTCAGGAGATCGAGACCATCCTGGTCTACACGGTGAAACCCCGTCTCTACTAAAAAATACAAAAAACTAGCCGGGCGAGGTGGCGGGCGCCTGTAGTCCCAGCTACTCGGGAGGCTGAGGCAGGAGAATGGCATAAACCCGGGAGGCGGAGCTTGCAGTGAGCCGAGATCGCACCACTGCACTCCAGCCTGGGCGACAGAGTGAGACTCCGTCTCAAAAAAAATAAAAAAATAAAAAAATAAAGCTTTCAGACTTGGATTGATCCACGCCACTGGCCTCTCTGGTTCTGTACCTTGCATATGGCCTCTCATGAAATTTCCCTGACTCTGTGAGCTCATTTCCCTAATAAACCCTCTCTCATATTGGTTCTGTCTCTCTGGAGAATTTGGACTACTACACTGTCATAAACTCTCTCAATGCAGTGCTTAATCCAATAAATACTTCTATAGTAAAAATATATTTTTTAATTTTTATTTTTTAATCTGCATGTAATTGTATCCTTATCTTTTTATTCTCTGTGACAGCATCAGTTTTCCAGTTTATCCAATATCATAAAATGACCAAAAAAAAGTAGAAATATAATCAAACCTTTCCTCACTCAACTAGAAATTTCTGTTTATTTTGTCCAGAGAAATATAAAATGATCTGATTCTTAAAGAACCTTATAAAACCTTTAGGTATTAACAGAGGCAGGAGTATACTGCACTTTCATATACTAGATTATTGTTAAGTCTTCTCCATAAAGTCAAAAGCTAAATGAAAGTAAACGAAAAGAGACTTTCCCACGAAGTAATGGTGGTACACATGGACTAAATCCACATCAAAAGTCTGAGTTACCCTCCACTTTAAATAATTCCATATGTTTCAGACATAATTAAGGAAACTGGAATACATTTGAGATTCAATTTTGAACAACTAATATGTGTTAAATTTGAGCAGTATAAAAGCGGCCCTTTGCAAAAACATCCTGGATCCAGATATACATTTGAAAAAAGGAACTTAATTGGCTATAATAAAAACAGTGATGATCACTTATTCTTTAGGATAGTTTTTTAAAAAACAGTTTGAGGATGAAATATATTTGCCTTCTGCAGGCAAAACCTGATGACTGTATTAATTTGGGCCCAAACTGTTTTTTTTCTGAGGAACGTAACAATTGACTAAACAGAAATAAAATACTCTTATTTAAATGCTTCCCACAATGCCTTTGTACTCAGAACAAATATTTAGAAATAGGTAGTAAATAAATGTGTATCAAAAAATAAAGTCTATTAACATTAAAATAAAAAGATAAAAAGAAAATTTTAAACTAATTTTATATCAAAACCACCCATCAAGACCATATTCTTTATGTATTTTTTTGTGGGAGGAACCATATATCTATTTTCAAAGTTGACTCCCAAATTTTTGTAGCTTCTCAAGTACACATCAAGTTATAATGCTAAGTAGGTATAATAATATTTGTGAATGACCTCAGCAGGTAAATTTTTATCCTTACTTGGCCTCCATATTTGATTAAATTTAGTCAACATTTATTTAGCTCCTACCATTTGCAAAGATCCGCCTAAAGTGATTTGAGGAGAAAACCAAAGTAAGATATGCCTCTAGTCTTCAGGAAGCTTCCATATGCACAGTGACCAGATATCCATATTTCATTTGGAAACCAGTAGACTCTTGAGCATGTGTAATGATTCCTAGAGCAGTGAGGTGAGATGAGGAGAGCATGTAAGACAAGTATACATGTAAATCTAATATATTGAGTCAACTGTTATGAAAATTATAAAATTCCCCATGGCGATTAAAAAAAGAGAAAATAAGATCAACATGCAAATCATTAATGGACAGCAAAGTTCCATTCATACATGTATAGAGAAAAGAATTAATTCTCAAGGTAATTAAAATTAGAACTTTCCAATTTATCTAATGCACATGTGACATTCACCTGGTCATTTAGTATAATTAGAAATTCACATTAGTCATATTAAATTCATGGTAAAATACAAAGATTTCAGAATCCCAAACTATAGTGAGATTTAAAATTTATATTTAAGAGAACAAAGTGTAGATTAGCATACATAATTTAAGTTTTAGTGAGATTTAAACTTACGTTTGAGAGAATAAATTGTAGGTAAGCGTACATAATTTAAGTTGTATGAAATCATTTTCTTAGATTTCAGAGATGGTGCTTTTATATAAGGAAATGAACATGGCTCATCTCACTGTATTCTTTTTGCTTTTCCATAAAAATATTCTGACCAGTAATTTTGGAATCTGGAAGTCTTGTTTTTAGGGCTAGATGATTGTTTTCTAATTAATATAATTTTACAATTTAAATTTATTTTTCAGATTTTACATGTGAAACATTAGGAAAGATTAATACATTGCTAATTACATGAAGGTAGTATGGAAAAGTGGGCAGAATAGCAACCCAAAGTCTAAAGTTATGACTCCACCACTAATAAACACTTAGAATTTGAGAATGTCACATTGTGTTTCCTTAGTTTTAATATTCATGTGAAAATTATGATAACACCTATCTCACCCAGAAAAAACAAAATTGTGAAGAAACTTAGAAGTTCTAAAAATATAAGGTATAATGCAAACATGAATAGCAATAACATTTACAGCTTGATGTTTATTTAGGCCTTGTAATTTTCAAAATATGTATATATAGTTAGCTGATTAGAAGAAAATGATTGACTCATTACTGTGGAAATAGCCTGGTACAGTGAAAAGGCCATGTTTTCAGTTAGAAGAGTTAGATTTGAGCCCTAGTCCAATCACTTTTTAGTTTTCTGGTTTCTGTCACATCGTTCATCCTGACTGAATCCCTTCAGTTCCTTAGGTGTGATCTGAGGCTCATAGATCTGTCCCATCCACTTGAAAATATTGATGTGATGATGATGATGATTTCAGATGAGGCATGTTAAAGTACTTCATAAGTTCCTGTACAAATATAACTTTATTTTTCTCATCATGATTTTCTAAACAAATTCATTTGTATAGTATGTGAGCTCTAGGCAGAGGGTGCAGGGATAAGTACAATTCAGAGAAGCTGTAGTGGGGTAGTCAATGGCTTCCAAACCTGAGTCAGAACTGTGAATCTCAGGTTCACAGCTGGGTGTGCTCCAGAGAAACTGGACCATAGGAACTGCCTGTCATGAAGTTTTGTAACTATTCCAACTATTCGGTGCAAGATGATTGCTGCCAGCACTTCTCTATATGCTATGGGAAAATTACACACCAAAGATCTGTCATATACAATTGCTTTATTAAAGATACTTACAATCCAGATGGAGAGATAATAAACACAAAAGTACTCTAATAAGAATAAAGAGTTTAAAATCATTGACCAAGTTTCACAAAGAAGAAACTGTTAATTGACAAATGACAAGTTAAGAAAATAATTGCCCCTCTCACAAGTTCTAGAGATCTGCAGATGAGAAGAATCAAGTAGGGGAAAAAAGATTCAAGATGCACGAATGAATGCAGGTGAGGAGAGGGAGGATAATAGAGCAAGAGGTTTTCAGTAGGCAAAGTGAAATTAGATCACAGCATAAGTAAAGCAGACATGGAAAGGAGGAGGGGGAAGAACTCTGAGAACAAGGGCTTTAATGAGGGAATGTTTATATGAATGTATATTTCAAAATGGAGAGAGGAAAATGAGAAAACTGATGTCTGATGTTGATTTTATGAATCATCTGATGAACATCATCGCTGAATTCATGAAACTAGTAGTTTTCTAGACTAAGGGTTGTGATCTATGAGTGAGTCATGACTCATTATTGGGTCATTGAATCATTTTAGTGGGTTGCAACTAGTAATGTTCAAAAATAAAATAGACTGAAAGAGACAATATTACATCCCACTACATTTTGTAAGAGCAAGTTTGTTTTGTGAAATTTTGTTGCAGTTAAATTTATAGGTACGTGTATCCTGGGTCATGAAATAAAAAGGGTATTTTCTGTGGGGTGCAGTTAAAAAATCCCAAAAACCACTCAACTAGAGAATCTCTATAAACTGAACAAAAATATTGCCAAGGGGCAAATAAAGCTTGTATGTATCATGCTGGTTTAGATTTGTGTTGAGTAGTTAATACAATGTCTGCCTTTTTCCAGTGGTTCTCAGAAGGCCAGAAGCACACATAAAGGAACTAGTGATGTTGATCAAAGGTTAGAAATTGGACCCAGTGGAGTTAGGGCTGTTGGGGAACTGAAGATGCCCTGGTTGTTACTGAGGCTAAGTCAAGGTGGCAGACCTGACTTTCCAGACTACTGGGGGGGGGGATCCTCAATTACTAAAGCTTCAGTTGTTGGAAAATATCTTTTCCATTGAGCTTCAAGTCTATCTTATTGTAATGTCTACTTTTAATATCTATGATTTTGTCTTCTGGTGCCACTCACCATAAATCTAATCACTTCTCTACAATGAGCAGTTTTATGTTTTTAAAAATAGCTATTATTGTTTGGGTTCACTTGGGTCTAAATGTAATGCTAGTTCAGGGAGCCTTAGAGGCTTGGAAGCTGTAGGCATGATAGGAGACTGGTTTGTGCAGGACAGAGTCTATCAAATCTGAGGATGCTCAAATTGAATGGGACAGGTGTGTGGATCAGCAGAGGCCAGACACTTATGCATAACTGCAAATCAGGAAATGAGATGGCAACCACATCATTTCTGAACTCTTCACCCTCTCTATGAATTGACAATATGCCTTGAGAGAGGGCCTGGTACCCCAGAGTTCAAGAACATGACGTTCTTAAATCTTTATTCCTGTTTTTTCTTCAGCTTTTTCTCAGGGGTTTTTAGCCCTTCATATGTCCTCAGAACAGCACAACCCTTCAACTTTTGTAAATCCAGCTATTTAGAATACCTTAACTGTGTATCACTGACCAGTTTACTGTGCTTCTGAACATGAAAAGAATTTCTCAATTGAATATATAATTAAGCTACTTAAAAATATTTGGATAAATCAACTGTTTTTGAATGACTGATTCTGTGTTTGGTCTCATCTATAGACCCATTTGTCTATGAGGGCTCCTATATGTAGATCAGTTTATTTATATCTACAAATACACTGAATGGGGAATAGAAGTTTTGCCTATAATTTTACTCAATTTTAACAATGTGGACTTTCTGTCTATATTATGTCATTTTTCTTTATATATATATGGATTTAATAGACAGACATTTTTATTCCACGAGTTTTGAAATGTTCATTGAAAAATCCAGTGTTTCATTGAAATAATTGTATTATTTATGGTCTCTTATAATTCAACTGAGTGTTTAATATTGGGCAAATACATTCTTATGTCATTAATGGTATCTAACTTCTCAATTAAAATAAATTATCTATTATTGTGAATTATGTATTGCACATTAAATTAGGATAAAATAATAATTCATTAATTGTAAAATATTTTGAATAAAATATCTTGATTTCCAGTTACTACTAGTATTTTTAAAAGAGAAGCATGATTTATTTTTCAGATAACTTACAAATCATCATATTCAAACTGTCATCTTGTAAGTAGGAAACTGAGTTCTACAGATGTTTAGTAATTTTCAAAGACATTTTGCTAGTCAGTAGTAACAGAACCTAGCCTATATTTCTAGCTCGAATACGTACTTTAGCTTCCTCAAACTGTTGTGAGTTACGTCTGAAATTGCATTAGAAGGGATATGTCTATCAAATTCCCTTTTGGTTATGTGAGGTTTGCGTGGGTTTGTTCATATAAATCCCATGCTGAGGTGAAAGATTTTTTCTTCTCTCTCTCTTTTTTTCTGTAAAATGAGTGTTTTGTGCTGCTAACATAATTCTTATATATTTTAGGTGAAAAATCATTACATAGTTGGCAATGTATCTCACCTCTCCCTAAATAACCTCTACTATTTATGATTTAGAACTGAATTCTCTTCTTACTTGACCTCTATAATTGACATAGTTCCTATATTTTCTGCTTGCATTCTTCATTTTATGTTTGGTGAATCTCAATTGATTTTTCTTTTTTACCTTGCATTTTTTTTCCACTTTTATATTCATCTTCCTTGGCTCTCTACACTGAGTATAAATACTAGACCATAGTCTCAACCCGTGGGAGCAGAGCATAATTTCTTGCTGAGTACTTAAAATTTTCCTATTTCATTCTATTTTATAATTGCTTCACCCACTGGTTTTCAGTAGATAGGCCTTCATTATTCCAAAGTATGCTTGGTTTATTGTTTAAAAGACAGAATAGGCTCACCCCACTTTAGTCCATTTCTAGCCATGCTTTATTCTTTGTTTAGCATTTAATTGCTATTCCAAACTCTACAATGTCTGTAGCAGATGCTGGCACTGCCCTGTCCGTATTACTCAAGCCCTTCAAGTGTCCTCTAACTTTCTCCCAATTGTCAGTACCTACATCTCTGTCTCTGTGTCTGAGGCATTTTTGTTTTTAACTGTTGTTTTACTTCCTAAAATCATGGAAGGCCATTCTGCTCTTACATAGAAGATATATGAGGCTGGACTTAACACAACTTTACTCCCGCAAATCCCTAACAAATAACCGTACCGAATATAAACATTCCATGCCCTTTATAAATGGGAGAATTCTGAAGCATAGGTTTTATCCCAATTTCCAGTACTTTTCCATGAGATGAAGCTTCAATTACTCACCTGAGGTAGCTGATTTCATAACACACCCTTCGTTGGCACTTTTTTCCTTCTCTGAACCACTACCCCTACTCTCTGCCAGTGTTTCTTGGCCTTCTGAAATACACTATTTTCCCTCAAATCTTTGTTTCAGAGTCTGTCTCACTAATTTTCTTGAAGTTATAGTTCTCTGATTTATAAAGTAGTGAAATCACTTCAGTTTTGGCAGAATTAAATAAATGTGCAGAACCTGATTCATGATAGGTACTCTAATACTATTGCACCTAGTTAAAAGAAATGCTGTCTTTAACCTCTGAGTACTTTCTCCCAGATATAATTTTGCTCCCTCTATATCTCAATAGAATGAGCTATTTTTTTACTTCATGGACAGAGCTATGTCAGTGGTCAACAATGTGATAAATCTGAGGGTTGCATATGAAGAGTTCACACATTCTTCTGTCTTTTATGCCTGCAACTCCATCACTAGTCACATATTTTCATGCAGTGAGAATAGTCTTTTTTCTTGCAGTCCTATTTTAATCACTACAAACACTACAGAGTAATGTTCAGTGAATGGTTATTGGAAGAGTCTGCCTTTTTCTTTTTCTTTTTTTCCCCTAAAGGACAATATGCTATGATCTTTCACACTTTCCACCAACTTCTCTTCTCCAGGGTTTTCCTACTCATCCTGCAAAACTTCATTTACAGGTCTTCTACAAAGCTTGACCTCACCCTCCAAAGCTTTTTAGTTACCTTTACACTAAGTTGCCATAGTTTTAACATTTACTTCAATCAAAGTGCACAGTGTACTGAGCTGTTAACTTACTTATCTCATTAGCAAGATCCTTAATAGGTGAGACTGGGTTACTTATTATTGCAACTCAACACCTAGAACAATGTTTACACATACTGACACTCAACTGTTAGATGAATGGATTACATTTATAAATATTGTTGGAAAGAAGTAAGCTATTGTTAGGCCTTAAAGTGGCTTTAATTGAATCTAAATTTTAATTGAGTAAGTTGGTGCACCTCAATTGATTTTGCTTTTTTACCTTGCTTTTTTCCCTTATATTTTAAAATTACTTTTAATTGCAAAAATTGTAATTTTTCACCAACCTAATACATAGTTATGGAATATGTATTACTCCATTGCCTCAAATAGACAGTACTGACTGCCTATTTCTCATTTACCACCCCTACTTTTATGTTATCATGTAATTAAACCATATTCTTCTGTTTCCTATGTGTGGACAACATTTAACTTGCTAATGGCTGATCTGTGAATATTTTTACTTTAGATACAAAGAAGTCTTTAGGTCATATTATACACTGAAAAAAATAAAGATAACTTAAAATAATACAGTATTTGAATTTGACTCAATTTCTGCTTAAGAAAAGGAAAGAAACTAGATATCAAAATGCATACTCTTTCCAAAGCATATATTATATAGAATTACATTTATTTAATTTGTTATATTTGTCATAATTTATCACCAAATTTATAATGTATCGGTCTTCTAAATGTTGGAATACAAAGCATATTCATTTAATAAAAGGTTGAATAATGTGTTTTACTTACCAATTAAATGACTATATAGTATAGCAGTGCTGTAGGAGAAAAACTTAAATTATCAAATGCCATTGAACACAAGCCGGTGATTGCTTTTGTCTTATGGCAACAAATTCTACTCTTAAATGTCAGTTTACATAGTTCTTTATTTTAAACACACGCATTTATGAACACCCTTAGGCTCTACTAAGAAATGTTATACCTGCCACACTAGGGAAAGTGTTTTCTTATTAATGACAAGGAAAGTGAATAAATTAGTAGTTTTAGCATTGCAAAACAGTATGTTTAGAATGAGTTTACTTGAGGCACTAGTATCTAAAAAATATCTTAACAAAGCAATGATCCCTTTACATTTAATGGTTAGATAAAATAAGTTTGTCATTAAATGGATTTCAGAGAAATTACATTTGCCACTTTTTAAAGTGAATGCCAATCAACATGTAAATGAGCAATTCAACCCCCTTTAAATTGGAAAAAAAAATCCTAGGGACAGTTAATTTTATAGTTGTTAGTGATGGTCAGATTATTGTAAAATAATCCTTTGTATTTCATTATAAAAGAAATTATAGAAACACATAATCAGACATTCACAGTTAAAACAGAATGAATGATAATCCTGCCTGGTAGAGAATATTGTTCCATTTTGTTTGTGTACTGATGTTTTAGTTATCCTCAAAGAGTAGAAACAAAAACATTAATAGCTGAAATCTGTGTATATATTAGATGGGGAGTGGTACTAGAAGAAATGTTGTTATCATACTGTTTTGCATTACAGTGAACCACTACGATTGGGGTTAATTCAGGTATCAGAGTTATCCTAAGCACTGAGGTTTTCACTCAGACACAAAAAGTAGGCTTACCCTGCTCCTTGGGCTTTCAGGTTCTTGCATATACAGCTCTCACTGACAAAGCCCCGTAAGATTCAGATGCCAGCATCATATTTTTCAGACTAGAAGGAGCTAGAATATCTGATACGCCAGTGAAATCCACTATGTCAGTCTGTCTCTCAGGTCTTGATCTCTACTTTTATGCTGGTTTGAGAACCGTGACCTAGTCAGTTGTTCATTTGATAAATATTTCTTTCAACATGTACTCAGTATGCACTTAACAATACTGCAGATAGTTTTGGTCCCTGTAAATCCCAGATGAGAAAAGCTAACTTAAATTGATAACTGATGGAATTAACCTAAATGCCCATCACTAGTAGACTGGATAATGAAAGTGTTGTACAGATACACCATGGAATGCTATGCAGCTATAAAAAAGAATGAGATTATCTCCTTTGTAGGGACATGGATGAAGCTGGAGGCCATTATTCTTAGCAAACTAACACAGGAACAGAAAATCAAATACCATGTTCTCACTTATAAGTGCGAACTAAATAATGAGAACAAATAGACACAGAGGGAAACAACACACACTGTAACCTTTCAGTGGATGGAGGGTGGGAGGAGGGAGAGCATAAGGAAAAATAACTAATGCATACTAGGCTTAATACCTGGATGTATTAGTCATGGTTCTCGTAGAGGGACAGAACAGGGTGTGTGTGTGTGTGTGTGTGTGTATATGCACACATATATATACACATATACACATATATACACACATATATGTATACATATATACACATATACATATATTTCTTCTCAGCATCCATTAAAAAGAAAACAAGAATCTTCTCCCATATAATGCTGTGACAGACAACTCTTCTAATATATATGAAAATTTTTATTTTTGGAAGAACTAATGAGAACTAATAGGAGATATATATATATATCTTCTCTTAGAGGGACAGGATATATATACATACATATATAATATAATGTATAATTATATTATACATATATAATATATATATTATATATGTGCATATATATTAGTTCTGTCCCTCTAAGAGAACGCTAATACATCCAGTGAGTTTATTAAGTGTTAACTTATATGAGCACAAGGTCCCACAACAGGCTATCTGCAAGCTGAGGTGCAAGGAGAGCCAATCCAAGTCCCGAAATTGAAGAATTTGGAGTTCGGTGTTTGAGGGCAGGAAGCATCCAGCATGAGAGAAAGATGTAGGCTGGGAGGCTAGGCATGTCTAATCTTTTCACATTTTTCTGCCTGCTTCATATTCGATGGAAGCTGATTAGATTTTGCCCACCAGATTAAGGGTGGATCTGCTTTCCCCAGCCCACTGACTCAAATGTTGATCTCTTATGGGCAACACCCACACAGACACACTCAGCATTAATACTTTGTATCCCTCAATCCAATCAAGTTGATACTCAGTATGAACCATCACACTGGGTGATGAAATAATCTGTACAACAAACCCTCATGAAAGGAATTCAGCTATATAACAACCCTGCACATGTGCCCCTGAAATTAAAATTTAAAAAACAAACAAGAATATTCTGTAGCTTTGAATCAGACACTCAGGGATGCCATATGATTGGCTAACATATGTCTAAGGCTTTCTAGGCAGCCACTGAAATGTTATACTACCTTTTCGGCAGCCCAAGAGGCTGAGGCAGGAGAATTGCTTGAACCCGGAAGGCAGTGGTTGCAGTGAGCCGAGATCATGCCACTGCACTCCAGCCTGGGTGACAGAGCCAGGCTCCATCTCAGAACAACAAAAAAAAAAACCCCTATTTTGTTCTCAAGTGAAGGCAACAGATAAAAAGTGGAAACCAAAAGACAAACTATTTTTATACAAATGAAATAATTTGAAAGATATGTTATCATTCTTCACAAACCTTTCTATGTTTAAATAAATTGCTTGGAAGATGTTGAGAAGCAAGCTTTGATATGATTTTGATATTTAAGTATGACCTGAATGTTGAGAAAAGATGAAGATTATGAAATTCAAATTACCCATGTTTGTAAAGGGTATTTCTGCTCTACTTCCTTGTATTTCTTAGATGATATGGAAAGTTTCCATTATCCTCGATCTTTATGGCACTTATGTAGCAATAATAAAGATCATAGGTAAAATCTGTCATATATATGCATATATATATAATTACATACATATTTGCTATTAAGATTATGACAGTAGTCTTCCAAAAATAAAATCTTCATATATATTGGAAGAGTTGGCTATCACAGTGTTACATAGGAATAGATTCTTGTTTTCTTTTTAATGGGTGCTGACAAGAATGCCTGAGAATCCTACATGCTGGCACTGGAAGATTTTACACAATACAATCGGATAGTATTTTCCCTACTTAACATTAATCTTCTTATATAAGTACCTGGTCTTCTATAAAACTGTTAATTAAAAGAAGTCATACCATTACTCTTGATATTGCAAAAAAATGGCCTTTATGGGTAAACATAAATATGTAACTAAAACATAAATGAAATCAGGCAGTTACAAATAAGAAAATTAGTCATTTGGGGCAAGCTAAAGAGTTAAGAAAACACGGGGATATAATTTGCTGGCACTTTAGAGAAAACAGAAAGAAATAATGGGGCTTCTCTCCAGGTGTACATATTATAAAATTATAGTATATTGGCATATTGGTAGGGTTGCTATTTTTAGCAAACCAGAATGCAGCATTCTCAGCTATATTTGAATTGAGAAGTACCAAATAGTTTTTAATATTGAATGTTCAAAATATTGCATGGGATATACTTATACTCAAAAATAATCATTATTCATCTGAAATTCATATGTGACTGGGCTTCCTGTATCTGGCAACCCTACCTAGTAGGAAATAATGTTGTATACATTTTTAAAAAACTGATTAACATAGTGATATGATTATTTGTCATTTAAGGAAACATAAACAAAGGACTATTTCTGAGATATTTTCCAGTGAAGTTTGGAAAGCAATCTTATCCATTGTGTTAAGATAAAGAAGGGGGAAAGTCATATTTTGCTTTGTTTTATTAACTTCAATTTCATATCACTATTGAACACAGAATATGTATTTACTTAGCAGTCAAAAGTTCATGTGGTAAATAAACACTATAAATGTAAACCAAGGATCGATGCTTCAAAAGCAAATTTATTCAGTATAAAATGTCAGAGCAGCTTTTATACTTCCAAATACATAAGATGTAAATTGGAAAGTGTTTGCATTCTAACTAGCTTTAACACATCCATTATATAATAACATGAAAGGAAAAAAGATTACAGCTTCTCTTTTATTACCCCTTTAAAATCCCTTCGTTTTCATTTTCGTGTAATGTGGTTTAGAGGAGAAAAATCAGAACTGACAATATTATTTAACGAAACTGTCTTAATTATGTAGATAATGTAAGTGTAACACCAAGTCTGCACATTTATAATGCGGTTTTCAACGTTGTAAAATTGTGGTAGTCAACAGTTGGGAAATCCGGAGTAACGCTTGTTAGCTCTCAGAATTTGCTATACAGCTTACGACAAAGAATTCAATGTGAACCATTCTGAGTTATGATGATTATATATAGATGAAATGCTTCAAAACTTACTACATGTGAAGCACTTTGCCTCATGCTTTGCAAACATTGTATACTTTAATATTATACTATATATGTTTTAAAATATTAGTATATTTGAAAAATTGTAGAAACACTTCCTTTTCAGATATGTTTTGCTAGATAACCCTCTAATGATAATGCTGAATAAAAATCCATTGCTGAAATTGCACAAAAATAAAAGGTATGCAAAATCTAAAATAAGAACAAAGCTATAACTCTGAGTGAAAAGTAAGGATTGAAGATGGTCATCACTTAAAGAATTTTGTATTATCCTAGAAGACTTCACCTTTTTAAAAACAGCTTCATGTCACCTGGAGACAAAAGATAAATACTGGGGAACGCACAAGCTATAGAGTCTAAGAAGATAAACCCAGGACATAAGGTTTACATCCTCAGCTTCGAAGGAGATGGTGCAAAACCAAGGTATGACAAAGTATGGACCAAAACATTACAAAGAACCTTGTCCGTCAGCCACGGTGCTAAGGGAATGTGAAAAAACAATCAATCTGAGAATTATGTTCTCAGCAGAGTTTTGGTATAATTCACAATCTTTATGATATGAAGAATCTTAAATTTACTTATTTTAAAACTGTGTCAGGCAACTTACACTGGCAAGAGTCAAATGTTTCCTAGAGGAATGGCAAATTAAACTATGACATCACATAATACGATAAAGTTCTAAGAAAAATAAAAATCTCATGGACAAAATTCAGAAAGTGCAGCAAGAATAAGGTGCCATGAATAAATGAGATTAATACAAATATCAAAATCATACCCACAAAGATGTTAACATACTGAAAATACTATACCTCAAATTATAAACAGAACTATGATTAGGAGATTTTAATAAATGAGAAGCTTGAAAATACAAGCAAGTAAATAGAATCTCAGAAATATTTAGAAAATACAAATAAACTTCTAGGATTAAAAAATATAAATTAAAAATTAGAAAGAAATCTCAATGAATAATTAGCTGTGACCTAAAAAATAGACTTGAAGAAATTTCACAGAATTTCTCACAGAGACTTTTGTTGGAAAAATATGAAAAAGGGATAATAGACATACCACTCTTAAATAGCTAAGGGAAAATAATAAAATTAAAAATTATAACTGTTTAAATAGCAGAAGAGTTTCAAGTGGCCAGTAATTGAACACAATGAAATTAAATCAGAAACCAGTAAGTTTTAAATAGGAAATTTTACATAGTTGGAAATTATAAAAATTACATCTAAAATTTCATGAATCAAAGAAAATATCAAAAATAATGATGGAAATTAAGATATTTTATTTTTCCAAGATGGTGGATTCGAGGTTTTCAGTGTGCTTCAGCTGCTTTGAAATAGCAACAGTGCATAAAGATTAACTCTGTAAGGATTGATTAAAGAAAGAAAATGGGAATCCACCAGAATAATGAAGGACACTCTAAATCCTGGAAAGGAGAACATGAGCAAAATGCCCCTGTGACAGCATCCAGCTGATAAGAGTGAGTGAAACCCTAGCACGTGAGAAAGGCAGACAGCCTCCCTCTGTGACTCAACCTTCCACTGAGGATCTAAGCAACCCAGGGAGAGGGAGAGCCCTTTGTTTCTCTCAAGCCATGGAGCTAACTTGGGCAGAGGCTTGGAGGTGCTGTGAGGAAAAAACAGTGGGAAAAGCTGCAGACATTTTCCCAGACCTGAGACTGAGAGCAGGATGTCATTATAATCTGGGTGCACACAAAGTTAGCCATTCTGTGGTGACTCAGCAATGAGGTCACATGGGCATTTTAGTCTTGGGGCAGAGATTAGAAGTACCTGCTGTGGACCAGGGTAGGAACCTCCACAACGAGAATAGAAAGTGTCTCAACAGTAGATGCTGGAATTCTGCTCCCTACTGTAGGACAAGAGGAGATATATGACAGCTGCAGTTTCTCCTGGACAATGAGACTTGCAGCCAGGGGCAGTTTGTCAACCTGGACCTGTTATTATTCAGTGCCCCAGCCGTTCCCCTGAGATCAAGGTGCAGCAGGCCCCTTTCTGCTCCGTCACAAGACAGAAGTCTAGGCATTTGGAGCACCTATGTGCCTGAACCAGCAGCCTAAGCCTCCCCATACTTCATAGACATAGACTGTGGTGCAGCAGGGCCCTCTCAGATTTCCAGACATTTGAAGCAGCTACTCATCTGGATTAGCAGTCTCACCTGCCCCACCTTTCCTATGTAGAGATCCTGGTATAGGGAGCTCCTCTGTGTTTCATGCCCAGTGAGATCTCCAGGCATTCGAGCTCCTGCTCACTTGATTCAGCAGCCTGAGCCATTTCATTCTTCCTGGGAATAGATCATGACGCAGTAAGGTCCTCCCTGCTGCCCACCCAGGCACATCTCCAGACATTCTGAGCAACCACTCACCTGGATAAGCAGCCTGAACTGTCCTACCCTTCCTGGGCATAGATTATGGTGAAATAGGACCCTCTCTACTCCATACTTAGGCATATCTCCAAACATTCAAAGCATATACTTGACCAGATTGGCAACCTGAGCTGCCCCTCCCTTCCTGTGCAGAAATCTGTATGCATGGATGCCATCTCTGCTTCATGTCCACACAAATCTCCAGGAATTCAAACCACCTGATTGCCTGTTTCAGCAGCCTGAGTTGCCCCACCATTCCTGTGAGGAGATCTTGGTGCAGGGGGCTCCCCTCCACTACATGCCCAGACAGATCTCCAGACATCTGGAGTACCCACTTTCCAGGATTAGGAGTTTAGGCTTCCCTCATACCTGTGCAGAGAACTCAGGGATGAGGAGATTTCCAAGTTCCACACATCTAGGCACACCTCTGGGCACTTGGTGACTGCCCAGTGGATTCTCCTTTGACACTGGTGTTTATGCCTGACATCAGGAGAACAGTAAGTGGACCTGCCCGGTCTAGCCTTGCTCATCAGGGCCCCCACCCCTCCAGGGATGAGTAGGGTGTTCAGGCCACTGTGCACTCCACAAATCAGGACATTGCCTGAGGCAACAGAGACCTTCTGTCATTAAACAAGGATCAGGTGTATACCGAGCTGTTAGTTGCAGCTAGCTCTTAACTATAAGCACCATCTACTGGCTGGTAGGTCCAACCACACAGCCCAATGTTCAACTGCTAACAGAAGCGCATAAGGCTATAGAAGTGAAATCAAAACACCCTACCCAACATTCTCTACAATCACATAACCAGGGATGGGTAAAGGGAAGGGGAAATAAAAAAATAATAATAATAGTACAGAGAAATAAAGAAAAAGAAAAATATTCTACCCAGACTACTATAATTACAAAAATTAGAAGTGCTAGTCTCCAGATGACAAGGAACCAGCGCAAAAATTATGGCACCATGAAATATCAGAATGTAGCAACACCAAAGGATCACAATAGATCTTCAGCCACATCCCTAACCAAAATGAAAACTCAGAAATGACACAAAGAATTCAAAGCGTGAATTACAAGGGAGCTCAACAAGATCCAAGACAAGGTGGAAAAGCAATACAAAGGAATTTCAAATGCAATTCAGGAAAGGAAAGAAGAGATAAGCATATTAAAGAGAAATTAATCAGATCTTCTGGAATTGAAAAACTCACTTAAAGCAATTTCAAAATACAATGGAAAGCTTTATCAACAGACTGAACCAAGACAAAGTAAGAATTTTAGAGCTTGCAGATTGGTCTTTTGGAGTAAGCCAGTTAAACAAAAATAAATAAATTAAAAAGTTTTAAAAACAATGAACAAAGTCTTTAAGAAATATGGGATGATGAAAAGTGATCAAATCTATGAATTCCTGGCATTCCTGAAAGAGATAGAGGAAAGATAAGCAACCTAGAAAACATATATAAGGGAACACTTCAAGAGAATTTTTCCTAATCTTGTTACAGAGTAGACAGCAAGATACAAAAAATCCAGAGAACATCCGTGAGATACTACACAAAACAAACAACACCAAGGCATATAGTCACCAGTCTGTTCACCGTGAAAGCTAAAGAAAAAATCTTAAAGGTAGCTAGAGGAAAAGTTCAGATCATGTACAAAGGGGACACAATCAGGCTAACAGTGGGAGTTCTCAGCAGAAACCTTACAAACCAGGAGAGTTTGGAGGCCTATTTTCAGCATTCTTAAAAAAAAAAAAAAAAAGAAAGAAGAAAGGAAGAATGAATGAAATTCCAGCCAAGAATTTCATATTCTCCCAAACTAAGCTTCTCAAGCAAAGGAGAAATAATTTTTTTCTTCAGAAAAGCAAGAAGTAAGGCAATTTATAATCACTAGATTTTTCTTACAAGTAATACATAAGGGAGTTCTAAATAGAGAAACAAAAGTATAATACCTGCTACCACAAAATACACTTAAGTACATAGCCCACAGCCCCTATAAAGCAAATACACAATTGAAACTACAAAGCAACCAGCTAAAAACTCACGACAGGATCAAAATCTCATATATCAATATTAATCTTGAATGTAGGCTAAATGCTCCACTTAAAAGTCATAGAGTGGTAGACTGAATTAAAAAAAATAAAAGCACACTACAAGATCCATGTATCTGCTGTCTTCAAGACACCCACCTCACAGAGCAGCACTTACACTGTCCAAGTAAAGAATTGGAAAAAGAAGTATCATAAAAACAGAACACACAAAAAAAGGCAGGGTAGCTATTCTTATATGAAATAAATCAGATTTTAAACCAATAACAGTAAAAAAAAAAAAAAGCACAAAGAAGGGCATTGCATAATAATAAAGTGTTTGATACAATGAGAAGACTTAACTATCCTAAATATATACGCACCTAACATTGGAATCCCAGATTCATAAAATAAGTACTTCTAGACCTACAAAAAGATATAGACAGTCACACAATAATAGTGGAGGACTTGAACACTCCACTGACAGCATTAGGCAGAGAACTAACAAAGAAATTCTCAGTTTAAATTTAACAATTGGCCAGTTGGACCTAGTATATATGTACAAAAAAATCTCTACCCATCAACCACAGAATATACATTATTCTCACTCACACATAGAACATACACCAAGGTTGACCACATGTTCAGCCAAATAGCAGGCTCAACAAATTTTTAAAAAAATCTGAACCATACCACACATACTCTTGAACCAAAGGGGAATAAAAATAGAAATCAATACCAGGAAGATCTCTCAAAACTACAAAACTCCATGGAAATTAAACACCTTGCTACTGAATGGCTTTTGGGTAAATAACAAAACTAAGGCAGAAATATAAACATTATCTGAAGTAAATGAAAACACAGATACAGTATACTAAAATCTCTGGGATGCAGCAAAAGCAGTATTAAGTGGAAAGTTTACAGTGCTAAATGCCTACCACAAAAAGTAAGAAATACCTCAAATTAACAATCAAACATCACACCTAGAGGAAATAAAAAGCAAGAACAAACTACTAAGGTAGCTGGAGAAAAAAAAAATAACTAAAATCACACCAGAAGTAAATGAAATTGAGACCCCAAAATCTACCCAAACAATTTATGAAACCAAAAGTTGGATCTCTGAAGAATAAGCAGGATTGATAGACTGCTAGTTAGACTAACAAAGGTAGGTGTGGTGGTTCACATCAGTAATCCCAGCACTTTGGGAGGCTGAGGCTGGTGAATCACAAGGTGAGGAGTTCAAGATCAGCCTGGCCAAGATGGTTAAACCCTATCTCTACTAAAAATACAAAAAAAATTAGCCAGGTGTGGTGGCAGACACCTGTAATCTCAGCTACTCAGGAGGCTGAGGGAGAGAACTGCTTGAACCCAGGAGGGGAGGTTGTAGTGAGCCGAGATCGCGCCACTGCACTCCAGCATGGGTGACAGTGCAAGATTTTGTCTCAAAAAAAAAAAAAAAGAAGATCCAAATAAGCACAATCAGAAATGACAAAGGTGATGTTACAACTGATTCCACAGATACCAAAGACCCTAAGATATTGTTATGAACACCCCCATACACACAAATTAGGAAATCTAGAGAAAAAGAATAAATTCCTGGACATGCAATCTCCCTAGATTGAATTAGGAAGAAATTGAAACCCTTAACACACGAATATCATGTTCTGAAATGGAATCAGAAATAAAAAGAAAAAAATCTACCAACTAAAAAAAGCCCTGGACCAGATGGATTCACAGCAGAATTCTACCAGACATACAAATAAGAGCTGGTACTAATCTTACTGAAACTATTCCAGAAAATCAAGGAGGAGGGACTCCTCCCCAACTCATTCTACAAAACCAGCATCCCCCGATACCAAAACTTGGCAAAGACACAACAAGATAAGAAAACTACAGACCAATATCCCTGAAGAACACAGACACAAAAATTTTTCAACAAAATAATAGCAAAGTGAATCCGGCAGCACATCAAAATGTTAATTCAGCATGATCAAATAGGCTTCATTCCTAAGATTCACAACTGGTTCAATGTTTGCAAATCAAAAAATGTGATTCACCACATAAACAGAATGAAAAACAAAAAAAAAGATCATCTCAATAGACGTGAGAAAAAGCTTTTGATAAAATCTAACATCTCTTCATGTTAAAAACATTCAAGGAACTAGGCATCGAAAGAGTGTACCTCATAATGATAAGAGCTATCGCCAACATCATAGTGAATGGGCAGAAACTAGAGGCATTCCCCCTTGAGAACTGGAACAAGGCAAGAATGTCCACTGTCACCACTCTTATTCAACATAGTACTAGAAGTCCTAAAGAGAAAGAAATAAAAGGCATCCAAAGAGGTAAAGAAGAAGTAAAACCATCCCTTTTTGCTGATAATATGATTCTATACTTACAAAACTCTAAAGACTCTACAAAAAGGTTCTTGGAAACAAATGACATTAGCAAAGTTTTAGGATACAAAATGAATGTACATAAATTAATAGCACTTCTATATGCCAATAATATTCAAGGTGAGACCCAAACCAAAAACACAATTTCATTTGCCATATTCACAAAACAAAAAACAAATAAAAAACAACTAGGAATACATCTAACCAAGGAAGTGAAAGACACAAGACATCTACAAAATACTGCTGAAAGAAATAATAGGTAATACAAACAAATAGAAAATAATTCCATGCTCATGGACTGGAAGTACCAATATCATTAAAAAGCCAAACTGCCCAAAGCAATATAAAGATTCAATGTTATTTCTGTCAAGCTACGAATGTTATTTTTCACAGAGATAGAAAAAACTATTCTAAAATTCATATGGAACCATAAAAAACCCAAATAGCTCTTCAAACCATACCATTAGGCTACAGTAACCAAAACAGTATGGTATTGGTACAAAAATAGACCAATGGAACACAATGGAGAACCCAGAAATGAAACTGCACAGCTATATCCATCTGATCTTTGACAAAGTCAACAAAAACAAGCAATGGGGAAAGGAGTCTCTAGTCAATGAATGGTGGTGGGATATGTGGCCAGCCACATGTAGAGGAATGAAACTGGACACCTACATTTTACCATACAAAAATTAAGTCAAGATGTGTTAAAGATTTAAATGTAAGACTTCAAATTATAAAAATCCTAGAAGAGAACCTAAGAAATGGCATTCTGGATGCCGGCCTTCAGAAATAATCTATGACAAAGTCCTAAAATCAATTACAACAAAAACAACATTTGACAAATGGGATCTATTTAACTCAAGAGCTTCTGCACAGCAAAAGAACCTATCAATAGAGTACACAGAAAATATACTGAATGAGAGAAAGTACTCGCAAACTGTGCATCCACCAAAGGTCTAATATCAAGAATCTATAAGAAACTTAAATAATTAAAACAGCATAAACAAATAATCCCCTTAAAAAGTGTGCAAAAGACATGAACAGACAATTCCTAAAATAAGATTTATAAGCAGCCAGCAAACCTATGAAAAAGTGTTCCTCACAAATTATCACAGAAATTAAAATCAAAACCACAATGTGATACCATCTCACATCAGTCAGAATGGCTATTAAAAAGTAAAAAACAAACAAACAAAAAACAAAACAAACAGATGCTTGAGAGGCTATGGAAAAAAAGGAAATGCATATACAGTGTTGGAGGGAATATAAATTAGTTCAGCTACTGTGGACAGAAGTTTGGCGATTTCCCTAGAACTTAAAAGAGGACTATCATTTGATCCAGCAATCCCATTAGCGGGTGTTATGTCCCAAAGAAAAGAAATCATTCTACCAAATAGACACATGCACCCATTTGTTCATCACAGCACTATTCACAATAGAGAAGACATGAAATCAATCTAGGTGTCCATCAATGGTGGATTGGATAAAGATAATGTACATATACACCATAGAATACTATGCAGCCATAAAAAGAATGAAATCTTGTTCTTTGCAGCAACATGAATGCAGCTAGAGCCCATTATCCTAAACGAATTAACACAGAAGCAGAAAATCAGATGCCTCATGTTCTCACTTACAATTGGGAGCTAAATGCTAGTTACACATGGAGGTAAAGGTGGCAAGCATAGACACTGGAAACACTGTGGAGGGAGGCGGGCAAGGTTTCCAGAACTACTGGATACTACGCTCAGTAACTGGGTGACAGGATCTATAAATCCCAAACCTCAGGTGTCAGATATTCCCAGGTAACAAACCTGCACGTGTACCCACTGTATCTAAGATGAAAGTTGAAATTATTAAAAATAAAAAGTTGACATAAGGACAGAAAAAATATCTATAATTAAATAAATATGAAAATGCTGCTTTTCAAAACTTCTGGGATATAGCTAAGGTAATACTCATAGGTATTTTAGTTTTAAGAGCTTGTTTTAGAACAGAAATAATGCTAAAAGTTATAAGCTAAGTATTCAACTTCAAATTTGAATATTTTTATAAACGACAGTAATTTAAGCATAAAAAAGTAAAATATAAAAACTAATAATAATTGAGAGAGGATCAATAGAGTCAAGAGAAGGCAATTTGTATAAACTAAAAATATGTCTTGTTAAATAAAAAAAGGCATCAGCCAAAAGTACATTAATATGAAAGACAATATAGGTATAAGTAGAGATGCTATTGATGTTATGCAGCTAATAAAGAATATTAGGAAAAACTTTATTCATGTAAATGTATACATGAAATGAATACATTCTCATAAAAATTAATTTCACTGAAACTGATTCCAGAAGAAATAGTAAACCTTAATGGTTAAATCAGAATCAAAATAACTGAAATTTCTTTTAAAATCCTCTCATTTTGTAAACACCAGTTCCAGGTGGTTTCAAGGTAAGATTTTCAGGTAATTCTAATACTACACAAAATTCTCCAGACCATTTAAAAAAGAAAGACAACAAAAACAGATTATAAAACATAAAAAAATGTATATTACAGGCCCACCTAGTCATTAACAGATACAAAAATAGTAAATACATTACTTGCATCTAAATCCATCAATTAAAAAAATAAAAATATATAGGTATAATCTAAGCTGGATTTCTCTAAAGAATGCAAACCCCATTTATACTAGAAAATGGGTGAATGTAGTTCACCTCATTATTCCTACTTTAGATGGAGGAGAAAAATTAACATTCAATATCCATGCAGAATGAAAACCCTGAGGAAACTAAAAAGGAAGGGAACTCCCCTACATAGTAAATTATTTTTACTAAAAAAAATGAATATGTTATTAATGGCACATGCTGACACCTCCTTTTAAAATTGTGAACAAGGAACAAGTCAGTGGAAAGTTTCTGCTATCACAATTTCTATTTAACACTGAACTGACAGTCCTAGCTAATGCAGTGAGCTAGAACTAAAATGTTTAATAATCAGAAAGGAAGAAACAATACTGTCACTATATCTACAAAACATAAAGAAACTTACTGATTATTAGAATAATTTAGTCATGTTACTGGATAAATATTAATATTCAGCAGAAAAGTGCATTTCTAGATAACAGTAAAAAATAACCTGCAGAATATAATTGTATTACAAGAAAATTACAATAACATCAAAAATATGAAATACTTAATAATTAAACTACCATATGATGAGTAAATCCTTTAGAAAGAAGATTATATACAATTTTATCGAAGGATATTAACACCTAAATTTTTAAAAATCCCACAACATATTCTTAGAAAATTTCAGTAATATAAATGCATAGATAGTCTCATAATTTAAAATACTCCTTCAAATGAAAATTCCAAAAGGATTTCCTGTGGAATGTGGAAAATGTACTCCATATGGAGGACTGAAAACAGCCAAGACACTATTTTTTTAATTTTTATTTATTTATTTATTTATTTATTTTTTGAGTCAGAATTTCACTGTGTCGCCCAGGCTGGAGTGTGGTGGTACAATCTCAGCCCACTGCAGTCCCTGCCTCCCAGGTTCAAGCAATTCTCCTGTCTCAGCCTCCCAAATAGCTGGGATTGCAGGCACATGCCACCATGCCCAACTAATTTTTGTATTTTTAGTAGAGACGGGGTTTCACCATGTTGGCCAGGCTGGTCTCGAACTCCTGACCTCAGGTGATCCACCCGTCTTGGCCTCCCAAAGTGCTGGGATTACAGGTGTGAGCCACCACGCCCAACCAGGACTGTTAAAGAAGAAAAATAAAGAGAGGAATTTTCATTTGAAGTGTTATAGTGTATTAGTCTGTTCTTACACTACTATGAAGAAGTAACTGAGACTGGCTACTTTATAAAGGAGAGAGATTTAATTGACTCACAGTTCCGCATTGCTGGGAGGCCTCAGGAAGCTTACAATCATGGAGGAAGAAAGAGGAGATGCAGGCACCTTCTTCACAGGGATGGCAGGACAGAGTGAGTGCAAGCGGGGGAAATGTCAGACGCTTATAAAACCCTCAGATTTCATAAGACTAATCAGCCATCATGAGAACAGCATGGGAGAAACTGCCCCCACGATCCAGTCACCTTCCCCTGGTCCTGCCCTTGACACGTGGGGATTATGGGGATTGCAATTTGAGGTGAGATTTGGGTGGGCACACACAGCCAAACCGTATTATAGTGATTAAAACAGAATAGTGGTAAGAAAGAGCTAGGCAAGTGAAAAAAAGGGACAAAACAGCAAGCCTCGAACCTATTCCATTCATGGATGCAAATTGGATTTGCAGCCCAGCGGGTGTTGCTGGTTAGTGTGGAAAAAGAGAGCCCATTTCATTAATAACACTGGAAAACATGACCATCTATTTGAACAATAAAATAAAATTGGACTTCTACATCATACTCTACACAAATAAATATCATGTGGATTAAAGACTTATCTGCAAGAGTATAGGAAAATATCTTTATAATTGTGGTGGAGGAAATAATTTTTAATAAAATCATGAAAAGCAGACAGCCTAAAAAAAGATAATTTCAATGATACAAAAAACTAAAAACTTTACAGAAAGAGAAATATAATAATCTGTAAAAAAAAAGTTTCTAGTATTTACAACTGTCAGAGAATTAGTATTCAGACTATAAATTGGTAAAAGAAATGATTCATAAAAATTAGTAAAAGATAAAAATAGGCATTTTGTAGAGGGGGTAATATAAATTGCTCATAATTTTTTAATGCTTAAGCTTAATAGTAATTAGCAAACTTCAAATTAAAACTACAGCCCAATTCGAAAACATAACGACCTGATTGCGAAAATTGTTAAAACCACAATAGTATTTGTTCAATACTAATGTGCTGGGATGAGTTTAATGATAAAAAAGCACTTTATTTTTCTGAAAATGATTTAGCATGGGTCTGCTTTGTGACCAAGCAAATTCATAACCATGAATATAGACTATAGTAACTTTTTCACATTTGTACCAAGAGACATTTATATATTACATTCTTATCAAAACTGTTTATAATAGTAAAAAATTGGAAACAATTCAAATAAGCCATTAAAAGGGTCTGGCTGCTGGGCATAGTGGCTCAAGCCTGTAATCCCAGCACTTTGGAAGGCTGAGGTGAAAGGATTGCTTAAGTCCAGGAATTCAAGACCAGGCTGGGAAAAATAGCAAAGTGCTATATATATATATATGTAATATACACATATATATGTAATACACACACACACACGCACGTTGGGCATGCTGCTATGTGCCTGTGGTCCCAGCTACATAGGAGGCTGAGGTGGAAGGATTGCTTCAGCCCAGAAGATTGAGGCTGCAGTGAGTTGTGTTTGGACCACTGTACTCCAGCCTGGGCAACAGAGCAAGACTTTGTCAAAAAAAACCAAAAGTGAATTAGTTATACATTGAAATACTATAAAGCACTTAAAATACACACTCTATCACTACCACATCCAAATAGATGAAGCTTAAAAACATAATACTCAGCAAACAAGCCACCACAAGGATGCATAGGATATTATTTCATTTGCCTAAATATCCAAAACATATGAAACAACACATCTAGGCTTGCTCGAAGATGGAAAATTAATAATGAAAGTTAAGTGAATGATTTTCATACTCTTCAGAATTATAATTTCCTGTGGAGGAGGAGGACGGTGCAGCTGGCTACAACAGAGGCCTTTATGGCACTAGCAGCTGGTGACTTTCATAACATCTGGTGGTGATTATTCAGGTGTGTTTACAATTATTCTCTAAAGTGCATATGTTTCATATGTTTCATTTATGATAGATATAAGAATTAAAACTTTTTAAAAAAGAGAACATATATATGAAACTGAAAATGCCATTGTGAGCCAGGTGATTGAGTTTGACAAGTTGCTGCTGTTCCTAGTATGTTACTACCCTGTAAAATGGCTCATTAAAGATCAAATTTTGTGATGTTTGCTTCTCATCATCCGTGTTGAGTTTAATTAAAAACACACTTATTATACTGAGCTATAGGATGGAGCATCTCCTGTAGAGGGAGAAATGTCCCTCAGTTTTGTAGTGACTAAATACTGGAGTCAACTTCTGAAGGAAATTAGAGATTATCATTCCATGAATTTTTTAAAATATGCTTTGAATATAGCATATTATATGTACAGTTCTGCATGGTTGTTCCTTCATAAAATACTATTATTTTATAATGCACTACAAAGAATACTGTGATAGAAATCACAAAATTTCAGTTCTTGTTTTGCTTTTATTTCGTATAAGCTTAATCTCTGAGTCCTAATTTCATGCATTATCTGTCCAATGCCCAGATCATGTTGTATTACATAAACGTTCACATGAAATTATGCTAATAGTAATGTCCTTTACATATAAAAGGAGTCACTGCTCTTTGTATTTAATCACTCTTTTAAATGAATAATTGGCATATATTTATAATTGTATATATTTTTTTAACTTTTATTTTAGGTTAAGGGATACATGTGCAGGTTTGTTATAGAGGTAAATTGCATGTTGTAGGGCTTTGGTTTGCAGATTATTTCATTACTCCGGTAATGAGCATAGTACCTAATAGGTAGTTGTTTTATTCTCACCTTCCTCCAACTCTCCACCATCAAGTTGGCTCTGGTTTCTGTTATTCCTTTCTTGTGTTCCTATGTACTCTATGTTTAGCTCCCACTTCTATGTGAGAACATGTGACATTTGGTTTTCTGTTCCCATAATCACTCTTTTTTTTTCCAGTGAGAAGTTTTACATGTTTTCAGGTGCATTATACAGATATTGATATCTCATAAAGTCACCTCATCCAAATTTGCCAACGTTGTATAATATGTCATCAAAATATGATTGGCCCTTCATATTCATGGGTTCCACATCTGTGGATTCAACAAACTGAAGACTGAAAATATTTGGAAAAAAATACAATAAAAATAACAATACAACAATAAAAATAATATAAATAAAATACAGTATAAATATTTATATAAACTTTACTTTTTTTAGGTATTATAAACACCTGGAGATGATTTAAAATATACTAGTGGATGTGTATAGGCTATCTGAAAATACTACACCATTTTATGTAAGGAAGTTGAGCATCTCCAGATTTTGGTAACCACAGGGATCCTGGAACTAATCCTCTGAAGATACCAGGAGCAACTGTATATATTTTTCACCCCCTTAATTGCCCAGAATCCTGCTCTGCTAGTCTAATGCATAATGAAAATTTAGCTGTGTCAGTGTGAGTATGTGTAACAATAGTATGGCAGCTTAATTTTGGTTACATGGTTGAATTATAACAAAATAATTTAGGAAAAGCCATATAAGTTGAGTAAATGATTATTCCATAAGCTGCAATGCTCTGTAATTGTAGAATCAAAAACAGGTGAAGATGGTAGCAATAGATATACAATTGGCCCTTGAACAAATGGGGGTTAGGGAAACCAGGCCCTCTCCCAGTCAGACATCCGTATGTAACTTTTAACTCCCCCAAAACTTAGCCATTAAAAGTCTGCTGTTGACCACAAGCCTTACCAATAACATAAACAGTTAACACATATTTTATATATGTATTATGTACTGTATTCTTACAATAAAGTAAGGTTCATCTTTCTGTCTTAGGGTGCCAGAGGTGGAAATAGTGAAGGAGGTGGAAGAGGAGGCAGGAGAGGCAAACATACTCACTGCAAGTTTACAAAAATACACTGTCATTTCTGTCTGATTTTTTTTTTTTTTTTTGCTTTCTCATTTCTAAAAAAACATGTTTCTACAGTTATCAGTCCTTTCTCCACAATTTGCCCGTATCATAGAAGGGTTCATGTCATAAGGTAAGTCAAAAGTAGTCTTGAATAATCAGAACCCTTCTACCAGATTGTCTAATGTCAGTTTTGTTTTCTGGCACCGCTTATTTTATGTTTTCTTCCTCATCATCTAGCTGTGGTTAATTTCCATCATTATCTTTTGTTAATTCCTTTAGAGTGGTGTCTATTAGCTCTACTTTTTCTAAGATCCATATCTTGTAACCTTGCACCCCAACTGTTTTGTTGTTGTGGTTGATTTTGTTTTGTTTTTGTTTTTTGCCACATCCACAATATCTTTCATGATTTCCTTGATTGACTCTGTTGTAAATCCTGTGATGTCACTCACAATACCTGTGTACAATTTTCTCCAGCAGTAATTTATTGTTCGAGACTTGATGACTTTCACACTTTTTTCCATAACAATGATGGCATCTTCAATGGTATAATCCTTCCAGACTTTCATGATGTATTCTCTATCAGGGTTCTCTTCCATTGCATTGACAATCCTTTCCATAGAATGCCATGTGTAATGAGCCTTAAGGGTCCTAATGACCCCCTGATTTAGCAAGCAGACTAAGTCATTGCCTTCAATGTTGAGCTCATGAAGTTCTGGGTGCTAGGGTCATTGTCCAATATCAAAAGAATTTTAGAAAGGCAGTCCTGTATTGGATCCCAGCACTTTGGGAGGTCGAGGCGGGTGGATCACCTGAAGTCAGGAGTTCAAGATCAGCCTGGTCAACATGGTGAAACCTTGTCTCTACTAAAAATACAAACATTAGCCAGGCATGGTGGCAGGTGCCTGTAATCCCAGCTACTCGGGAGCCTGAGGCAGGAGAATAGCTTGAATGCATCCCAGGAGGTGGAGATTGTAGTGAGCTGAGATCATACCACTAGACTCTGACCTGGGCGACAGAGCGAAACTCTGTCAAAATAAAATAAAAGAGGGAAGGGAAGGGAAAGGAAGGGAAGGAAAGGGAAGAGAAGGGGGAAGGGAAGTGGGAAGGGAAGGGGAAAGGGAAGGGGGAAGGGAAGGGGGAAGGGAAGGGGGAAGGGAGAAAAGAAAGGCAGCCCCTTACTGGAAAGATACTTGTGTCTTCATGGACAAAGCATCAGTGAAACTGATCCAGAATTCTCATTGTTCAGGCTTTCTTGTGCTACAACGAAGACTGGCAGCTGCTGCTTATTTTTTTCCTTTCATGATTCTGGCGTTAGCAGTTTTATAGATAAGGGCAGTCCTAATAATAAACCAAATGCATTTGCAGGAAACAGTAAAGTTAGCCTAGCCCTTCTTGTCTTAAATACTAATGCTCACTTCTCTTCCTTACTATAAATGTCCTTTGTGGCACTTTTTTCTTTTGAATAAAGTACTTTTTTCTTTATTAAAAACCTATTTAGGTAGATATACTTTCCCCTCAATGATTTTCTTAATGGGGTCTGGGAATTTTGCTGCTGCTTGGTCTGCAGATGTTGTTTCCCCTGCTGCCGTGACAGTTTTTTTTTTTTTTTTTTTTATTATACTTTAAGTTCTAGGGTACATGTGCATAGCGTGCAGGTTTGTTACATATGTATACTTGTGCCATGTTGGTGTGCTGCACCCATCAACTCGTCAGCACCCATCAATTCATCATTTATATCAGGTATAACTCCCCAATGCAATCCCTCCCCCCTCCCCCCTCCCCATGATAGGCCCCAGTGTGTGATGTTCCCCTTCCCGAGTCCAGGTGATCTCATTGTTCAGTTCCCACCTATGAGTGAGAACATGCAGTGTTTGGTTTTCTCTTCTTGTGATAGTTTGCTAAGAATGATGGTTTCCAGATGCATCCATGTCCCTACAAAGGACGCAAACTCATCCTTTTTTATGGCTGCATAGTATTCCATGGTGTATATGTGCCACATTTTCTTAATCCAGTCTGTCACAGATGGACATTTGGGTTGATTCCAAGTCTTTGCTATTGTGAATAGTGCCGCAATAAACATACGTGTGCATGTGTCTTTGTAGTAGAATAATTTATAATCCTTTGGGTATAGGAAACAACAGGTGCTGGAGAGGATGTGGAGAAATAGGAACACTTTTACACTGTTGGTGGGATTGTAAACTAGTTCAACCATTATGGAAAACGGTATGGCGATTCCTCAAGGATCTAGAACTAGATGTACCATATGACCCAGCCGTGACAGTTTTTAAAGACTAAAGCTAACTCTATAATCATCAAACCATCGTTTGCTTTATATCCTTCACCTGCCTTTTAAGTTTTCACATAATGACTTCATTTTTTCTCAAATCACATTAGAATTCATAGACATGCTTTTTGTATGCCAATCCTGAAGCTGCATAAAAGCTGTATTTTCAGTAAAAGGTAAAACAAGTATTTCACAAAAAGAGTAAGATTTTGTGTCTGCTGGTATAACTGCAATGATAACTTCATGAATTTCTTATTCTTTCTTTACCATGGTTCTTATGTTGGATTCATTCATCTTGTAAAAGTAGGCAACTGCAGATGTATCAAGCAATTCAACTTTTTCTTGCAATGTCATGAGTTTTCTCTGCTTCTTGGGAACACTTCCAGCATCACTAGTGGCACTTCATATGGGTCCAATATTGTTATTCAAGGTTTATGGCATTTGCACTGAGCACAATAAAAATATGAGAAAACCATGATAGTTTACCTTTTACTGCTATATGCAATTTACTGTAGAGAGGAACTGCTCACTTGAAATGATTACTGTTACAAGGGCATTTTAAGCAGATAAAACACTTCAGCTAAAGGCAATAGCAGCAGGAGTTGACTATAACATTATTACAGCAATAGAGTAAGTACTATAGTTAATTTTATGCAGTTATGATTTAATATTGTATCTGTACATTTGTTTGCATTTCTCTGAACTGCAATACAGCCATGAATAATCCATTGGTATGTATAAGTTTTGATACATTTTAACTTTTTGTAATAGATTTGTGATATTTTTAGTGGTAAATGATAAAGCAAACTAGTATATACATATATTTTATGCAATATGACATATATTTTTCTTTATTTTTTATATATTTTGACCTATTTTTATATATCTTTGTCTTCAAGATTTTTCAAATTGTCCAAAGTCTTCCCAGATTTTTCTTATATAGTTATTGAAAAAATGCTGTCTGTAAGTGTAGTCCAAATCCGTGTTGTTCAAGGGTCAATTGTACATATACAGTCATGCATCATTTTAAAGATATGCGTATGTTCTGAGAAATGTGTTGTTAGGCAATTTCATCATTGTGGGAACACCAAAAGCTGCACATAAAAAAATTTGATGGCATAGCCTACTACACACCTAATCCATATGGTATAGCCTATTATCCCTAGGCTAAAAACCTATACAACATGTTACTGCACTGAATATTGCAGGCAATTGTAACACAATGGTAAGTATTTGTGTATCTAAATGTATCTAAATGTTGTTTATCTAAACATATCTAAACATAGAAAAGGTATAGTAAAATACAGTATTATGGGACCATTGTTGTACATCCAGTGTACATCAACATCCAGTGTGCATCAAGAATGTGTGAAACATTCTTATGTAGTGCCTGACTTTATTTTCCATGAGGTGTGTTATTCTATAGCTTAGTCATTTGAATCACCCTTTTCATCAGAATCGCTCTCATTTTCTGTGTTTACTATAGTGCTTGTATTTATGTTTGAATGTTGATTAATAGAAATATTTTTGGAAAGTACAACTCTAGAACTCACATACTCTACCTTAATGAACTTTAATTTTAAAGAGGGAGTTTTAGAAAATCTTTTAAAGAAATGAAAATGCCTTGTGAACTTCCAACACACTCATATTTCCCCCTTTTTCAACTTCGTTGATTGGCCTGGAACTCTTAAAGTTTTATTTTTAGATACTTTTTTCTCTCAGGGAAGTTTCATGTCTTTCTTCAGTCATGGGAGTTTCTCTACTATCATTTATTCAATTATGCCTCCGGCCTATGCTCATTATTTTCACGCTCTGGCAGTTCAGCCTAATGGTTTAGAGCATGCCCTCTTGAGCCTGATTGTTCAGGTCCAATTCCTGGCTTTTCTATTTATTAGCTATGTGACCATGGGTAAGTTAATTACTTTCTCTTCCTCAAAGGCTTGTTGCGATGAGTAAGTAAATGAATATATGTAAAGTGCTTAGACAGTGCTCCATATATTTTAAGTATTATGTAAGTGCGTGCTCTTATTATAATGATTACTTTTATATAGAGGTGTAAATCTTTTTATCTTTTTTTCCATTCCTCTTTCATACTTTCTATCTGTATAACATTTGGAATTGCATTATGAGTTACTAGGCTTGGTGCTCCAGAATATTTGTGTGCCCAATAACTGTGTCCACCTTTCTTTTTTAGTCTATATAATTAGGGTTTGCTTAGATTTTTGTTTCAATTTCAATCATTACATTTTTATATTTCAAAAATCTCTAATAATTTCTTATTGTACAATTGCTTAGTCTTATATGAGTATAATATCTTCCTAATCTCTCTCCAGATATTTGGACATATTTTGGACATTTTATTAAACACACTTTTTGCTAACTCTTTCAACACCTGTAAGTGTCTCTGTCATGGTTCTGTATTTGCTGCTTTCTTGTGCAATTTGTAGCTTAGCTGTCCTGTATATGGTTATCTCCTCTCTTCATTCAGGGAGATGGCTATGAGCTGAAATGTGGTTTGGATTTGCTTGTGACTGTGAGAAAGTGACATCCCTTGGAAGCTGTTTTTCTGAGTATGGGCAATCGCAACCAAATATTGTGAGCCATTCAGGACACATTATGCCTCCGTCTTCCTGATCTCCTTCAGTTAGTATTCCTACCTGGGGACTTTTCCATTGTTGTTTGCCAAGGTTAACTTACCTGACTGCTCCAGCTGTGAGACCATACTAATAATTCTGCTCATCGCTTCTTAGCCTCTTATTCACTGGTTCCATGCCCTACTAGCACAGACCAGTTAATGTTAATGCTTTATTTTAAAGTTGTGCTTTGATATGGCTTTTTTCCCCCTGCTTTTTGTTTCTCGGGATTCTCTAGAGTCTGTAGTGCATCTAGAGTGACTTTTTGTTTTTAGCGGAGCTGTGTTTTTACTTTTACGTGTGACAAAATAATGTCTATGAATTTGATGCAGCAGGAGAAAATTGCATAATGTATTCAAGTCTGCTATGTTGAAACAGAATTCAATAGTGACCTTCAAAAAGATGTTCTAACCACATGAACCTGTGAATGTGACCTTTTTTTTTTTTAAGGTGACTTATGCAGGTGTCATTAAGTTAAGAAACTGGAAATAGGGTCATCCTCAATTATCTGGGTGCACCCTAAAGTTAGTGATAAATGTCCTTACGGGAAACACAGAGAGAGAAGGAACAGAAGATCATGTAAAGATAGAGGCAGAGATGGGAGTTATGTGGCCACAAGCCAAGGAACTCCATTAACCACTGGAGCTAGAAGAGGCAGGGAAGGATTCAACTTTAAGCTTTTAGAGGAAGTGTAGACCTGCTGACATTTCGATTTTGGACTTCTGGTTGCTGGGCTGTGAAATAATAAATTTCTCTTGTTTCAATTAACCAAGTTTGTGGTAATTTTTAAATTAAGTCCTAGGAAATTGATAAAGCTATCTTCTTCTATTAATACCCAATTTTAGCAGAAAGCATTGTCTCTCATTTCACAGAAAATATTAAGATAGTACATGAAAACTTCCTTAATTTCCTCTTTGTCACTTGCAAACATGTTTATATCCACATCTATACCTATCTTCCACGTCCCACTTACTGTTCAAAGTTAAGTTTGTATTAGGGACCCTCTGCCACTTCTGCCTCTGCTTTACCGGCAAAACTCTTTGTAATCTAGTAGACATTTTCCTTTTACCTATAAACACAGCCAAGCCTCTTTGAAATAAAAAATTCCTGCAGGTTTAACAAATCACCCTTCAACTTCTGCTCTGCATTCTGTCTTCATTTTAAAGCCAATCATTGAGGGAGAGTAGCCAGCACACACCGTCCTGTCGGTATCACATATCTCAAACTAATGCAGTCTTTCTCTTGAGCCTAACATGCCACTGAAAGCTAACAGTACCAAGGTGCTTCACATTGCCAAAGCCTGCACATATTTTCTATGCTTATTTCAATTGCCCTCACTTTGATATTTGACTCCCATCATTGCACACCACCCTTCAATCTCTGTTTACCCTCTTCTGTTTCTTCTGACTGGCTGTTTTCTTCCTAATCTCACACATAGGTTTCTTTCTCTCCCCAGTGCCTTTTAAATGTCAGGAGTATAATCCAAGGTTCTGCCTTTGTCCCTCACTTCTTGCTACATTGCATGATCTCAAGGTGAGCACATTCATACTCATGATTTTATCTTTATTGGATACACTAGAGAGTCTCAAATATATTCTCATAATTTATAACTCATTTTTGGGCTTCAGTATTGAACATCCAAATGCCACCTGCACATCTCCATTAGGATGTCCCAAGGACACTTGAATCTTTATTTTTGACATCTTCTCATCCTGATTTCAGACTTGTTACTCTGTATTACCCTGTTTACTCAACAGATTCTTCATTCAAACAACTGAAAACAGAATATTGTTATTATCGAGAAGTCATTTTTGCGTTCTCTCATATATATCTTTGTACTTGATTTAAGCAATCATTTTATTCTGCTGTATGTCATGTAAAATTGGATCTAGAATGATAAATAGTTTTTATCTCAATCGCCATGTGCCATTGATTTGTAGGGGCTGCCAAGAGTACAAAGTTGAGAAAGACAGTGTGATCACCTCTAGAGTGAAAGGAAAGACTTCCACAGTTGATGATAGATAGATGAAATGGCAAGGGTAAAGAAAAGTGAAGCATGAATGTATTATCATGATCTTAGATTATGAAGGTCACAGGTTAAGTCAGTGTGTGTGTGTGTGTGTGTGTGTGTGTGTGTGTGTGTGTGTATGCACATGCACACACTTGATTTGGGATATTTTAGTAAATAAACAGATAAGCACAAAAAGGATGCTTTAGGCAGGAAGAACAAAGTCAGAGAGGAGTCAAGTGGAACTGAGGGGATACTAATGAGAACTCCATAATTTAATCTGCATAGAGGGCAGTGTATAGTTAATGAGAGAAATTTAGATTGGACTCAAATTAGTTAAGGCCATTTGTGCCAAATTTAAGATAATACAAAAGGATAGTAAAATCCCATTCTTTCTGGAATTGTGGAATTTTAAAAATTCCATTTAAATTTATTTTTAAACACTTCCCTTACAGGGTAATCTGAAAATAAAATGATGCAGTTTTAAACAATAATAATTATTCAAAAAAATAGAGACATATTATGAAAATACAGTTTTTCTATTTTAATTAAGAATGGTAGTAACAGCAGTAATATATCTTCTGCCTGCAGTGTCACCCACCATCTGTGTGTTTCTTGACCCCTGGCAATAGTCCCAGGCAGGGATAGAAATCATCCCTGGAGTGGGTGCAGCCACATTAATTTTCACTAGGGCTTTATAGTAAGTTTCCATATTGCAGTTCTTTTAGGGAGAGACCTCTGGTCACTCGACTTCATGGCAGACATCTCAGCTAATTGAAGAAGTGATAATATTCTCTACAACCATGAGTACAATTAATGAAATTATTCTACTATTGCCTAGGCTTAGATTTTTTTTTCTTCCCGTAATTTATCAGAGAATTTGGGGTTTGCAAATAGATTTTTAAGATATCATTCAGGACTTTCACTGACCTCCAGAACAGGGCCATTTCCATTCTTCTTCTGAGCAGCTTGCCTGTTTGACTTTAATAAGCCACCAGAATAGCTGCCCTAACACCCCTGCTGTTGCTATTTCTGATATTACCAGTCTAGCACCAAGGTTTACTTATTTTTTCTCTTTTCTCATCATCAGCCAGCTATGAACAAAGAACTGTTCTTCATGATAAAGGTCATATTTACATTTCAAAGGTTTGAGTGACTGTACTGCCTGACAGTAATATATATTATAAATAATATGGACTCAAATTTCCAAGTAGCAGCATTGACAATAAATAAATATATCTAAGTAGGAACAATAGGAGGCTCACCTATCAGTAATTATTTCCAGTTTTAAGGATATACATTTAATAAACTATAATATGTTTCCTCTAAGATACAGTTTTTCATATAAAAACCAAAATGTCAAGTACAGTTCAAGTAATTCCAAAGTTCCTCTTGTATGAATCACCTTCTCACATATGTTATCCTAACATTGATCTTCCATTTAACATCAAGGTATGCTCTATTTCACTCTGTGAAATCAGACTTTGTACTTCATTGGTCATTTTATTCACATATGCTTTCTCTCTATGTTTCTTTATTTGGTTCCAAAAATATTGGCATTGTGAGAAGTAAAGTTTTTATCAGGTATACCACAAAAATAATTATTTCTCCTTTTCAGGAAATCAAAAAAGTGAGAAAATGGCTCCAAAAGCTTAGTAATACTAGTGTGTGTGTGTGTGTGTGTGTGTGTGTGTGTGTGTCTTTGGGTGTGTTGGCAATGGAAAGAAGTTAAACTAAAATTGCATACACTAAGTTGTACCAATATTTTGTGAATCAATTTAAATAATTCTGTGCTACTAAATTGGAAACATTATTTATTAGAAAAAGGACTTCCCTGAGAATTGAGGAGTTGACTGCTTGGAGTGATTTGGACAACTGGTTATTTTATCATTCTGCAGACCTTGATTTAAACCACATTTTATGTCCTTGTATTCCTTCCTTTTCATTTGTTGATATTGATCCTTTGTTTCACCTTTTTATCTTATTCCGTCAGAATATGAAATGCTTCTTTCTTCTTTCCAAGGCCATATTTCCCACCTGCTAGGACTGGATTCCCTCTCTCCTTTGTGAACTTGCTCTATCCATTGTAATTTCTCTGTTTTGTATATTCTACACCTTTTACAGTAGCTATTTGATATCAGCCTATGTTATCAGGATTCTGGTGGTTGCAAGTGACAAATCAAATTTGTAAGTGTGAAAATGTATTGGTTCACAAATTTGAAAAGACCAAAGAAATGAGGAGTTTTAAACATGACTGCATCCATGGACTCAGATGATAACATTTTCTTTTTCGTCTCTTCACCGTAATTCCCTCTATGTGTTGATCAAATTTACTTCCACCAAATACAGTCTAGATATATATGAGACCTGGACTGACCATAGATATCTTCAGACCTCATCCTACAAGCCAGGCATTGCAGAAGACAGGACTTCTGGTTGTCCACAGTTAGTTGATGGTTCTTAAGTTATTGAACTGCTCAAATCGGTAGCGAGGAAGGAGTCATTTTCCAACAGAAGGATGTTTTTGCTTTTTCATTTAAATAAGAAGAAATGCTGAATAGGCAAGCAATAGGTGTCCTCTAAATATGTTTGTTTCTTAACATAGAAAGCATATTGGGTAGGATAGAAACATAGAAAGAGGAAGAGATTTTGGAGTGATTTTTTTTTTTTAATTATACTTTAAGTTCTAGGGTACACGTGCATAACGTGCAGGTTTGTTACATATGTATACTTGTGCCATGTTGGTGTGCTGCACC
>NW_012117489.1:2477270-2480709 GCF_000951035.1 Colobus angolensis palliatus | reverse complement strand
AAAAAATGCTCATCATCACTGGCCATCAGAGAAATGCAAATCAAAACCACAATGAGATACCATCTCACACCAGTTAGAATGGCAATCATTCAAAAGTCAGTAAACAACAGGTGTTGGAGAGGATGTGGAGTAATAGGAACACTTTTACACTGTTGGTGGGATTGTAAACTAGCTCAACCATTATGGAAAACAGTATGGCAATTCCTCAAGGATCTAGAACTAGATGTACCATATGACCTAGCCATCCCACTACTGGGTATATACCCAAAGGATTATAAATCATGCTGGAGTGATTATTAAAAATCTGGTTTGTGACATGTTGTAGGGTTTGTGTATGCCTGGTGATAAGTAGCTGGAAATACAGATTGCACTTTAGGATAATGAAGTTCACTGTCTTCAATATATTATTCTTTATATAATTATATCTTTTCTGGAAATAATCTCTCTTTGGTAACCTAAAGGCTGCCCACATTTCGAACCTTTTGGACCAAAAGTTGAATGAGTATCTTTCTCCTATGTTTATTAAAAACATCATTTTTACTAAAAGTAATGACTACTTTTCTTTCTTCACAGTACTTGATTACATTGTCTTTGGCATTATTCAAGACGGTATTTCCAACTCCCTATCAAAGACATACACAAATTACAATGTATCACGAATCCAATTTTTAATAATCACTTCCAGGTTCCTCCTCTTCCTATGTTTTTATTATATTCAATGATTTTATCAAATTCTTAATTAAAGTATTTAGGGAAGTCAGTCAGTATTGGCTTTTCTCTTTCTCATCTGTACATTCAGCATCTCAACAAATCCCACTTATGTTAGACTTCTTTAGTCTACTCTGCTTTCCAGCAACATTGCAAACATGTCATGATGAGATCTTCCTTAAACTATTCCAACAGCTTTTTAATGTGTCTGCAGTCTTCATTCTTTCCTATTCCAGGCAGCAAGGCACAATGCTATTTGATTTATTTTTCTACATGAAAAAATTTGTCTTTTAGGAAGTTAAGGATTTTTTAAAAACTTTCATTTTGTCTTTTTGGCTTACAACATAAGGTTCAAAATTCTTAGCATCAAATTTTTAAATTATTCTCATTTATTATCAATAGACTTGCAATTCCACATTCCATATTTCAACCACATTCAGAAATTTGCCTTTCTCCCAACATATCTTCTCTTAACGCTTCTGCATCTGCACTCATACAGTTCCTTCCACTAGGAGCACCCTTTTGTATTGAATTTGATCTCAGTCTTCTAAGCCATAGGACCAAGAAAGCACCTAGCACATAGCAAATGGTCAATAAATATGTGTTGCATGTATGAATAAATTTGATCATACTTAATTTATTTTAGCTTTACATTTTCTAAATTGGACACATAATTTATGCCACGAGTACTTCACAGGCAAAATCAAGAAGGTTTTGTTAAAACTGATTAATTAAAATGTATGTCTTCATTAGCCTGATGTGGTGAAATTGTTCCATAAAACAGAGATAGAACAGAGGCCAAAAATACTGTGGGAAAATCATTAGAAGGCTGTTCTTGAAAAATCAAAACAAAACAAAGGTAATTGAAGTTAAATGCAGGGTTCTAAACAACAGATACATTCCCAAAATATGACTTTGAGTACATTTCACAAAAGAACTAAGTTTTGCAGCTACCCCTTTATGTTCCTGTCACTTTTAAAAACGATCTTTTGAGCTTTATTTGTAGCACAGCAAGTATCAGAGAGTTGGAGAAGGAAAAAATGCTTTAATCTTCATCTTTTCCCCTCTTATAGATGTACAGGTAGAAAGTTTTCTTAAAAGAAACAATGTATACACCACCCACCATCAGATCAAGAAAACAAAACAAGCATTTAATTAACTGTCTTAGAACATTGGAAAGGCCAACTCCAGTTCTATTTACCTATTCCCCAGCTTTGGGACAAATGTTGCCTTTATACTGCCCTCATGTTTTCTGACAGTGTTTGGAACGCAGGGAAAAACAAATACTATTACATTGATTTTCAAATGCTACGTAGCTGCAGTTTTAAAAATAAACAGTTGTTTTTTGTAATCTTAAAGAATGCTTTAACTGATTAAAAGACTACTTCTCACATATAGATAATTATAAAAACATGTAATCGATTTTTATAACAAACCTAAGCACTGTGTCATCATAAAAATGCACAACACCTCAAAAGTAATTTTGAGGATATTTTACTAAAACCAGATCCTAAAAGAAAAAATTAAGAAGATAGACTAAAGCAGTGACCTCATGCTACTTACTACGAAGAGGCAACATTAGACAATAGGATCATCAAAATGAAAACCATGCCAAGCTAAATAAAAGGAAGACAATAAGCTTTCTTTCTTTCAAAAAAATGGTTTTGTCAGGATTTCTAATGACGTCTCAAAGGTTATAGATGAAAGGTTAACCAAATGGCTAGGTAGTGTTGCTGGTTAAATGTTTTATTTTGTTACAATTAATTTTCAAGTTAAAATTATTTAAAGTGGTCTGGTCAAGTTCTAATTAAATATTAGAATTTTATTCAGTTGTTGCCAACTTACAAATATTTACTGCTAGAAGCTCACAAACAACATGCTCAGTTGAATATTTTCCATTTGCAAAGTATGAAATAATTGAAGAAACAAATGGGACCCAAATAATTATTTCTGGAATATTATTTTCTATTTATGAATCTTGTTTTATAAATATCACCTTGATGTCTAGCACATATTAAGAGCTCAAATACTTAATGTTTTATTGATGTGCCACTGCATGGCAGATGTTCTGAGTGGCAGATTTAAATTTGCTCCCAAACCTCAGTTTAATTCTCATTTCCTAGGCCATCAGCATTTCTAGTAAACAAAACGAGGCTTTGACTTTTCTCTAAATAATAATAAAATTGTGTCCAGAATTGGTGGGTTCTTGGTGTCACTTACTTCAAGAATGAAGCCACAGACCCTCGTGGTGAGTGTTACAGTTCTTAAAGATTGTGTGTCTGGAGTTTGTTCCTTCTTCCCAGTGGGTTCGTGGTCTCGCTGGCTTCAGGAGTGAAGCTGCAGACCTTCGTGATGAGTGTTACAGCTCATAAAGGTCGTGTGGACCCAAAGAGTGAGCAGCAGCAAGATTTATTGCAAAGAGCAAAAGAAGAAAACCTCCACAGTGTGGAAGGAGACCTGGCTTGCCTCCGGCAGCCTCCTTTTATTCCCTTATATGGTGCCACCCACATCCTGCTGATTAGTCCATTTTACAGAGAGCTGATTGGTCCGTTTTGACAGGGTGCTGATTGGTGCGTTTACAGTCCTTTAGCTAGACACAGAGTGCTAGACAGGAAAGTTCTCCAAGTTCCCACTAGGTTAGCTAGATACAGAGTACCAATTGGTGTATTTACAAACCTTGAGTTAGATACAGAGTACTGATTGGTGTATTTACAAACCCTGAGCTAGACAC
>NW_012117489.1:2430000-2477220 GCF_000951035.1 Colobus angolensis palliatus | reverse complement strand
GTTAGCTAGATACAGAGTACCAATTGGTGTATTTACAAACCTTGAGTTAGATACAGAGTACTGATTGGTGTATTTACAAACCCTGAGCTAGACACAGAGTGCTGATTGGTGCGTTTACCATCCCTTAGCTCTACATAAAAGTTTCCCAAGTCCCCACTAGACTCAGGAGCCCAGCTGGCCTCAGCTAGTGGATCCCTCAATGGGGCTCCAGGCAGAGCTGCCCACCAGTCCCGAGCCACACCTGCACTCCTCAGTCCTTGGGCGGTGGATAGGACCGGGCCTCACGGAGCAGGAGGCGGTGCCAGTCGGGGAGGCTTGGACCACATGAGAGCCCATGGCAGAGGGGAGGTGCTTGGGCATGGCAGACTGCAGGTCCTGAGCCCTGCATTCCGGGAGGCAGCTGAGGCCCAATGAGAATTCAAGCACAGTGGGGGGACCCCGCGCAACCTCCGCAGCTGCTGGCCCAGGTGCTAAGCCTCTCACTGCCCTGGGCCGGCAGCCCGGGCTGGACACTGTGAGTGTGGGGCCTGCCGAGCCTGCGCCCACGCCAATGCCCCCCAGAACTCGCACTGGCCCAGCGAGCCTGGCGTGCAGCCCCAGCTCCCCTGTGCCTCTCCCTCCACACCTCCCGGCAAGCAGAGGGAGGCGGCTCTGGTCTTGGCCAGCCCAGAGAGGGGCTCCCACAGCCCGTGGAGGGCTAAAGGGCTCCTCAAGCCCTGCCAGAGTGGACCTGAGGCTGAGGCCGAGAAGGTGCTGAGTGAGAGCTGCTGGCACATTGCCACCTCTCAAAACGACGTTACATGTTTAAAACAGTTATTTTTCTGTATCAATAATGTTAAACATTAATCTCAATAAGAGATTTTTTATTTTTCTCAAGTCAGTAACTACATTCTTTTTCTGTTTCAGATAATGGTCTTTCAAATTCACCTCTTGGCCGTGAAGAGTAGACATACTAAAAATCCATTTTTTTTTTTTTTTTTTTTTTTTGAGATGGAGTCTCGCTCTGTCACCCAGGCTGGAGTGCAGTGGTCTGATCTCGGCTTACTGCAAGCTCCGCCTCCTGGGTTCAGGCCATTTTCCGGCCTCAGCCTCCGGAGTAGCTGGGACTACAGGCGCCTGCTATCACGCCCCGCTAATTTTTTGTGTTTTTGGTAGAGATGGGGTTTCACTGTGTTAGCCAGGATGGTCTCGATCTCCTGACCTTGTGATCCACCCATCTCGGTCTCCCAGAGTGCTGGGATTACAGGTGTGAGCCACCGCGCCCGGCCTAAAAATCCATTTTTAATGCACTCTTCCCCTGTGACTGATGACTATTCCGAAACCTTTCATCTCTACCAAAACCTCCAACACTATCTCCCTGCTTCATTCTTAACTGGTGACATTTTTCCTATTTAAGTGAGAAAATACACGTAATGATCCTTAGAAGAGATGTTCCTCCGACTCCCAACACCATGTAACTGTCCTGCTCACTTTTCTACTTATCTCTTCTAACTGCACTCTAGTTATTATGAAAAAGTTTGTATATCCATCTAGAGTCTTATATCAACTCTTCCACTTGCAGTTCTTCCCTTCTCGTTTACTTATTCAGGTTTCCCTTCAAGTACGTCACTGTACCCTGACTTTCCTCCATTGTTGCTAGTCACTCTTTTTCAGTCTCACTGTGGATTCCTTCACATCCCCCATCCTCCAAATATTGGAGTGTTCTTGGGCTCAAGTCATGGTGTCCTCTCACTTCTATCATTATTTATCCTTAGTAATATCTTCTGGTCTCTGTGAGATAGAGAATAGAAAACTCTCAAATGTGTAGCTCTGAAATGAATTTGTCTCCTGATTCCAGACTTTTATGTAAGTGAACAGACTTGCATCTACATTTGGAAGTCTAATAGGCATCTGAAAATGATCTACATCTTACTCTTGATCTTTCTTCTCAAAAACCTGTTTTTCAAGTCTTTCCATTCCAAGGAAATGGAAAGTTCAGCCTTCCAGCTTCTCTGGCCAAAAACTCCAGCTTTGCTTTTTCTTTCTCATTACATATCAAATCAGGAAAACATGTTTCTCTACTTTAAAGATTTACCAATTTCCAGTCAACTTGTTAACACCCAGAAATACTATAATAGCTTTATAACCAATCTACCTGCTTCTGCCCTTGTACATCCTGCTTTTAGTCTATTCCCAAAAGAGTAGTCAACTTATTCTTATGATTGTGTCAAAACCCTCCAGCTCTTTTCCATCTCACTCAAAGTAGAAGTCAAAATGGATAATGATGTGGTGCGTCCTGATGCTTTCTTTGAATCCAGTGCTGTCTAGACACATCAACCTTCTAGCTACTCTGTCCTCCAGGCTCTTGCACTTGTAGTTCTCATTGGCTTGAACATTCTGGTCACAGATATCTACACAGTATATTTCCCTCTCTATTTCAGACCTCTGATCCAATTCCATCTTTCTCAATATAGTCTTTTGTACCTATTAAATTTGCAATCTATCTCTTTGCCATTTCACATTTCTCATTTCCTACCATTTTAAATAGATTTTATTGTGTTATGGTAGATATTTTACTTACGAACTTTTTATTTTCTCCTTACAAGAAAATGAGCTATATGAAGATAAAGCTCACTTTCTTTGTCCCATTTATGAATATATCCCCATCACCTAGAAATTTTACCTGCACGTACTAGGCATTCTAAAGTACAAAACCTCTTGGATTTGCAAAGACACGGAATCAACCCAAAGGCCCATCAGTGATAGACTAGATAAAGAAAAGGTGGTACATATACACCATGGAATACTATGCAGCCATAAAAAGGAATGACAGCATGTTATTTACAGAGACACGAATGGATCTGGAAGCCATTATCCTTAGCACACTAACACAGGAACAGAAAACCAAACCCCATATGTTTTCATGCATAAGTGGGAGATGAACAATGAGAACACACGAACACAGGGAGAGAATAACACGTTCTGTGTCCTGTGGCAAGGGTGTGAGGGGAGGGAGAGCATCAGGAAAAATGGGTAATACATGCTGGTCTTAATACTTAGGTGATGGGTTGATAGGTGGAGCAAGCCACCATGGCACATGGTTGCCTATGGAACAAACCTGCACATCCTGCACATGTATCCTGGAACTTAAAATAAAATTAAATAAAAATTACTCCATGTACAGTTATATAGGTAAAAGACCCCTTGGATATACACACATGTAGTATATATAGGTTGAGTGTTACACTGGTTCAGAATACAAAGTCTTAGAGACTATATTGTGTTTTTATAAGGGGTTCACTAAAATGTAAACACAAATAATTTCAAATTTACAATATAATATGTGCTTATTTGGGGCAATACAGTGGAATTCTGAGATAAATTATGAGATAAATTGAAAATATATTTTAAAATGCTATTTTATGCATGTTTCAAAGGGAACATTTAACTATGTCTGTGACAATCAAAATAAAATCATAAAAAATTCAGTAAGTATAATTGAGTTTTACTTTCTTTGAAAGTATATTTGATAATAATCACAATACCTCTTTAACTGGATATTTGACTATATTTTAAATGACATTAAAATTAACTTCCTAGCATTAAAATATTTGTCAACTATATCATTGTAAATGTAATCATATATTTGTACTTAGTATGACTCTAGGGGTATTCTGGAGTCTTTTTATCGCTTTAATCTACTAAACAATGTAGGCAGCATACTGTACATCACCAAGAGGTGTTCATAAGTTGTTTTTTCCCTCCTTCTGAAAAATATTATGTCTGTATTTTAGTGTATATGTTTGTGTCTTTTGGGCTATAGGTATACATCTGGAATTTGCTAACATTAGCACACAGAAATGTACACTCGAATGATTTGAAGCAATTTTGGTCTGTTGTCAGATTTAATAGACTTTTTCAGTTTATTATGTATACAAATATTCATTATAAATATATAATATATAAAAATATAAAATATATAAACACATAAATATAAAATGTTATATATAGATATAAAATTTTACATACACACAGAAGATAAATTCCTCAAATGCACAGCTAATGCACCAATAAACAAATATTTGTGAGTATATTTAGCTTATTAGTCGTTTCTGATGCTAAGATCTACCATCAAAAACATCTAAAGGAGTTTTTTTCCAAGATGTTTATATTTCAATGTCTGTAACATGATGTCTAATCTTTGTTCAACCATCAGTGTTTTTTAATAAATTTCAAAAATATGACCATCTGCACAATTCTTTCACTTCATGATTGATGTTGAAAATTTAACAGCATAATTGTATTCTGAAAAGCTAGTCGTATTGTTCATGGATTTATATTGTGGAATGCATTTCTTTAAGGGATACTCCTTTAAGACCTGTATATAATTATGATTGCTATAGATGATAAGTTGGGATGGTTATAAATTTATTATCAAAGTAAGGTTTAAAATATTAATTAATACTGTTTTATTTGGCTCCCAGGGGAGAAAAACCAATAGCTCTCTATTAATTATTTTATGAGAGAGTCTTACAAATTTTGAAGAACTGCATTTTCATCAGCATTTTCTCGAATGATGTGAAAACATTTAAGGGTTCCTAACTAGTGCTACATTACAGTGGAACACCTGAGAAATTATTTGTCCGATATTAATATGAATTTATTTCAACCAGAACAATTTAGGATGATTTGCAAAAATTTATAATATTAGGAGTTTTTTAGATAATACAATTAAAAATGTGAAATAATAAAAACAACTAAAATTTCTGCTCTAAATGATGTTTATAAGCCTATATTACTACACAACTCTCTGCTTGAAGCATATGGCAAAGTCAAGTGTAATGTGAATATAGATAACAACAAAGAATGCCATAGCAAGGATCAAAATGAAATAAATATCTGTAGACTTTATAGACAAGGTGTTTGTGTTTCCCAGACTGAAGTGTAGTGGTAGGATCATAGTCTATAAACTATAAACAGATAAGAAACCCAAAGTATGGTATGGTATTAATGGGCTCTGGATCCAAGAGCAAGCAAAAGCACTTCCAGAATTGTAAAGTAAAGGATAATAAATATACTCCATTCAGACAGAGTCCAGACGTCTCTGCTTAACGTGTGACTCTGGGGTAGGCTTTCCCACAGTAGAAATAAGAGAGCCTAAAACAATGTAACAAACAGTGGCAAAGCACAAACTCTGGTTACTGCTTTTAGCAAGTTCCCTGCCTATGGAGGCTACCTAATTCATGACTATGAAATGGCACATGTGCCTGTGATATTGCTAATATCATCATAACACAGAGAGGCTAATTACTACCTATGACATGATTTGGACGGAGGCCCCAAGGAGAGGTAATTTATAAACTTATTTTTAAGAAGTTGACAAAAATAACAAAACAACAGCAGCAAAATAAAGACTTTCCACTCAATGTGAACCTCAAAATAAAAAGCCAAAACAAGGAAGAAATCAAATAATAAATGTGATGGGCTGAATAATACCCCCTGTCCTCTCAAACAGGAGGCCCTAATCTCTGCAACCCGTATACGCTCTCTTATTTGGAAAAATGGTCTTTGCTAGTGTGATCAAAATGTGTGTCTTGAGATGACACCATTAACCTGGATTTGGGGGGTTGTAAATAAAGTAAAATATGTCCTTATAATAAGAGGCAGAGGGATATTTGATGATACGTAGAAGAGCCTCTTTTCTGGTGTGATCATGGAGGCAGACACTGGAGTGATGCAGTCACAAGCCAGGGAATGCCAGCAGCCACCAGAAGCTCTAAGAGGCAAAACCCAGATTCTCCCCTAAACCCTCTGAAGGAAGCATGATCCTGCCAATACCTTGATTTCAGCCCAGTGAAACTAATTTTATACTCCTGGCTGCCAGAATTGTGAAAGAATAAATTTCTGTTGTTTTAAGCTACCAAGTTTGTAGTGATATGTTATATCAGCCATAGGAAATTAGTACAATAAGAGATACAGCTATGGAAACCAATCAGAACATGAAATTAAGTAAAATTTATTGTCTCCATAATGAATTCATACTCTGAAAAGACAAAAATTTGAAATATGTTCAGGATACTTTAAAAATGCGATAAATTAACAACAGAAGGTTCTGAAAGTAATCAAAATGTTGTCATACAAAATTAATGAATTTTATAAAAACAGAAAATTTAAGTATCCAAGAAGAATCTCTAAAATTGACACTAATGAAGGAAGTATTAATAAATTAAAATGTGGTATTGAGAAGCATTAAAAAAAGAGATGAAAGTTTTGTAAAAAGCAGTTCAACATCAAGTGGTTCCAATTATCACATAATACTTGGTAACACACATATGCTTGCAGTAAAAAACTATAAACTGTATGTGGATGTGTATTAGAGCCCATTAACACTGTACCTGGCTTTGTGTTTCTGATGTATTTATAGCCTATGGACTATCATTGAGCCACTGCACTCCAGCCTGGGTGGCACAGCAAGAACCTGTCTGTATAATCTGCAGGGCTATTTATTTCATTTGATCACTGCTATGTCACTTTTTGTTGTTATTTATATTCATATTGTACTTGGCTTCGCCATGTGTTTAAATCAGAGCATTGTGTCATGATCTCAGCTTATAATATCATCTAGACCAGAAATTCTAATCGTTTTTATTTTATATTTTTAATTTTATTAACTAAAAATCCCCTAATATTATGAATTTATACAAATTATCCTATATACACATACATATACAGTTGACCCTAAATAGCATAGATTAGTATTTCATGGGGCCACTTAGATGTAGATTTTTTTTCAGTAAATATATTAAAACGTTTTTTGGAGACTTTTGACAGTTTAAAAATCTTAAGTCTCAGACATACTATGTAACTTAGAAATATCAAAAAGGTTAAGAAAAACTTAGATATGTCCTAAGTGCATAAAATACAAGGAGATACTAGTCTATTTTATCATTTACTGCCATAAAATATACACAAATCTGTTTTAAAATATTAAAATTTATCAAAATGTACACACACAGACCATACATAGCCCCATTCACAGTTGAGGTAAATGTAAACAAACACAAAGATGCAATATTAAATCATAACTGAATAAAAGTGACTGTAGTACATACTATATTGCTGTAATAAATTTATAGCAACTTCCTGTTGCTATTGCAGTGAGCACAAATATTGTGAGTATCCACTTAAAAATGCCTTGTGATGCCGATCGTCTTCACGTGGGAAGTTCGTCTCTCCAATTGCATCTTGCAGTGAAAAATGATATCTCTCAGTTCTCACATATTTTTTATTGTGTTCAGTGTTGTACCTTGAATAACTCCATGGGACCCATATGAGGTAGCACTAGTGATGCTAAAAGTGCTCTGCAAAGGAAAAGTCATGACATTATAAGAAAAATTTAAATTGTTTGACATGTACCGTAGATTGAAGTCTGCAGCATGGTTGCCCACTATTTCAAGATAAATAAACGCAGCATATAATATAAAAAATATTAAAATTTGAATTAAAAAAAATAGCCAGGCATGATGGTGCACTCCTGTAGTCCCAACTATTTGGAAGGCTGAGGCAGGAGGATAGCCTGAGTCCTGGAGGTTGAGGCTGCAGTGAGCTGTGATCATGTGACTGACTGCACTCAAGCTTGGGCAACAGAGCAAGACCCTGTCACACACACACAAAAAAGAAGAGTTTCTGATCAGGACTTCACTTATCTACAATGCTTTTAACCCTCAAGTCTTGAAAGAAAAGATAGACACTAGCTGCCAGTTTTTGTTTGTACAACAAGAAAGCCTGGACAAAGCCTCCACCTCTTTTGCTTCTGTTACCCTGAGACAGCAATACCAACCCCTCCTCTTCCTCCTTCTCAATATGGACATAGTGAGGATGAAGATTTTTGTGATGATCCACTTTCACTTTATAAACACTTTTTCTGGATTGGTTCAATCAGTGTTTTCTCCCTGAAGTCAGGAAAGTGTTTCCAGTAAGAGACTACATTTCTTTCTTTCTTTTTTTTTTTTTTTTTGAGATGGAGCCCTGCTCTGCCGCCCAGGCTGGAGTGCTATGGCCGGATCTCAGCTCACTGCAAGCTCCGCCTCCCGGGTTTACCTCCGGGTTTACGCCATTCTCCTGGCTCAGCCTCCCGAGTTGCTGGGACTACAGGCTCCCGCCACCTCGCCCGGCCAATTTTTTGTATTTTTTTTTTTAGTAGAGACGGGGTTTCACCGTGTTAGCCAGGATGATCTCGATCTCCTGACCTCGTGATCCGCCCGTCTCGGCCTCCCAAAGTGCTGGGATTACAGGCTTGAGCCACCGCGCCCGGCCCTAAAAGACTACATTTCTAAAGTCCTTTTGATCTTGAAAAATGCCCCAGGCTTCCCAGAATCCCATGAATTCAGCAACTAAGGTATTGAGGTGGTCTGCTTGTCCTCAAACACAACATCTCTTATGTAGCCTCTAAATCAGGACTTTAGGACTTTATCACTAGGACTTTAAGTCTCATTACACACAATCCTCTATGGAAAGCACAAAATGCGACTCTGTCTCAAAAGAAAAAGAAGAAGAAAAAACAAACAAACAAACAAACAAAAAAAACCGCTGCCAATAGTATGAAAGATAACCCTGAAAGTGAGAACAACATGAAAGTCTGAAAGAATTATACCACTGAAGATGCCAACATTGTTATAGAAAAAGCCGTGAAAGCTAGCAAGCCTGAAACAATTAATTACTACTGGAGAAAACTGCCCAAATGTTGTGCATGACTTCATAGGATTTACGACAGAGCCAGTCAAGAAAATGACAAAATAGACTGTGGATATGGCAAAATAGGGAGTCGGTGAAGGTTTTCAAGATATCGATCCTGGGGAAATTCAATAGCTAACAGACACCTATGAGAGGAGTTAACAGAAGACAGACAACTGGCTGAAGATGAATGTTTGCAAAAGCCAATGCTGGACAATGAGGAAGAAGACATAGAAGAAGCAGTGCCAGAAAAAAAATGACATTAGACAATCTGTCTGAAGGGTTCTGATTATTTAAGACCACTTTTGTGACATGGGCCCTTCTATCATATGAGCATTGAGACTAAAGAAAATGGAAGAAATATTGATACTAAATAAAAACATTTTTTAGAGCAAATGAAAAAGCAAAATATAGGCAGAAATGCAATGTATTTCCATAAATTTACACTGGGTGTTCCGGTCTCTCCTGCCTCCCCTTCCACCTTCTCCACTTCTTTTGCCTCTGCCACCCTGAGACAGCAATGCCAACCCCTCCTTTTCCTCCTTCTCAGTTTACTCAATATGGACACAATGAGTATGAAGATTTTTATGATGATCCACTTCCGCTTAATGAATAGTAAATATATTGTATTTTTCTTACAATTTTCTTAATAGCAATTTATTTTTCCAGCTTTAAGAATATGATACATACTATATATGACAAACAAAATATGTGTTAATGAATGTTTGTATTATTTATAAGACTTCTGGTAAAGAGTAGGCTATTAGTAGTTACGTTTTTGGGGAATCAAAAGTTATACTCAGATTTTTTAGTGCATGTGGGATTGGTACCCCTAACCCCTGCATTGTTCCATGGCCAACTGTATATATACATATGTATACACACACGTGCACACACACATGTATGTGTGTTTTCAGACATTAGATAACTTAAGGCTATTGTCTTGGTGAGAAAGGAGGTAAGTAATATGAATCTCAAGTTTTCTCAGATTTTCTCCCTGAGGTCATTTTTTGAGGGTTATGGTGCCTAAAAGTAAAGCTAAATCTGGCAGCAACCATCTTGCTGGGTGTCAGAGACAAATAGTAAATTTCTGGACTATTAAATAAACTAATGATTAGAGGATAAACTATTTGCTGGGGGTACCTAAAGAAAACTCTAGAAAACTGGATAGGATAGATATTTCTCTCAGGCCTTGGCTGACTTTTGAACTGCTCACAAACATAGTGAGACTCCATAGTACTAGATAAAACAGTCAGACTAGGAGGCTGAGAAATGAGTAAAAGTTACACAATGCTGAGGAGACACCAACATGTGGATCCAGCCAAAGGGAGAAACCTCAGTGAACACTGGCCATTTATGTGCAAACTCAGAAAAAAATCTTGAAATAAGATCAAGTATCTAGGAATAAGAACAATGCTAAAATAAGTTTTCCCTAACAAAGCCTAAAACTAAGTCTCAACAGCATCAAAGTATTTCATATAATTTAATAGATTTCAGAAAAACAAAACACATACCACTTTGTAGTGAAAGATAAATATCCAGAGCCTGTGAAATATATCATTACAATGTTCAGCACACCATCAAAATTACTAGATATGCAAAGAATACAACCAAAAATCATCCATATATTACAGTTAACAGGTAAGGACTTCAAAATAATTATGCTTAATGAGTTGAAAAAAGAAAAATATGAATAAAATCTATGTATGAAAGTGTAGCAATTTACACAGCAGAAGGTAAGAATACTTTATTTAAACAGAAAATGTTTATTGTGATGCACAAAGATAAAAGAATGGAAAGAATTGATAAGAACATGAAAATGTGGGTAAGACACAGTCAGAAGATTTAACAGATATGTAACTGGAGTTCCAGAAGGAAAGAAGAGAGAGAAAGGGACAGAATTAAAATCTGAAGAAATAGTAGCTGATAATTTTTCAAATCTGATGAAATATATTATCTCATGGATTCAAGCAACTAAGTAAACCATCAAAACAATAAATCCAACAAAAACTATAACTAAGCACCAAACATAGCTGACAAGATCTAAGAAAAAGAGAAAACTTGATAAGACAGATTGCTTTTAAAGATGCGATAATCAACAATAAAGCTTTTGGCTTACTTTCTAGCAGTAAACATAAAACAATGGAAACACATCTTTAAAATGTTGAAAGAACAAATAATTGTCAACCATAATTTGACACTCAGATGAATCCTTCCAAAATATTGTAAAAATATTTACATTTCAAGAAAACAAAAAAATAAAACTGAAGGGATTTTCACCAGCCCACATGTGCATAAAAATACTAAAGGGAATGATTCACAATAAAGGTTAATTATGGCATGTAGATGCATGAACATGTAGAAAAAAGTGAAGAACATCAGAAAGGATAAATACGTTGGTAAATATAAAAGATTATTGACTTTTGAAGAATGAACAATAAAATATATTTTTGCATCTGTAAAGTATGATAATAATAGGTCCATGTGAAGAAATACAATTTCATTATGGAAAAGCAAGTGTTATTAAAAGTTTCTTGCATTGTTTTTAGAAGCGATAAAAATGCTAACATATGATAGACCATAATAAGTTAATTGTTAAAATACTTTAATCTCTAGTGTGATTACCAAAAGAATAATAAAAGAAGATACAAATTAAAAGAAAATAGAGGAGGTAAAATGTAATGATCAAATGATTTGGTTAATCTTTAACAATGTAAGAAATGAAGAATGAAGAAACAAAACAGGTAGTAGAAATTTTAAATATTAGCAAAGTAGTGGCCATAAACTCAACTGCAATTGTCATTACATTAAATATAAATGCAGGAGGAGTGGAACGAGAGGACTAAATAGAAGTCTCCATTGATCATCTTCACCATAGGAACACTAAATTTAATGACTGTCTACACCCCCAAAAAAAAAAAAAAAAAGAAACCTTCAAAAGAATAAAAATCAGGTGAGCACTCACGATATCTGGTTTTAAATTCATATCCCTGAAAGAGGTACTGAAGAGGATAGAAAAGGTAGGCTTAAATTGCTAATGCCACCCCTTCCCCACCCCTAGCAGCAGCCATGTGGTGCAGAGAGCATCTGTGTACTTGAGAAAGAGAGAGGACAGCCATTGAGAGACATTCCATTAAACTCAGTGCTGCCGTGTCACAGCAGAAAACAAAACCTGACTGAACTCAGCTGGTGCCCGTTCACAGAGGGAGTATTTAGATCAGCCCTACCGGAAGGGTAAACACTCTTCTCAGTGGTGGGAACTTGAGTTGCTGCAAGCCTTGTCATCATGCGCTAAAGTGCTCTGGGTCACTAAATAAACTTAAAAGACAGTCTAGGCCACAAGGACTGTAACTCTTAGGCAAGGTCTAGTGTGAGATGAGCGCAGAGCCAGTGGACTTAAGGGACATGTGACCTACTAAGATACCAGACTGGTGGCTAAGAAATTACTTGCACCACCCCTTTCCCAATCCCAGGAAGCACAGCTTGTGGCTCCAAGAGAGATTTCTTCCTTCCACTTGAGGAAGGGAGAGAGAAGAGTAAAGAGGACTTCGTCTTGCATCTCGGATACCAACTCAGCCACAGTAGGATTGGACACCAGTCACGATTATGAGGCCCCCCTTCAGTCCCTAACTCCCACATGATGACATTTCTAGACATACCCTAGGCCAGAAGAAAATCTGCTGCCTTGAAAGAGAGGAACCAGTTTCAGGAGGATCCATCACTTTCTAACTAAAGAGCATATGGGCACGGAATAACCAGCAGCAATACCCAGTTAGTATTATAGACCTTTGTTGAGACTCTGAGGTGTGCTGGCTTCAGATGAGACCCAGCACATTCCAAGCTCTGATGGCTACAGTGAAAGAGAACTTCTGCTTGAGAAAAGCAGAGGGAAAAGCAAAGGGAACACTGTCTTGCACTTTAGGCACCATCCCAGCCACAAGGGAGTATAGCACAAAGTGGGCTCTTGGGGTCCCCAATTTCAAGCTTTGACTCTTTGATGGCATTTTCTGGGCCTTCCCAGAGCCAGAGAGGAGCCCACTTCACTGAAAGGTGGGTCCCAGGCCTGGCAGCAGTCACCACAGGCTGACTATAAGAGCCCTTTGGCCTTAACTGGACATCATCAGTAGCCTGGCAGTACTCCCCATGGGTTTGTAGTGGTGGTAGCCATTATACCTTTGGTAGTAGAGACTCCTTTGCCTGTAGAAAGGAGAGGTAAGAGGGGGAAGGACTGTGTCTTGTGGTTTGAGTGCCAGCTCAGCCATGGTACAACAGAACACCAGATAGTTTTCTAAAGTTTCTGACCAGTCCCTGGTTCCTGGATGGCATCACTTCTGAGAGCCTTGAATGAACATAGGCCATAGTTGGGTAGTAGTTACAGTGAGCCTTAGGTAAGACCCAGTGCTGTGCTGGCTTCAAGTATGACCTAGTACAGCCACAGGGGTACTACAGTCACTCCAACCCAGCTACAAGTGGCTCACCACAGAGAGACTCCATTTGTTTGGGAGAACATAATGGAAGAAATCAAGAGTTTCTAACTGGTGATCCAGAGGATTTTTCTAGATTTTATCCAAGACTACTGTGGCAGTACCTCTATAGATCTGCAAGAACCACAATGTTACTGGGCTTGGAGTCCCACCTAATACAGATACAGCTTAGGTCACAACACCCAAGTCCTGTCAAATACCTGGAAAATCTTTCCAGAAAGGTCAGGTATGAAGAAGTCCAGACTGTGAAGAATACAATAAGTACTCAACTCTTCAATGCCCAGACACTGACAAATAACCACAAGTGCTGACACCATCTAGGAAAATGTGACCTCACCAAACAAACTAAATATAATACCAGAAAACAATCATGATAAGACAGAGATATGTGAGTTTTCAGACAGAGAATTTAAAAATGGTTGTTTTTAGGAAACTCAGACATTTATTATAACACAGAGAAGGAATTCAGAATTCTATAAGGATAATTTAACAAAGAGATTGAAATAACTAAAAATAATTAAGCAGAAATTCTTGAGTTGAAAATTGCAACTAACATACTGAAGAATGGATCAGTCTTTTAATATCAGAATTGATCAAACAGAAGAAAGAGTGAGTTTGAAGACAGGTTATTTAAAAATACACAGAGGACACAAAAGAAAAAAGAATAAAAAAGATGAAGCACACCCACAAAATCTAGAAAATAGCCTCAGAGGGGCAAGTCTAAAAGTCCTTGGACTTAAAGAGGAAAGAGAGAGAGAGGGATTAGGGTAGAAAGTTTTTTAAATGGGTAATAATAGAGAACTTCCTAAATCTAGAGAAAAATACTAATATCCAAGTACAAGAAAGTTATACAATACCAAACAGGTTTTACCCAAAGAAGACTATCTTGAGGCATTTAATAATCAAACTCCCAAACGTCAAGGATAAGGAAAAGATCCCAAAATCAGCAAGAGAAAAGAAACAAGTAACGTACAATGGAGTTCTCATATGATTGGCAGAAGACTTTTTAGGGAAACCTTACATGCCGAGAAAGACAGGCATGAGATATTTAAAGTGCTGAAAGAAAAACACAATACTTTCATCCTAGAAGAATAAAAAAATCCTAGTTAAAAAATTCTTCATAACTGAAAGAGAAATAAGGACTTTCCCAGACAGACAAAAGCTGAGGGATATTATCAACACCATACCTGTCTGTCCTACAGGAAATGATAAAGGAATTTTTTTCAATCTGAAAGAAATAGATGTTAATGAGCAATAAGAAATCATGTGAAAGTATAAAACTCAATGGTAATAGTAAGTACACAGAAAAACACAGACTATTATAACACTGCAACTGTGGTGTGTAAACTACTCTCACCTTAAGTAGAAAGACAAAAAGGTGAACCAATCAAAAATAATAGCTACAACAACTTTTCAAGACATTGACAGTAGAATAAGATATAAATAGAAACAAAAAAATTACAAAGCAGGGGACAAAGTTAAGGTGCAGAATTTTTATTAGTTTTCTTTTTGCTTGTTTATTTGTTTAAGCAGTGTTAAATTATCAGCTTAAAGTAATATTTTATAATATAGTATTTGCAAACCTCATGGTAACTTCAAATCTAAAAACATATTACAAATACACAAAAAATAGAAAGCAAGAAATTAAATCATACCATGAGAAAAAATCACCTTCACTTAAAATAGACAAAAAAAGAAGTAAAGAATGAAGAGAACACAAAACAACCAGAAAACAAATAACAAAATGGCAATAGCAGATCCTTACTTACCAATAATAACATCAAATGTAAATGTTATTTACATTCTACAAATTGTTAAAATTATCTTAATGTAATGAAATAATTGGATGAAAGGTCAATATATTAAAAATTAATTTTATTTTTATATATTAATAATAAACAACTGAACTTTTTTGGTAACATCTGAAATAGCATCAAAAACCTAAATTTAGAAGCAAATTTAACCAAAGGTATGTAGGACCCCACACTTAAAACTATAAAACAGTGGTGAGAAAAATTTAGAGACTTAAATAAATGGAAGGATATTTCATAGTTATAATTAAAAATATGAGTCCTGTGATTATATATATCTGTAGTTATTTCTACTCTATTGTTTCATGCTTTACCTTTGCTACATTTTTCTGGAGATCATTTTTTTTCTTCTGAACTGTTTTTTGAATTTTTTAATGTATCTTTTTAATGATTTGGAAGTCATATATCATTTTTTCTATTCGTTCTACAGTTACCCACAGTATTTAACCAACATGTTTAATGATACCCTTTTCTTTTAGCTTTTTTGAAATGTATAATATGCTATTAATAAGTATGATCAAATGTTCTCACCACAAAGAAGATGAGTGTTAGAGGTGATGGATATGTTAATTAGATTGATTTGATAATTCCACCATATATACATGTATCAAAATATGACATTATACTCCAAAAATTATACAATTGTTATTTGTCCCAATTAAATAAAATAAAAGTAAATTTTTAAATAAATGAATAAACTGTTTTCTTTCAATGTGTGGAATTACTAGGTATTTATATCCTCCATCAGTAAGAATACAGAAATGTGCCGGTTCTGGTGGCTCACGACTGTAATCCCAGCACTTTGGGAGGCCTAGGCGGGTGGATCACCAGGTCAGGAGATCGAGACCATCCTGGCTATGTGGTGAAAACCCGTCTCTACTAAAAATACAAAAAAAATTAGCCGGGCGAGGAGAATGGCGTGAACCCAGGAGGAGGAGCTTGCAGTGAGCTGAGATTGGGCCACTGAACTCCAGCCTGGGTGACAGAGCGAGACAATGTCTCAAAAAAAAAAAAAAAAAAAAAAATGCAGAAATGAGAAACATGAGAAACTCAATTGCATTTTCCAATCTCCATTTCTTATTTTGGGATCACATGCAATATTATTTCCATTTTTTAAAATTTGTACACTATTAGTTAATTTTAATTAAAATTGTTTTCCGTTTTTTTTGTTTGTTTGTTTTTTAAAGTTTGTTGCAACATTCTTTTAGCTGAAATTGTCCTACCCATTTCTATGGCAACTCTGTCATCATTTGGTAGTCTGCCTTAAGTGAGCCAAGACTCACTTCTTTCTCTTCTTGGAGGCTCTTCTCTTTCCTTAGATTTTGGTCTAATTGGTTAGACACTGCAACTCTTTGATGGATTCAAGAAAAGTAGTTACGATTCAGTAGATTTTCTAGCCTTTTCTCACGGTTGGTGGGCAGAATGACCTTACCAGATTTCTGCATTTTAAGTAGAAACCATAAGTTTATTTTAAACTTCGTAATGCCAAATGTCTTTGTAAATAGTTACATTTTACCCTCATGTGTAAATGCTAATTTAACCAAGTAAAAAATTTGAGATTCAAAATGATTTTCCCTCAGAATGATACTGCTTCATTGTATTCCAGTAACCAGTTTCGATAGTGAGAAGTATAATGACACTAATTCTTGCTCGATAAGAGATCAGTTGGATTTATTTGTTCAGTGTTTGTTTTTTCAGAGAGTTTAGAATTTTTCTCACCTATGTTCTGAAATCTCACTTAAAATATGTCTAATTGCTTTTCTCTCTTGTTACTTTTATTTTTAAAAAAATACTTCTCTACACCTGCTGGGTCTTCTTAATGCTTCCCTTCCGTTCTGATCAATTTTCTCCTGTTAATTCTTTGATAATTATTTTCCTGTCTCTCTTATTTCCTTTTATCACTCTTAATTCACTGATATTAAAATTTTAGCGCCTCAGTTTCATGTCTTAATTCTTTATATTGTTTTTCACATATATTAATGTATATACTAATTTTTTACGTTCTAGGAGAATTCCTAGTTTTAATCTTTAGCTCCATTCATTCTGACATTCAGTTCTATCTAATTTTTCCTTACACACAATTTTCAATACTTATTTTGGTTTTTCCAGTTAATGGGGATTCACTTTCATGTATCTAAGGACATTAATTATAATATGTGTTTACTTACTCTGTTTCCTCATGTTCTTTGTGTGAGAACTTTCACGATACTAGTTTTCCTCAACTGCATGCCAGTTATTGCCAGTATATAAATTTTGTATTTGAGAATTCCTGCCGCCTGTTCTTTGGATGGTAGTTCAATATACCTTTCCTGCCTCTGGTAATTATATGAGCACCCTGAATGTATTATTATCTGGGGATTCTGATAGTATTTATTTATTTATTTATTTATTTATTTTGAAGTTGAGAGCTTCTTGCTTCTTCTGAGAGTGAGTAATTATCTGGGCCCATTTTTACATCTCTCTGGTCTCAGTGCATGCACCATATATTTGATGTAGGAGAAAACATCACTGCTGCCCACTGCTCAATACAAGATGCTATGTAGTACAGTTGCTCAAAATGCAATTCTGCATTGACTCACCTTTCAGATTGCCTCAAAGCTTTCATGTTGACTCTGACTTTGCATATTCCCTGGGAATTTTTCTCACCATGAAGACCATCTTTTCTTGCAAATGCTTTGTACTCCTATTTTATGCTGACTGTTTTTTCTCCAAATCTCTTTTTGTTTCCGTCACTGTCTCTTATTCCTGAAACGGTCAAAATAATCAGTCTGTTAATGGCACTCTTTTTTGTTTGTTTTTCACAGTTATCAATAATTTATATTTTATAAATTGTACTTTGTTCTCATTTTATTTGATTTGGCACATATTGAAAAATACAGTTTATGTACACAGTCTGCAAATTTGAATCAATCTCAGGGTCCTAAAAATATATTTGACTTATTTAGATTAAAATAGGCTCTTTTAATGTGAAGTCAATCTCAGTGTCCATTAACTAATGAGTAGATAAAGAAAATGTGGTATACATACACTTTGGAATACTGTTGAGCCATTAAAAGGAACAAAACAATGTATTTTGCAGCCATTTGGATGGAGCTGGAGGACATTATTCTAAGTGAAGTAACACAAGAGTGGAAAACCACAAACTACATTCTCACTTGTAAGTGGGAGCTAAGCTTTCATTACTCAAAGTCGTACAGAGTGGTATAATGTACTTTAGAGACTCAGAAGGGGTAGGGTGGAAGAGGGAAGGGATTAAAAAAAACTACACATTAGGTAAAATGTACACTACTTGGGTGATGGGTACACTAAAATGTCAGAATTCATCACTATATAATTCAACCATGTAACCAAAACCACTTGTACCTAAAAGCTATTGAAACAAAAATAAATAAATAAATTAATTAATTAATAAAATAAGCTCTTTTGGAACAGTAAGCTTCCTTGTTAAATAAATCAGTTAATATTGCAAAATTTGATTATGCAGGAAAAAAACATCTCTACCTGTTGATATGATGATCCTTAATTTATCTAGAATTATATATATATAATGTTAAAATAAAATTTTTGTCCTCTTTCTTTTCATATAATTTTTGGTGTTATGAAACTTTCTGCTTGGCTATTAGGTCTAAAAACTAGGATATATGATGGATATACTTATTTAAGTTATGTCTTGTTAGACAGTCTTTGGGAGGACCGAACTCTTTCTATTTTTGAGAGTCACATTTTCCCTGGCTCTATACAATAAGATGACTTTCTTTTTCTTATAAATTGCAGGTCTTTCTACAAGGCTCATTAAAAATTCCTTTCTGAGCTCTTTTTCCTACAACAGGAAAATACATAGGAGATCTCAGTGTCCTAAACCAGAATAAACTTTTGAATTGTTGCGTGTAGTGGACCCCAGTCATTGACAAATTATACACTCCAAGTAACTATTCATGTAAGTTCTTTAGTGAAGAGTCTCAGCATGTAGCCTACTAAATTTTTTTAAAAGAGCCACCTTTCCTCTCCCTCAACTATGAAACAGAGAACTTAATAGGTAATTCAGTAATACTTTGTGATAGCTTTATCCTTAATGAGCTGCTGGCCTGAGTCTCTGAGTCCAGTTCCTTAAATGAGAAGAGCACGGTTTTCATCTCAACTATTTTAATATTGACTTCTTTTATACTCATTTTGTTAAGAAATCAATTGAGTCAAATACGACTACTTGTAGTTTTTATTGCTTTGCATTAACTAATAATTATGTGTACAAAATTGAACTAAGAGTCAAGAAATATAAGCTTAACATAGCCCCTCAGCTGTAAATGTTTTCTTGAATTCTAAATCATATGCAACTATCTTAATCAGTATAGGTAGATGTGTTCTGCCGGACCAGGTCACAATTTCAAGTAGCATATGCTAAAACTATGTTTTAATTCTTGTTCTCCAGCTCTTTTTTAATGGCTTCCTACCAAGTCCAATTAATTGGACATATGCTGTCCTAGAATAGCAAACTTAAAAATATGTGTTTTTTTTTTTAAGTCGATGAAATGTTTTCTCCTTTGGGTCTAAAAGTTATTGCCAGAGACAACTGGTCTTGCTGTCTAAATAGATAAGAATTGCTTACTATTAACTATGCTAAGTAATGATCATCATCCTTAAAAACTATTCTCCAAAATTGAAGTGTTCGTTTTAGTCATACATCAGTTCTGGAGAAAAATGTAAGATTATGCTGCCTTCTATCACCCACAGTCCACAGAAGCCAATGTTGCTCTATCTATGATAGGTAAATTGTAATATATTTTCTGAAAGAGTTTAGGCCCAAATTAAATATGCTGCAGAACTTTGACATTTTCAACTGAGCATTTTTCACTTTATTTGGGGATAGGGTACTTTTCCTTTTGATGTAGTTTCAGATTTACAGGAAGAGTAAAAAGAACTCTCATATATCCTTAGATTCACCAGTTATTTATATTTTATCTATGTTCTGTATTATTCTTTCTCTATGAAGATATGGATGTAATTGTTTTCATAACCATTTGAGAGGATATTGGAGACCTCATTCCCCTTTAAGCCTAAATACTTCAAGTGCACTTTTGAAGAGTAAGCACATTATTTTACATACACAGAACAATTCCAAATTCAGGACATTTAGATAGCACTATTTTTAACCCTCATATTCAAATTTCATAAGCTGTATCAATAATATTCTTTAGATGTATTATTTCCTGGGTCTAGGATCTAATATAGGATCAGGCATTATATTTACTTATTTTTTTTAGTTCCTCTAATGTACAACACTGTTAACCTATGCCCATATGTGTGCAGTTTTTTTTTTGTTTTTCAGGTAAAATTTCCATAACAGTGAACTACAAATATTTAGAGAGTTTTGACAAAGGCCTCTATCTTCACATATATATATATTTATAAATACATGTATATATATTTATCATATAAATATAAATATATATATGTATATGTATATATATGCACTTTAAATTCTGGGGTACATGTGCAGAACATGTGGGTTTACTACATAGGTATACACGTGCCATGGTGGTTTGCCACACCCATCAACCCGTCATCTACATTAGGTATTTCTCCTAATGCTATCCCTCCCCTAGCCACCACCCCCGGACAGGCCCTGGTGTGTAATGTTCCCTCTATTTCTATAATCAGCACTACTATTAATATACAGGACATCTCTGCTGTCCTCAAAAGTGGGATCACATAGTACATGCTCTTTTATGTTTGGCTTTTTTAGCTCAGCATAATGACTATGTAATAATACATCTATGTTTTTGCATGTATCTGTTGTTCACACCTTGTATTACAAAGCAATTCTTAATTATCTGTATATAGCAAAAAGTATTTATTCCTGTGTTGGCAGCTGTTTAGACTGTTACAGAAAAGCTTCTTTGAAACTTTTTGTACAAATTTTATTATATTTGGTACATATGTATTTTCATATATATATATTGAGTAAATAGAAATGGAATCACTGTATCATAAAGTAAACATATGTTCAGTTTTACAAAAACCTGGCAAAACTGTTTTCAAAGGGGTTGGTCCATGTTACATCCCCACCAGCTATTTGTGAGAGTTGCTAGTTCTAAAGAACAGGCAAAATGAATCGATGTGAAAAAAAAATTAGAAAATGGATTTGTCTCAGGGTTGGGATAATTTCAGAGTGACTAATTAAGTGAATTTTGGACTTGACTTGGAGACCTTTAGGGCCCATTTTCTCAGATACCACACCTATATCTTATTAAGACTTCCAGTCAGACTTCCTAATTTTCATAATAAATATTCTGTCCTCCTTTTCACCTCTTTGTTTTCCAAAGCTTAAGAACTACCAGTTATATAGATTGCTAGCATTTTAAACTCTTGTCCAAGATTTTATGAGAAAATTGTCTGCTTTTCAGTTTTTAATCACAAACTTAACTAAGAGAACTGATATTTAAGGAGGATGGTCTATTTGACCAACTATTCATGTGTTACTCTAGGAATTCTATGCTATGTCCTATTATCGGGTCACACAGCCCAAATATCAGTTATCTGTAACACGTTATTTTCCACATAAAAACATATGTCACTAGATTGCAATTTAAAGTAAACGTTCTTGTTTTTTATTTGCTTGACAGTTGAAACTCTATTGATGTTTGTTATGAAAATACGTGCTTTCTTCTCCTCTCTAGGATTCTGATTTCTCATGACTATTTAAGTTTTATTCATATAAGCCAACTGAAGACATTTTTGAAGTGAGGTATCACAGTTTTAAATCTTCAAATACAAGTTCAAAAGAAACAGATATCCAAAACAACAGCAACAAAACTCAGCTGGCTTATTCAGAGTGCTTTTCAGCAATTTACTCACTTCGGGAATATCTAGTTTGCATTGTGGATGAAACACCTTGACCTGACTCACTGCTGTAAAATTCCCAGTTTTGAAATAATATTTTGTTTTATTTGTCCTAAGAGACTGAGGGTTAACTGCGTTCTCCCATTTAGCTCTTAAAATATATCAGTTTATTTATAGTATTTAACATACATATATTAGGACCTTGTTATTCTATAAAAATAGAACTACTTGTTTAATTAAACCACTAATTGCCTTAACCAAAGGAAAACATCTTACTGAAATAAGTGGTTTGTCTTGGTGATAGAAGTGTCAAAAGTGCAAATAGATCCCTAATTGATAGATAATATTGCAACAATTAATTCTGCTGCCTAAGTATTCCCCAGCTAGCTTCACGTTGCCTCTCATTTTAGATCAGCACATCACCATCTCCTGCTTGATTCTTTCTTTCCCTCCAGTCTTGCCCACTTTATCTACGCTACTACCTTTCATCTTTGTAAAGTACAATTATGGCCATGTTACTCTGCTGCATGAGACGTCCCATTGTCTTCCTTCTCATACCACTATACAGTTCAAAATAAAGCCTAACCTCTTTATGTTGGCTTAAAAGCCTTTCAGAATTCAACTTACTTCTTCTGTCTCATCTCTTACCTTCCCCTGTTTTGCACCCATACTCTAATTATAATTATTTACTAGACTTATAAATGTCCTTCTCTTCCATGTGAATCTTTGTGTATGCCCTTTTATTTTAACCTGGAACACTGTACAGCAGCTTTTATACTTCACATAATGACTACTCTTGCTGTGATGTACTACTGCCTAGAGGAAAAAGTTAGAACTATTTTTAATTAGTGGTGAAGGTAAGCCTCTGACAGCATGATATTGGATTCTGAAGATGAGAAAACAGCCATCTAAGGAGAAATGAGAGTAGTCTAGAAAGGGCAGAAGTCCTGAACTGGAAAAGATTATGGCTTATTTGAGTCATAGAAAAAATTCAGCATAGCTGGAGAGCATTGGAATGGAGAGAGAGACAGAGAAGACAGAATGACAGAAGATGAAACTGGAGAGGTATATACCGAGTGTCTAAATCATGTGTGATATCACAGACTATTCCAAAGACCTTGGATTTTAGTCTAAGATCATTTCTAAGCCACAAATAAGCTTTAATCAGGCAAAAGGTTTAATCTGAAAAAAGTGATCGCTCTGTTTCTATTGTAAACAGTGGATAGAAGTGGAGGAGGGTGAAATTGGCAGCTGAGAGATCTGCTAGAAAGTTACTGTATGTGGCATCTAGGAAGAAAATAATGATGGCTTGGGTAGGTATAAGCATTGGAAGGGGATAAAAGCTATTAATACATAACTTAGGGGATGAGCTGAACCGAACTTGCTGAGGAATAGGGAGCTGATAAAAATTCTCTTACATTTATGTAGAGAATTTCAGAGACTGGAATTTTTCTACAAGTGTTTTTTGTTTTGTTTTGTTTTGTTTGTTGTTGTTGTTGTTCTCTCTTTTTTTTTTTTCTGCAACAGTAACAATGCATCAACAAAAAATTCTGATAGATATCTTAAACTTACCACACACTTATTTTGACAGCTTTTCATCTTATTGTTTAGAGTTTAGCTGATCTCCTTGATAAACAGTTTATTCATGGATGGCTGAAAGATGCTTATTATTTATATCAACTAAATAAAGTGGCCTGCAGTAGTTGACAGGACAATGCAATAGCTTTCTCGCTGATCCTTGTGACTCATTATTTTCTCTTCCAAACTCACCCCTGTGAACCCTATGCACCACCATCACAATTTCCTCAAGAACCATTTCAATTAATTTTCTTTTCTGCTTAATATAGTTTTTATAGCCCTCTACACTCAGGACTAGATTTGTCTTTCTTTTCCTCATGAACGCAATGTTTCAGCTAAAAGTAGCTATTTAGTGTTCCTTGAATCCTCCAGAATTTTATCATTATTTTGTCTTTACTCTTGCAGTCTTTCATAGGACATACGAATATCCTCTCTAAAACAAAATTCTGCCACCCTCAGGACTTGGAATGAGAGTAATGCATAGTAGTTAAGAGAATTAGCTTTGCAGTTAAAGAAACATAGGTGAGAATTCTGCCTCTGTCACTTAATAGATGTGTGACCCCACCAAGTTCTTAGCCTAAGGACCTGTTTCTCTTTCTCTGAGATGGGGAAGATGAGAGTATCTACTTTGCGATGTTGCACTAAAAATTAAATAAGACCTTGCTTGCAACACATTTTATAACATTGTTTGACATAAATTAAGCACTGAACAAATGACAGGTATCAATATCTTTATTAAGGTTCTTTAAATGCTATGACTTTATATGAAAAACTTCAAATGCTATGACTTTATATGAAAAACTCCTGGCATGAGCTTGAACTATCAACTTGAATGTGATGTTATATATTCCCATTGTTGTTATATATATTATGAGACATATATACATAAGCACAAACTATATCTTATATGTTCATTATCATAACCAATTGTCTACATCTGTTGCATCATTCTTACCACATTCTGCTGTGCAATAAGATTGTGTGTGTACCAAATATATAATAATTTGCTGTCTATATATTTTCTTTTTTGTCCCATATCCAATTCTTAGATAACTAATTTATGCCCTTCTTTCACATTGCTTACACCTGTATGAGAGTTAAGCCTCAGCTCACTGAACTCTATATGAGAGTTAAGCCTCAGCTCTCTCCAACCCTGTCACAGCTATCGGGGACACGGATGGACCCTTGGTGTTAGTTGTTCCAGGTACATTCTTTTCCTCCATTACTTAGAAATCAGAGCCCAAAAACCTCTTGGGCAATGTTAAGCTAGAGCTTGAGAATGACTGTATTCAGATATAATGCATTCTAAAAGAGAGGAAGTTATGCTAGAGAGAGAGAGAGACGGAAGAATGATATAGTTGATCACAGAGAAGGAGAGATGGAAGACCATGCAGTCCTCTATTGACAGATAAAATAATTTCAATTCATAGCTTCCTTGTTCCTGTTGTCAGTCTATTTTGCAATCTAGCTACACTTCCTGAGAGGTCTTTTGGTAAAATAGCCTATAGTCTTCCATGAAATTATCTTCAGTTTTAGTAGATTTGCTACTAACACATAAACCATCTTTGTAAGAGGCCACGTGCCTATCTCCATTCCCTTCAAGCACTATAGCTGCATGCATATCTTTTTCATCTTCATCTAGGTCAGTGCCTAACACAGAGCAGCAGTAACAACCTGACAGCAATAAATTGGTTTTACCATTGCTCATAGTCTAGGATTTAACACAATACAATTCAGACACAAAATCGGGCTGATTTAAAAATTAATTTAAATTAATTTCTTTGAAAACATTGGTAGTGTTTTATAAAAATCCTTGAGATTTTCTCTGAGATCCTGGGCTGGGAATTACTACATTAAACCAAAGTATAGTAAGTACCAAAGTTGGCTTTACGTATGAGTGTGTCTCATGCATTTGGAAAAAGTAAAGATGTTTCTGGATTGAGATATTATTCTAGTAAATAATAGCTTCTTTGAAGCTGTGTTGTATTCCAGACATTTCACTTATTAACCAAGGAGAAGGCAGATATTTGTATATTGCTGCCATGAAGACATTCTAAATTTCACATTCTAAATGTCAAATGGATATTTCAAAACTTTCATAGTTGTATTTTTTGAAACTTCAATTTATGTAGTATAGAAAATACAACTACTTTGAAATATAATTTAAAGTTCTTGGTCCTGCAAAGATGGCAATGTCATGATTCCAAGAGAGAGTAATGATGTGTTAAAAGGTACACAAAAAACTAATCAGACACAATAGATTGCAGAGGTTACCAGCTAGGGCTCAGGAGTCAGGCAGCTTGGACCTCAAATAAATTCTGTAAAACTAATTGCTACTTGTATAATTCTGAGCAAGTTAGCTGACATCTCTTAGCCTCAATTTTCTTATCTTAAACATCAGAATGTAGATGCAAGTAGTACTCACAGAGTTTGGGAAAAAATAAATCAAGCTATTTAAGCAAAAGTTTTGGTGTTATATCTGACATGTAAAAGTCTTACAATTCATGTGGGCTATTAGTGGTATTTCATTGCAGTAGTCATCATAGACAGATTTTCATCTGATTTTACTTTTTTCCTATCTTCAGTAAGAATTAGATGAAAAAGACTATCAAACCTCATCTATGACAAAAATTATACTTATAAATTAATGATGCATAAACATTGAAAGGGAAAACTCCAATATTTTAACAAGGATCTTTGCTAATAAAATAAGAAACATTTTCAATTATTTCTGCTGGTACACATATATTTTCCGAGGCTCTACTAACCAAGACAGACTTAATTTGCCCTCAGCTTAAGTGAACTTTAGACAGGTTTATTCCCGACTATAGGACCTTGACTTGACCTGCCTTTTTAGAGCACTTTTTAATGAAAACTTTTAATTATAAATTCTTTATCTGCCTCTTTGAAATGTAAACATTTTATAATCCATAAATGTCTTTCCCAAAGACCTGGGAGTCACCCCTTTGAAATATAATCGTGGAAGGACATAGGATCATTGTGTCCCAGTCTTTGTGGGACCATAGGAACTTAACTTTAATAAGCAACAGTTGACAAACACAGGTGGCCTAATCTCACTGATGGACATCTCCCAAAACACCCTCCAGTATTTTTCCATTAGTTCACTCCTGCCTTTAAAAATTACCTGCCTGAGTTCAATGGGGTTGAGTTCAATTTATCTCCCCTATTTCAATAGTCTCTCTCCTTTATTGCAATAGTCTTGAATGAAGCTTTCCTTGCTTGTTTAATTTATCTGGTGCAATTTTGTCTTTGACATTACAAGGATCATATCTATGGTAAAATAGAAGTGCAAAGGATGTGTAGCTATGTGTGTGTGTGTGTGTCTATCTGTCTAGACATAAGAAAATTTTTGTTAGCTATAAAAGCTAAAGCAGAATTGAAGTTCAGTGTCGTTAAAGTGTTTGTCTTCAAACTTATCTCTTAACAGATTACAATGATTGTATTTTAGGAGAACCTGCCAAATTCAAACACTCAGCTATGTCGTGGCAATGTAGTGTCAGCCCCAGAGACTTAGCAGCTAATAGATTTCTTTTAAAACACAGACCTCCCATCTAAGTCCAAGTCCCCACCGGCTACTGATTTGTAGAGTAGCATTTGACAAAAGACATGGTCTTAATCTTACCTGGGTGTCATTTTCCTGTTTATAAAATAGAAAAAAAAAGTTCTGAGAAGAAGTACAAAATTAAAAATTGAAAAAAGAATGAAATATTTTCACCTAGAAAGATTTTTCTCTCCTTTGGTATGTAAGACAGACTTGCATTAGAGACAGCATAGCGTGGCTGGTTAGAGCCACTCTCTGAAGTGGGCTGGCTGCCTGTTTATGCCTCTAAGTCTCTGTGCCTCCACTGTGTAATGAGAATGATTATAACAGCATTTATGTTATAGTTTTCTTGTGAAAATTAAAGGGATTAATATGAATAAAGAACTTGCATTTTTAATATGCCTTGTACATAGCACTTTGAAGTCATCCTAGCTTTGTATGTTTGCTCTTATATCATTATTATTATGAAATATTTTGATACACATTAAGGAGGAACACAGTGACCACCAGTCAACTTGATTTAAACATGAAAACAGAGTCTATTAATGATTTTCTTTTGACAAAATTGTGGGATTTTATTATAACCAGGACAAGATCAGGGTCACTTGCACTTCTGAGATCAAGAAATTACTACATCATATAGTTTGAAAGAAAAATTGTGTTAATAAAGTCGAAAAGACACTGGTGTAATTTTGAGTAAGTAGTATCTCTGTCATAATGCCTATTTCCAAGGTAATTGGGTGTTCTTCCTCAACATAGTTTGTTGTTGTTGTTGTTTGTAGCATGTCTTTTACTAAATGACTGTATTATAATTTGAATAACAGAATTCCTATAGTTGAAATATTCTGGATGGTTTCCAATTTTTTATCATTATGATAAATGTGATAAACATAAATATTATACATGCACAAGGGAAATAAAAACCTATGATGATAAAATCTCAATCTTCAGCAGATTATTTTGTAAATTCTTTTTTTCCTTATACTTCTGGTATTAATTTTTGAAAGAGGATATTTTTTGATACACATATTAATTTGCAGATCTAATGACATTTATTCATCTATAGTTTTACATCTATCTACATTGAATAAAGATGTGTACTTTTTCTACAGTAGCCATTTTTATTCTGATATTGTGTAAAGTTACTAAAGGTTAGATTGCTTTGTTTAGGAAAATTAAAATGTATATGGCTTTCTGAAATTATCATTTTTAATAGATGTAATAATTGTCCCAATTTTGAATTAGTGTAGTTAATACAACTTAGGGATTTTGTTTTAAAATAGACTAAACAAAATAAGGTATATATAAAGAGCACCATTAAGTAGCACCAGATAGCTGACTTATCCAAACAAATTTCATCTCCAAGCATAATTTGTATCCAATCAGCAAACAATTCAGAGGTCAAAGAAGATGATTTTTACTTGAATAACAGATTACATAATCATATTAACAAAATATCTTATCCCATTATCGTTGTGACTTCATAATAGTTTAATGAGATTTGAATGTGAAAGTAGGTCAAATACTTCATAAGGAAGGAAATAGAAAGAGGCCCATGATGTTTTTACAAAGTCAAGGATTCCACGCATTACTGTGCCTTTATCTCACTCTGCTCTTATTAAAACTCAACACCTGCAATCATTATTTTTGCTTTGACACATAATATTGAATTTTAAATTTTAGTTGCTTAAAACATTTTCATCTCAACTGATCATGTCTTTTATTTTTTCTGGAAGTATTGAAAGCTGTGAAATTATGTGAGTCTGGCCTTGAAAAGGAAAATTTTGGGGGCCACTGATATTTTAGCACTGAGTTTGATGATTTTTGCTCTATAATCCAATATGTCTGAAGGCAACAAAAACAGCAAAAGTGATGTAGTTGACTTTCTTTTTTAATTTAAGCTAATTTTAGGACTGAGGGTAGGGAAGAAACACATAAAAATGAATGAAGAAAATACAGTTTATATAAATGGTTATAACTTGTATATCATTCCCCAAAAGAAGCAATCACAGGCAACTTCAGTAGCAGTTTAGAACACAGATTTAGGAATTATACAGACATTTCCCCCCTAAACTTCGTTCCATCACTATTACAAGGAACAGCCATTGTTCAGACTTGTAATGATATGTGAGATGCATTTTAGACATGGAATTGCAGAATCAGGATCATGATACGTATAGAAATGTAATTGCTGTTGCCAAATTACTCTCTAAAAGGACTGCATGCATCCGTTTACACTCCCAGGAGTAAATGAATGTGCTTGTTTCTTCATACACTGAATGGTACTAGGTTGCATAAAAACATTATGACTTAGTTTAATGAGCGAAAAACATGAAGTCGCTAGTGTTTACATTAAATTTCTTTATGAGTAACATTATTTTATTTTTAAAAGTCAAAATAAGTCTAAGGAAACTTTCTTAGTGCTTCTGCATTTCAAACTAAAAGTTTTATATAATAAATATTTGAAGATATAAAGCACACAAGGAACCATGCATACAGTATTAGAAAAAGTATAGACATAATCCAAAATATCTTTTTAAAATAATATTTTAAAGTGGTTAGTTGCATTCATGAAATTATTAAGTCAATTAAACACTATACAAGTTTTATATAAACATTCAAAACATTTGCATAAATGCACATATGTTTATATTCTGCTTAAATGTCATACTTTACTGGAAAATCTGAGAATGGCCAGTATTGGAACCATGCGGCTCTTTCCATGTATTTATGAAATATATTGCCACTTAAATTATATATTTTATTCTAAGCAATTCATTCATTTAGAGTATCTTTTCAAGAGTTTTTTGTATTGACTAAAAGAAACAGTATATAAAATCTTATTTTTGAGCAATAATAGTTATATATGTAGATAAAGTTTTATTCAAATAATTTTAATTTTAAAAACAATACATTTCCAGTCAAGTTATTTGCCTTTACATGAGGCACTAAATTATTGAGAAAATAACTAATATAAACTTATAGAAACATTTGTTTTTATAGTTCAGAAAGTGAGAAATTTAAAAAGAAATTCTACTCTAAAGATACAACCCAGTTTATTTAGGAACACAGATAACTCAAGAGTTCATTTAAAGGAAAAGATGCTTGCAGAGCATTGCCTAATCACCTTTTTTCCTCAAGTATATACTCAACTAAAACCTTAGATTCCAAGGTTCTTGCTATTAGTAATGAGACATATGACATGAGTTTCCCAAATGTGCTTAATAAATAGAGTTATACTTTTGAAAAACAAAAATACAATGAAAGTATTTTTAAAAGACTTCTGATCAGTTTCACTTGCAAGAAAAAAAGTGAGTCTTTTGAGTATTTTTCAAATACAGTGCTCCTTACTCTTGGAATATTTGAACATTCTTGACAAAACTATATTTTCCTTATTTCTTTGCTCTGTAGTACCTTCATGCAAAAATAAGCAAGGCATTAGAAAAGACCATGAATCTCTCAACTGCCTCATGCTGTTTTCTGTGAGCAATACTAGTGAAATGCTGAAATGCATGAAATAGATGATTCATTCTTTTGAGTTCTGAAAATTAGTTGTGCATATAATAGTTCTGTGAGATCCTATTCAGTCAGAATATTCAGGGCTTGTTTTGATAACAAAGTCAAATTTGATTCAGTTAGACTCCTGAAGGAAGTTGGGAATATAAAGGCTAAGTCAACATCCTAATAGGAATTCTAAGTTATTCCCTATATGCACTGGTATTTCTGCATTCTAGAGACTCAAATATATCACTATCAGTTAAATAATACTGATATTTTCCTCCAAATATAATTACCTCTTTCTTTTACCACCATCTGCTTTTCTACTTTTCCATTCACATGGATATCACTCTCAGGAAAATTATCCCATGAGGTATACAAATGTGGAACTAACCACCTCCCTCATCCTGAACTAACAAGAACAGGGGGGTTTCTCTACCCAGTGTTGGCAAACATCTTGGAAAGGCTCAGATAGTAAATATTTTTGGTTTTGCAGCTCATACAGTTCCTGTGGCAAGGAATCAACTCTGCCAATACAGTCTGAAAGCAGCCTTAGGTAAAAAAGTAGAAGTGACTGTTTTTATATTTATTTACAAAAGCAGGCTGAAGGTCAGATTTGGCCCATGGGTCTTAGTTTGCTGACACCTACCTGTAACACAACATGCCTAAGAAGAAACTAATCTCAAAACTTTTTTGAGAGAATTAGTAATTTTATTTTCTTTTTAACTTTTATTTTAGTATCAGGGGTACATGTGCAGGTTTGCTACATGAGTATATTACCTGATGCTGTGGTTTGGGCTTCTAATGATCCTGTCCTCCTAGTAGTGAACATAGTACCTGATAAGTAGTTATTTAACCCTTGCCCCTCTCCCTTCCTTCCCCCTTTTGGAATCCCCAGTGTCTATTGTTCCCAGCTCTGTGTCCGTGTGTACCCAATGTTTAGCTCCTGCTTACAAGTGAGAGCAGAACATGTGGCATTTGGCTTTCGTTTCTGTGTTAATTCACTTAGGATGAGGGTCTCCAGCTGCATCCATGTTGCTGCAAAGGACATGATTTCATTTATTTTTATGGCTGCATAGTGAGAACTATAATTTGTAATTAAAGATTTGGAGTAAAATGATCTAGAAACTTCTCTATATTTTATTTGGCAGCTTAATGACTTAAAGCATGTGGAGAGGAGTTTCAGATTTGAAAGAGGGAGTATGCAGAGGCCGGGCGTGGTGACGCATGCCTGTAATCCCAGCACTTTGGGAGGCCCAGGCAGGCGGATCACAAGGTCAGGAGTGGAGAACAGCCTGGCCAATATGGTGAAACCCCGTCTCTACTAAAAATACAAAAATTAGTCGGGTGTGGTGGCGCACACCTGTAGTCCCAGCTGCTCTGGAGGCTGAGGCAGAAGAATCTCTTGAACCCTGGAGGGAGAGGTTGCAGTGAACCGAGATCGCACTACTGCACTCCAGCCCGGGCGACAGAGTGAGCCCCCATCTCAAAAAAAAAAAAGAAAAAAAAAAAAGAAGCAGAATGCTTGGTTGAACACTAACTGACTAACTGTAACCCTTCCTTTTGGCAACATTTAATAATTTTAGTAGGGCAGACGCTGCTGGTCACTTAATCAATGTCCATTCCACTCTCTCTCCTCACGGACAAAACCCAGATTTGTTTTGAGGGATGGCCATATAGCTAGCTAAAAACCTGGATGTCTTACATTTCTTACTTAAATGTCAATAGCATGTGAAGTTCTTCTAACAAATGGTGTAAGAGTGGAAGTCTACTCAGGTTGACTTTCAAAAGCTGTTGTTTTTAAGGCAGAAAAAATAAAAGAGTCAGCTTTTGCTCTGAGCCCTTCTTTCTGCCTCCATGGAATGTACTTCTGATGCTTGACATTTCTCAGGCATATTGTGACCCTGAGGATAAAGCCACGTTTAAGTTGGAGGAAACTGATAACGGGGAGGAGACTGAGCTGTGGACTCCCTTGAGGAGGTGTAAGTATCATGGTGTGATTGAATATAGATTCTTGGTTAGGAGTAAAAGAAACCTGATTTGATTAAGCTACTGAAGCCAAGATTCTGATACGTAGAGGTCAACTCAATACTATCTTTAGATGATGCAAAATTCAATTTTACACCACAGTCTAATTTCATGTTTCTCTTCCTGCTTCTATTTTAATAGTTATTTTTTCAAAGAGAGTTCTATTTCAGAACATTTAGGTAGGAAATTAAGGAAATTTCTTCAGAACATTTAGGTAGGAAATTAAGGAAATTTCAAAAACCCTTCCCCTGTGCAAAGGTGCTCATACTTTGCAGGTATGTTCAAACGAAATACTTCTGTCTGCAATATTCTCAGCAGCAGGTATCGCTGACCCTAAACTAGAGTATAAAAGAGTGGGAGGATGAAGTAGAAATTGAAAAAGCTCTTAAAAATCAATATAATGTTAGGTTGTACAAGATACTGAAATACAAGACATTGCTCTTAAGAAAACAGCTAGATAGCTAGGTCAGAGTGCAGTAGGTCAAGTTCTTTTTATGAACTGAGCAGAGAGGATGTGACCATGAAGAAGTTGCACAGCAGGGAAAGATTGCGGCAGAGCAGATAACAGCCTGCCAGATAAAGATGGCTTCATGTCAGGAACAACACAATCTGGGAGGGCAGAAGTTTGCCAAAGGATTCTCTTAAGATTTTTTTTTAATTGTTGGGGCCTAGTACAAATGCGTTTCTTTCCCACAAGAAGCATGATTAATTCTCCTGATATTTACAAATAAATAAATAAAGATTCCCTTAAGACCTTGGTCTTGTCCACACGTGACTTGAAGCAATAGAGGTAGAAATGAATCTCACACAGAAAAATATCCTTACTGATTCTCTTAATTCTACATTCTAATGCTTGGAAGTATATCTGGTAGTCAGAGATCTGAGAAATGTATTTGAATACTTTGTTAAAATGACTAATACTTTTCAAATATTAACTGTAAGGAATTTATAAGATGGATTATATACTAGACTCTAGAGAATATACGTAACATTCAATCACTCTCCACTTCATCTCAAAGAAATGGTGATAAGTTTGAAACGCTGTTGCATGAGAAAGTGTCTGAATTTTTGTGTTCTGGAATCTTTCCTTTTTTTCTCACATTGAATTTATTCTCCATGGTATAGACTATGATGGAATGCCAAATTATTTCTTCTGAAGCCTGATTAGTAAATATTAGTCTAATCAAATATTTACTCAAGACATAATCTTTCATTACTGAATTTTTATTTGTTCATTACAGAAATGCTGGATATTTCCAAACCTGAACACACTCTCTGTAGATACTTCATGGGAATTAATATTATTGCACTATCACATGTATGTTCTTATCATGCTATAAACATAGCAATTAAAAGTCCTGTGACTACTACTACTAACTCAGTTGGAAAAGCAGTTATCCTCTTACTCATCACCAAGGCACTTCTTAGGAATGCATTTCAGAACAGTAATCAATAGAGATATTTATGTTGATATAGTATTGGTTATATTCATGTCTGATATAATATGGGTTACAATGGCACTACAAAGTTTAACTTTGGATATGCCATGGGTAGAAATTAAATAAACCTTGTAATTAAAACCAGATAAAAGTCCATGCTTTGTACCATAGCTGACTTGGATCTTGGCCATAATAGCTAAAATATGAGAGGATCTGGGTAATGTCTCAGATGTAGCGGGATACTAGAACTACCCATTTGCCATTTGAGAATTTGTCAGATGATCCTTGGCCTTGAAAAGGAATGGTGTGGCTTGCCTGGGGCACATACCTTCAACACCTTACCATATGCCACTCCTTCAGCCAGGAAGGCGACCCTAGTCCACCCTGAGTTATAAATAATTTTTTCTCTTTCACACACCATATTTTCAGCTTGTCCTAAAATCTAGAAATATCCTCAAACTAATATGTAAACCAACAGCGGTATCTGTAGGCCTGGCTGTATCTCTGCAGAACATTGGGCTCAGCCAGTTAAACTCTGACAAGGAATCTTTATGTCCTGATTGTCCAAGCAGAAAAGACTGACCATCAGCAATTAAACATAGCATTCAGCAATTCATATTCTAGCACATGCCAAAAGAATCCTCCAGGAATTATTATAACCAATTTAACTCAACAGTTCCAAGGAAGAGGATTATGGTGTTCACACCCAGAGTAATTTTTTCTCACTCATTGTTTTAGCTTGCTTGTGGCACAATTGGTCCTTAAAGTAAGAGTCACATCAGAGAAAGTATGCTTGGATGCATTTGTTCCAGCAATGTTAGGAAACTCTTCCTGGTTAATAGCCCAAACTGTAGCTTCTAACATGGGAGATCTTTTAAAAATATTTTAGCCCATTTCACTATGTGTTTGTATTGCAACCAGAACACATAAAAAATAATGGAATGCAGCTAGGTGCTGTGATGCATGCCTGTAGTCCTAGCTACTAGGAAGGCTGAAGAAGGAGGATTGCCTGAGGCCAGCCTGGGTAACATAGCAACACCTTATCAAGAAAAGAAAAGGAAAAAAAAAGAGATTATATTCAAAGAAGCAGAAAATAAAGAAAGTCCCATTTTAATCATGAGAGTTCATCTGGGAAATAGTAGACTTTTTAATAGAATTTAATTCTTTTATTTTGATTGTAGGATTTTTCAAATTACAACTTATCCTGTTCTAGATTATTGTCAGTGATCTGTAAATGTCTTCCAAATCATTTGATAAAAACATTTTCAAACAATGAGCAGCATTTTGGAACAGGTTAGACTTTTAAATCCACAAAATGACACTGTTATAAATGTCCAGGATTCTGCATAAACTCTGCTTATTTTTCCTTACTCTTAGGAAGATGAGATATTCTGTTTTCAAGTCCCAGTCTTTTTTCTGGTCTCTCATTTGGTGTGGATCAAGTCACTTAACCTTCTATGTGTTTGTTTCTTCATCTTTAAAATTAGGTTAATAATTTTGACCTTTTGCCTTGGGGTTTTACTCTGAAGTAAAGAAAAACATTAACACATGGAAATTATCCTGGGATCTATAGATGAAAAGTGCAGAGATGGAAGGAGTTATTCTATTTAAAAGAGAAAAAAGTAGACACACTTGAGTGAATTCACTTCACATGCACGTTCTGCTTCAGTGAAGTTGAAAGAACGTGGTTACTGGGATATGCAGATGTTTACATGCATGTTTGGACTGGTAAGCAATGATATTGAGAATATTACTATTCCTAACACATAGAGCCTGACTGGCCTGATCAATTTGATTCTTCACTTATATATTCACAGCTGAATTCTGCTTGCAATACATATGCAAAGGATTCTTGCTGGCAGGTAGGGAAATAAAGATTGTTTAGTTTGTGTTTTTAACATGAACTCAAGAAAATTAAATTGCAAATACTTCATAAATGTATTTTTACAAATATGTTTCTATAAGTTTTAGTTTACTTCTTGCTGAGAGAAAATCAAATGCATTGTGAAAAGTGGAGAGGCTATGTGAAGACCACCTTCCCTTTCTTTTCCTTGACCTCTGCAACTGTCCTTTATTGCATTGTTTTTCATCTGGGTAGAGGTTATGGAAGGTAACTACTCTCTAGAACTATGAAACCTATTTGCTTTGTCATTTCTCTTTAAGTCCCTTTAAAATATCCAAGGATGTGAATTAGATGTTTAGACATGTCTTTTACTTTACATACCTGTTTTTCCCTACTTCCCTCTAGGAAATATAAGAAATCCAGTTTTTCCCTCTTCTCTGATTAATATCAATTTTGTATGGTATTAATACCCAACAGCACAATTCAAATAAAATTTATCAAAGAAAATCCTGACAACAAATCACATTTTAATTCAAATTTTATAATTTTACTCAATAGTGACATATAATCTTCAATTTATGGAAATTATAGATGTTTGGATTAAAAACATAAATTATGTAAGACAAGAAAGACCATTTCTTATATAAAATTGATGATAGACAACTGACAACCTTAAATTCTTAGGCTCAAATCTAAAGTGTGACAAGGTAGAAGTATACCCAATATGCTTCCTTTTTTCGACTTCTCCTTTGCAGAAGAAAACTACACCTACCAGTCATACTGTCCAGATGAAAGCCCCTCAAACAGTCTGCTTTCAATAAGAACATGAATTAAATACTCCCAATGGAATCCCACTGCTGGTTGAATCGAGAGCATTCTTTGCACATCCTGCTTCACAAAGTTCCACAAAATCTGACCATTCCTTATATTTTAACATGATTATAGTTCATACATACTGAGCATTTGCTATATATCAGGTGCTATGCTAAACCATTTACCTTTCCACACTTAAATAATAATCCCAATAATTCCACAAGGTAGATACTGATAGTTTGCTAAGTTACAAATGTGTAACTAAATCTGGAGAAAATTGAGTAACTTTGCAAGAGTCTCAAAGTTAGTAAGTGACAGAAACGAAATATGAACTCGGATCTACCTGATTTGGGATAGTTTTCTTAATACTTACACTGTCTTGTCTCCTGTCCAAATAACTCTGGAAATACTTTGTTTTATTCTCCCTATTGTTAGTTGCTGCTGTCTGTCTTCCTCACTTCCACTTCCAGAAAACTTCAAGCTCTTAACTGCTCTAACCTGTTCACCAAGTTCCTACTGATGCTGGCATCAGCTTGGCTTCTGGGGCAGCCTCAGGAAACTGACAATCATTGTAGAAGATGAATGGGGAGCAGGCATGTCACATGGTGAGAGCGAGAGCAAGGAGAGGGGTGGAGGTGCTACATACTTTTATACAATCATGTCTCATGAGAACTCACTCACTATCATGAGGACAGCACCAAGTTGATGGTTCTAAGCCATTCATGAGGAACTGCCCCCATAATGCAATCACTTCACACCAGGCCCCAGCTCCACCACTGGGGATTATAGTTTAACATGAGATTTGGGTTGACAGAGATCCAAACCATATCAAGGTAAGCAAGTGATTATTGTTCTAGTAGTTTTTGAAAAAGTTTATAAATGATTATGAATTATACCTCTGTATTTGATTATAGATGCTAAGCAGTTTAGAAATCTGAAGTTAGTAAGCTTTTCTTTTTAAAATATTGATACATCCAAGAAGGGAAGGTAGTAATTAAATATAGCATTATTTTAGTTTTGTGCTTATTATATATTATTGATTTTTATATTATATACATTGATTTTATTGATTTTAACAGAAAATTTAGCTCTGATGGAGTTTTGTCATCTTGATAGTGAAAACAGTCTCATCATCCTTGTAAATGAGTCACTGCTAAAAAAGTATCTGAATAGACACATGGTTTTAAATACACACACACACAAACACATACACACAGCTGATCATGTCAAGTTATCTAAAGTCAGAAGACTTACCAATTGATCCTGCAATAGCAGAATTTTATCAATTTGGGAAATTAACTGGGGCCTGATCATCATTGGTAAAAATTTGTGCTATATAATGATAATTTCTTTGTCTTGTGAAAACACTAAAATTCCTCGTAGAACTGGCTAACTTGTATTTATTATCTGCATTGTGGAATTATATGGAACCAGAAAATAAGAAATACCTCTGTACAATTGTGTGTGTGTTTGTGTGTTTGTATGTGTGTGTGTGTATGTGTGTATCACCAAAAAATATTAAAATATTTTCCAAACAAAACTAAGCACGTGACTTAATATTAATTCTGTTGGTCTTCATGCCCATTAAGATGTTCTTAATCAGTGGATCTCTGTGTAACAAAGGTGATTCTGGATATGGGTTAGCAAGATTAACATGTTGAAGGGAAATATAAAAATGAAACTGTCTTCTTCCTAACATTATGAGGCAGCATACTTGAACCCTAATAAAATTCTAGTAGAATTTTCCTGTTTTCAATTTCCCTAAATGTACTGCTATCTCTAACCTTCATCATCCTGGCATTTAAGTCACAGTGTTGACAGAATCTAATAAGAAAATGTCAACCTATAAATTTTGTGGACCAATGTAAAAGGGTTCCCTTTATCATAATATATACCTGGGGTCCCCAACCCTTGGACCACAAGCCAGTACACAGTTTTTTGGGAGATTGCAAAAATGAAGGGAAAAGCCACAAGCGCAGAAAAAGGAAGGAAAATTAAGATATGTAAGCTGAGTCTTCCACTTAGGTTATGGAAAATCACAACAAAAGATCACCTCCCATCACAACAAGAACATGCTAGGTGTTCTACAAAACCTAAATTTTATGAAGACCATCAGAAAGCTGAGGTTGCAATTAAACTAATGAAATGAACGGCCCATCGTGGACTAGTTGAGAAGAAATCCTTCCACAGGCAAGTCTGCACTGATCCACACAACCCACTCTTTTATGTGGTCTTTACTTGAAAGAGAGCTCATGAAGATTCTGAGAAGCACAGAGGCATGAAAAAGACCCTTTGTACTGCTAACAGGAGAAGTTTGCCTAAGTTTGAGGGTGTAACAGGAAAAACAAGGAAAACCCTCCCATATTCTGGATTCTGCATGAGTTTAAAGGCAAAGATCTTTTGTCACTTAAAGAGGGGCCAGCAAACACTCCCTTTACTTTCAGCCTAGCAGCAAGTACAGAGAAATTTTACCTACAATGGAGAGAGGTCAGGACTATTGAGAAAGCCCAACTCCAGGGCACAGGTACACAGAGACTAAAACTAAGGCTGAAACTAAAAAGCCAAAAGAAGTCTTCTTGTGATTTAGATTCTGCCTGAGAGTGTGGTAGGAGGTCATTGGCCACTATGGGAGGGACAAGAATTCTATTTACATTCCAGAACTTGTACAGAGAAGACAAAGGTTATCTCCTGCCTATAATCTGGATTATACATTGACCGTGAGGCAGAAGTCATCTGTTACTAAGTGGAGGGGTGGAAAACATGCTCATGGTGTAAAGTCTGCAATGACTAGGAAGAAGTGTATGCTTCTGGGAAAAGAGCAGAAAAGTTGAGAGTGATTTCCTCTGGGGTGTAAATGTATATAAGCCTGCACCCAATATGACTAAATGTGAAGCAAAGAACTGGACTAAACGAGGGTTACTCCCAATGAGCAGTTAACTAGAGCTATTCTATGAGAGAGGATATCAAGTAAGGAGGAACATTTTAAGACAAAGCACCTGGCTAAGAAGCTGGAAAAGACAGATGGAGTGATAAAGAAACAAGACGCATTTTGCAAAGAGCAGCTGGCTAGATTAGAGGAAAGGAGCTTAGAGTTCTGCAAGGTCACCACTCAACATAATTAGAAAGCTGCTGAAGAGGTGGCAGGAAAGTTCAAGTACATAAGTACCATCCAGTCTGTACTGATCCATATGCCACAATTCTCCCGTATTATCACCAGGACACCCATGAAACTCTCAGCTGCTCTGCTCTGGCCAACCAGTATAGCCAGAGCAAGATTGTGAAGGAAAGATAAAATGAACTTTTAGAGCATGCAAAATTTCTTCAACATTAAGTCAAGGGATGCAACATATTTTTTTTCCTAGTAAGAAAATAACCTATTTGAAGAGAAGAGCATCAAAAAGTATTATGTAGCAGATTCAACAGAATTATATCACATCTTAATCAGAAACAATTTAAAAAGCCAAGACCTAGATCAGGGATCAGTCATCAAAGAACACTCTTCAACCTCATTTATGGTGATTAGAAGAGAAGGACAGCTCTCTCCACATTTTTGTATTTTTAATTTAACTTCTACTGATTATAAATTATTTCTCTTGTAACTAAGCTCCGTCATTTGGTGAACCTACATTCTAACACATTTGGAGTTTGGGTGACGGGAACTAATAGGAAGCAAAGAAGAGGAGGCAAACAGTATTGGGGCAACAGTGCTATGTGGAATTGTCTGGACTGTGACATGTTGATTTTCTCTCTTTTGCTTTTTTCCTTTGATGATGTAAGAGCTATCTCATTTTAACTTCTAATAGTGATCACGCAAGCAAAAAGATAAAAAGGAGAAAAGATGTACCTTTTTAATGGAATAGTATTTATGATTACAAGTCAAACAAGGCATTTTTGTCAATATAAAGGCAATTTTGGCCAAGCACGATGGCTCACACCTATAATCCCAGCACTTTGAGAGGTCAAGGTGGACAGATCACCTGAGGTCAGGAGTTTGAGACCAACCTAGCCAACATGGTGAAACCCTGTTGTATTTTCTACTGAAAATACAAAAATTAACCGGGTATGGTGGCGAGCACGTGTAATCCCAGCTACCTGGGAGACTGAGGCAGGAGAATTGCTTGAACCCGGAGGCAGAGGTTTCAGTGAGCCGAGATGGTGCCACTGCATTCCAGCCTGGGTGACAGAGCAAGACTCTATCTCAAAAATATATAATTAATTAATTAATGTAAAAAATTAAGGGAATTTTGGATTACACAACTTCTCCTTTACCATAAATACTGTTAAATTCACACTATTCACTATAATAAATGTTTTATGATTAATATTGGCACTGTAAAACCAAAAACTCAAAAACTCTCATCCAAAAACCTTATGGGCAACTGAAAACCCCTCCCACACAGGGAACTGCACAGAGTAGCAAGAGGTGGCTGTCTGCCACTGGTAGACAAGAGCACTGAGAAAGATAGAGCTCTACTCCTGTGCCCACGTCACAGGTGCACAGAGCCTGTTTAAGCATGAAAGCACACGCATTGAAACAAAACTTCTCACAAACACACACTCTAGGCCTTTTAGCAAGTACTACGCAGTAGCAATGTACTTCTGAGATAGAAGAAGAATACTGATAGAAAGTCCTTCTGTGGTGCAGGCACACAGGGCCAGCTGAAGTATTAGGGTACAGGACTAATGATAAGATAGTGTCTATATGCAAATAAGGTACTTGAAGTCTGTGGAGACTGAATTTAAATAAAGCAACACAGACCAAATGTAGCTCAACTAGAGACTGGGTTTGCCCAACACTTGTACTTGAGGGCTCACAGAAGAAGAAGTACGTCTGCTTCTGGGTATAAATATTTTATGCATTAATCTATACTGTTCATCTACAAACAATGTTCAGTATTTGATTAAAAATTATTTGGCACATATAAGTCAAGGAGATATTACTCATCATCAAGAGGTATAATATTCAATACAACTAGATTCAGAAATGGGGTGGGGGTTTAGGGGAGGGACAGCATTATGGAAATACCTAATGTAGGTGATGGGTTGATCCATGCAGCAAACTACCATAGCATGTGTATATCTGTGTAACAAAACTACACGTTCTGCACATGTACCCTAGAACTTAAAGTATAAATAAATGAATAAATAAATGAAAACCAATGGCCTAGATGTTGGAATTTTCAGAAACTTTAGCAAATAATAACATGTTAAAGGATTTAGTGGAAAAAGTAATGATATACATTAAAAATGAAAAAGTTTTAAAGTAGTACTATAAAAAAGAATAAAAAATGCTGGAAACTAAAAACGTGGTATCAAAGATAAAAAAAATTTCTGATAGTCTTATTGCTGATTGGATATAGAAGAGGAAATAATCAATGAACTTGAATCCATGCTTATAACTTAACTAAATAAAAACACACACAAAAAAATCAGTGGCAAAAAAACTGTAATGGTGCACTTGTGATATTTAGCACAATATAAACTCATTTAGCATATACACTATTGGAGTGCAAGGAGGATAAGAGAGCATGAGGTAGAAAAAAAAAGGAAAAGATACTATTTTGAGGATTTACCAAAATTAATAAAAGATACAATACTACAGATTCCAGAAGCTCAGAGTATCCTTAAAATGACAGATACGATGAAAAACATGCCAAGGTACATCATAGTCAACTTATGAAAAATAAAGAGAAAATATTTAATCCAACCAAGGGGATAAAAAAGAAACTTTACATACAAGAGAGCAATAATAAGAAGATAGCAGACATTTCAGAAAAAGCATGCAACTAAATGATGTATTTAAAGTGCTTCAATTTAAAAAGAAACTAGAAATACATATCCAAAAAATATGTTTCCTAAAAAGTAGGTAAGATGAAGAAGTCATACAGAAATGTAGAAATAAAACAAGACAGAGTAAATATGTTAGGAAATATAAAAGTTCCTTTAAAAGTATTATTAACATATGATTTTTGAATGCATCAAGTAAAATAATAAGAAATAGTTTACCATTATACTGAAATGAAGTATATGACACCAAAACATGACATATTGAAGAGTATTAGTTGAAAATATACATTAATATCATTTTAAGTGGATCATATTATAGAATTTTAACATAAACTGTAATAATGTTATGATGCATATTTTAATGTCTAGTGCAACTATGAAAGTAACATAGGTAGACATAACTAATCAATAGAAAAGGTAAAATATAATTCTACAAATGTTTGATCCACTCAAAAGCATATAGAAAAGAGAGAAAAGAGCAGATTCACCAAGTATACAGATGGTATTTTAAGTATACAGATAGTATACACAAATACAAACATTGAAATAATTACATTAACTGTAAATAAAGTAAATGGCTCAATTAAAAGGAAAAAAGTCCTGAATGGATAAAAACACAAGATCCAAATAAATGGCTTTTAAAATAAATACACTTTAAAGACACAATCTATTTTAAATTAAATGAATAAAAAATGATATACCATGTCAATGCTAAGAAAAGAGATATGACAGTACTAATATTAGACAAAGTGAATTTCGAAGGAAAGAGTATTTTGAAATGACAAGTTGGATATTTCATAGTTATAAAAAGTTAACTGAATAACAAGATATAGCAATTCTAAATCCTTGAATATGTATGCATCTGATAAGAAAATTCCCCAAAACACATAGTAAAGACTGACAGAAACAAAGGGAACTATGGACCAATCACAAAATATAAGTGCAGAATTTTATATCTTTTCACTAGTAATTGATAAGACAAGTAGGCAAAAATTTCCATAAGGTAATACATGATTTAAACAAACCTGTTAACCACTTGACATAATGATATTTATAGAATTTGAAATACAGCAAATAGAATAAATATTTTCTGCTTTCAAGTGCAAAATGGTATATTTGCCAAGATAGACCATAGGCTGAGTCATTATAAACATTTCTACAACTATCTTACAAACATTTATGTAACTGTCTAAGACCTGACATCATGCAGAATATATTCTCTGACCAAAGTATTATTAAATTAGAAATTGGTACCAATAAGATGTCTAGAAAATGTATGAATATTTACATGTTATTGAAAGCATACTACTAAATAATATCTGGTTCCTTTAAAATACTAATAAAATCAATAATCACTCAGAAGACTGGTGAATAACATAGAATACACAAATTGCCAATATCAGGTTTAAATGAGGTAAGATTGCATTAGATGCTTCAAATATCAAAATAATAGAAAGAAAATATTTGGAATAATGTTTTGACAATAAAAAAGCTAATTTAAATAAAATTCAAAACAATCTTGAAAGAAACCAATTACCAAAACTCACTCAAAAAAGAATAAAAATTCTGTTTTGTCTTATGTATCTTGCATAAACTGAATTCATGATTTAACAAGTTCCAACAACAACCAGAAAAAAATACTCCAGGAAAACGTAGCTTCAGTGGTGACTCTAGTATTTAAGGAATATGTAATATTAATTTTATACACAATCTTTTAGAAAATAGAGGATAAAACATTCTCCAACTCATTTTATGAGGCCATTGTTACGATGGTACTTATAGACTTAAGTTTATGTTCCCTCAACCCCCAATATAATAGCATTAGGAAGTAAGTAGACTCTTTGGGAGGTGACTGGACATGAGGGTGCAGCCTCCATGAGTGGGATTAGTGCCCTTACAAATAAGACAAGAGAGCTTGCCTCTTCTCTCTGGCCTAGCCCATGTGAGGATATAACAAGAAGATGGCCATCTACAAACCAGGAAGAATTTTATAACTAGACACTGGATCTGTCTGCAGGCACCTTGATCTTGAACTTCCCGGCTTTCAGAACTGTTAGAATTCAATGTTTGTTAGCTAAGCCACCCAGTCAATGGTATTCTGTTATAGCAATCTGAATTGACTAAAACCACACTGGAATGACACAAGGACTTTGAAAGATAATACAGGCCAATATCACACGTGAACATAGATGCAAAATTCATAATGAATGTTAGCAAATCAAATCCATCAATATTTCAAAATGTTAATATAAAAAACAAGCAATATTCATCCTATGAATGTGAAGTTTAACACAATAAAACAAAAAGAAGTTATTCACTACATAAAGGGAAATTAATAATGTGATCCTTTTAAATAGATGCAAAAATGTATTTAATAATAATACAACACACTTGTATCATAATTGTGCTGCTTAGTTTTCTTTACTTTATGGCCATCTACCTTTATCATTAAAGGATAAGAATGCAAGGTATTGTTCTAATCTTACCTGTGCTACCTCTTTGTTTATTACCTAGATTGTACAGTAATAAAGCGGATTCACTCTTTACCACCTACTTTGCACAATACCGTATTTGTTTTCCCATTGTTATTTTTAAACGTGTAAAGTAGCGTTTTTTTTCTGAAATATGTATGCCATGTGCTGTCTGTTCTCAACAAGAGCTGATTAATTACACACCCTCAAAGAACATTTTTCTTCCCAAATGGATTATGTTCTCTTTAAAAGGAGGAAGGTGACTGACAATCATTGTATGTGCCATGGCTGAAATAAATGAGTTCTTGTCAGAACAAGGGGAGAAAAATAGAAATTTGGGCTAAGCCAAAACATGAGGCTGGCAAATTTTGGCCTCTGGATTCTTAGAAATCCTCCCCATCTGTCCGGTGATTGATAGTCCTCTTTTCATCAGACAAATACACTTTTGGAAGGGTCTTTTATAAGAGATACAATCACTTTGGTGTAACATTTTCCATAAGTATTGGATTTGCAATTAGTATTTTGTTGATGTTTAATAGCAAGGCATTGAAACATTCTTTAATAATTGTCCATTTATTTCCTCCATGTGGTAGGTATCCATTTTTGCTTTGTGTATTTTAATGCTCCGTTATCATTATGAAGAAACCTTCCTTATTCCTGGTAAAATATCTTTACTCTGAGATCTAATCTGTCTTACAGTGATATGGCGCCCCTAGCTTTCTTTTGACTCGTGTTGACATAATATATGTTCTTACATTCTTTTCTTTTAACTCATTTGTCCTCATTTTTAAAAAAGCTTGTTTGCGTAGTCAACAGAGTTGAACTCACATTTTTATCCAAAGAATACTCTCTTTTAATTTTGGTGTTTAGACCATTTACATTTAATATTATTATTATGTTTAGATTTGATTTATTATCTTGCTATTTATTTTGTAATTGTCCAATCTACCTTACTTTTTTTTTTTTTTTTTTGCAGTTTCTTGCACTGAGTACATTTAATGATGTTCTTTTATCTCCTTTGTTGTCCTCCTAGCTAAAACACTTTATCATTTTAATGGCTGCTGTAGAGTTTATAGTATATTTTTCTTTAACTTATAGACCAGTTTCAACTGCTATTACATCCTGATAATATTTGATTGGATACAAGATATTGATTTTTCTCTTTTTTTTTGTATTGCAATACATATCCTAGTGTTTAGTACTATGATTCAGTTAAGTTACTTCGAGTCAGTTTTATACTTTTATTTCTTGCTTTCATGATTTTTTTAAGCAATTCCAAAGCAGTGTTCAATCTATGACTAATTATTCTCTACTGAAGCATGACTTTTCTGAATTATCTATTCAATATCCTATTATTTTTTCCAGTTTTGTTAGTGAAAATAACCACTATTCTTGGCCTTATATGAATGCTAGACACTGTTTTTCTTACATTTTTTCAGATGATTTTTTTTCCTCTAAACTGGAACAGTTTCCTCACACAGATGCATTGTTCAGTACACTGAAAACTTGAGGCAGATATCTGGGGTTTTTTTCTCTGCTTAAACTTGAGCACTCAGAACTGACTAAACCAAATTTGTGGCTAGATGTCTTGAAACAAAATCTCTTCTTCCAGTTTTCTGTGTTCCTTAAAAACATTTTAACTTTGCAAACTTCCTAAACACAATTAATCTTTTACTATTCCTGTGTATTTCCAAAGCACATTGTATGCACCCTTCTTAAGAAACTCCACTCTATCTTATAGAAGTGTAACCACTTGTCTGTCTTCCTTGAAGGGAAAAAAATTGATATGTTGATTTGTATATTTTTACACTTCATAGTAAGAATAAGGATTAACATAGTAGCAATTAACAATATTTGTTGTTAGATAAACAATACAGAATTCTCAATCATTTCTATAACTCAAAAATAAAAGTATAGTTCTGGAATCTAGAAGGCTAATAGAAGAAACAGAGGTACCCCCAATTTTCAAACATGATTCCAAAAATGAGTCAAGTGTCAATTGCTGTGAGTAAATGAATCAATTTCCTCCTCTGCATCATACAAGTTTTGTGTGCTGATAATACCTAATATTAAATAAATATAATATGGAGTGTTTATATTCAGTACTAACAGAGTATTAAAAAACCCTCTTTTTTTTTCCCCCAAATAGCAATTTTCTCTCTCTGACACAGTTGAACTATAGTTTATGTGTGTTCTTAAATCATGTAGGACAATTTCCAAAAGGTCTTTGCTTGTAAGACAAGGCCTCATTCTAAGAACTAGGCTTCATTGTTCAGTTCCCACCTATGAGTGAGAACATGCGGTGTTTGGTTTTCTGTTCTTGTGATAGTTTGCTAAGAATGATGGTTTCCAGCTGC
>NW_012117489.1:2378100-2429382 GCF_000951035.1 Colobus angolensis palliatus | reverse complement strand
ATAATAAAAGAACTAGGCTTTCAAGTACATAGGGTCTGAGGAAGTGAGTAGCAGGGTACGTAGCAATTAGGATTTCATAAGCCTTTCTTCCTGTCTTCTGACCAACGGTATCCACTCTTTAATGCTCAGATCATCTCTTCTTTATAATTTCCAAAGAACTATTGATCTTTTTTTTTTTTTACTGATAACATATAGAGCATAATTATATTTCTTGAAATTTTCTATTTTTAGAAGGATTTGAAGTATTTGTGAAAAATTGAATTCAGGTTGAGTCCACTGTTCTCCCTGTAGCTATTTCTAATTCTGTGAGGTTCTTGTTCTTTGTGCTCAGAATATTCTCTCTTTGAAAGACCGATCTGCCTTCTTCTTCAAATCCTTAGCTTAGATGTAATTATCTGACCACTGTCTACCATGAGCATGTTTCCTTTAAAGAATGAAGCTAATGAAAGGTTTTGGCACTTGCTCTTAGTAACAGTCAGCTACAGTATTACTACCTCACATGATAACTATGTAGTTTTCTCCATACCTAGGAAACATTTCTTATACTTAATATGGGAAATGAAAATAATTTCAACAGATACATACTTTAGACTGTTTAAAATCACTTTGTATGAGTTAAGAGGATAATCTTTAAATACACTTCCAATTCAGGATTAAGCCCTAAACTTCAAGAGGTTCATTTGATTTTGGCTGTTTCTCAGTTCATTCAATATCATTAGCTGTGCTTAGTGGCAGATTCTAAATAAGAGGTCTTACTTGCATGTAAGTCCATTGTTTTAGAGAAAATATTAATTAAAATAAGTGGTGGGTGAATTTAAGTCAAGCAGGGCCCTGCCTCTATTCTGAGTTTAAATCCCTGACTCATTTTTTTTCTGTCTTCCTGGATACAATATAGAAATATGTATTTGATAAATATCTCCATCCAAAAAAAAAAGAATTCAAAATCACATTTAGAGCTTTGAACTAAATCTTTCACAGTAACAGATGCTCTTTCCTGAGACAAGCTCATCCCACCCAGTGTATTTAATAGAATCAATTTTACAAGTGAGGGGCAGGTGGGTGGAGGAACATGCATCTCATAACCTGCCTCCCTTCATACTCATTCATATATTGCATATTTTCCCATTTGTGTTTTTATAGGCACACAGATTATTATAGTTGCATAGCCAGAGTGATACCAGCAAGGCCTGGGGCCCAGCTTTGCAGCACATTTTTGCAGTGACTGTGACAAGCTTGGAAAAATAACCTAGTTGACAACTACATTTATCTGCTAAATGTGTCTTGGAGCAGAGAATAGCAACAATGGAGAAGATACTTTTACTCTTTCTGTCCAGAAAGTCACCTCTGCACTTAGGATAAAGAATAATACGGAGCCTTGTGGATGGAAAAGAATATATTATTTATTTATAGTACCTTTTTGGTTTTTCTTCTTTTTCCACAGAGACTGAAAGAATTAAAGCAAAGGGAATTTGCTCGGAATGTAGCTTCTAAGTCATGGAAAGATGAGAAGAAACAAGAAAAAGCCCTTAAACGACTCCATCAGCTGGCTGAGTTAAGGCAGCAATCTGAATGGTAAGAATTAAAGGTGTCTGGAATGGTTCAAAACTCTCTTCAACCTATTGGGAAATTTTAAAGGCAAATCTACTGTAACAATGTAAACAAATAATAACTAACTAACATATGTCTGAAGGGCAAATATAGTTAAACATACATAAATTAATTACTTTTGGCCTTTGATATTTTTCTTTCCTAATATTGTTAATTTAATGTACCCTATAATGAAATGATCCCAGAATGATTCAAATACATTAGCATTTATTCTATCCAGTTGAATAAATGGATTAATATCACTTCTTAATATATGTTCTAAATTTTGTAATAATACTTTTAAAAACCATAATTAACAATACATCCTAGGGGGTGGAAAATACGTCTTCTGAACATTTCCCTGTACATACCTGAGTCGAGTATAAATAACACGATCATTGTCTGGCTGACAAACAAGATGTAATTAATGCAGTTAACTTTACCACACAGTGCCATTTAAATTGATAATTATAATATAACAAGCTTTATACTAATACATTTTTGTAGCTGAAAAATAGCAGTTTTATAAAAGCTTGGAACCACTGGATGTTTCAAAGTTGTTACCTGGAATGCAATTAAATTTGCAGATTGTGATTTGTGTGCATATGAATCATAATGTAAAACACTAATGTAGCTAATTAATGTGTTTGACAGCAACCTAGTGAATTGTGAAATTTATGCCTCTGTGCCAGAATTTAAACCCCCGTTGCTTAAATGGAAAGTAATATGTAATAAACAGTAGTGAGTAGCTCAATTAGTTACCACAAATTATTAGACTTAAAAGGTAATTTTAAGGAAACACTTATTTTTGTAGGACCAATTATGAGTAAAAATACAATTAATATTCAACTTGCATGTATTTATGTATTTGTAACTCTTAAAATAATCTAATTAATTTATGAAAATACATAAAAATCGTATTAAAAATAAATGAGAAGTTTAGTATGAAGACAAAATAAAGATACAACATGTAGTCAGAAGTAACGTTAATACAAAAATGCATGGTCTGGGGTCTTATACAACCCTATAAGCAACATATACATTTGCTACTGAGCTTTCTACAGTCAACACAATGAGGGACTTACAATATGTTGTTCAAACATATTGTCATTGAGAACTCAGACAGTCCTTGCCAAAATAGGGCTTAGAAGGAAAAGTTCTATTGTTGTTAGGGCAGCATGCAGGAAACAATCTAGGGAAAGAGTCAATTCCTGGAGTGATTAATGATGAGATGCAGTAAGTCAGATCATAACAAATGGTACAAGTTCGACCATAGATAGACATCTTTAGATGGGTCCTTTAAGGCCACAACAGCAAATCTAAATAGTCTTAATAAATATAATTTTGGTTGTTTGTTATTATGAAAGTTATCACACTTCTACATTTCTACTTACCCATTCTATATTTTCCTCTGGCATAAATAACAAAACATCAGAGGTGCCTTGATGACGGCGGTGGTAATGGAGATGGTGATGATGATGATGATAATGATGGTGATGATGATGATGGTTTGTTTAGAAGTTCTAAGTTTGCTAGAGCTATCCATTAAGTTTCTTCCAAATAAAAAAGTCCACTCTATTAAGTTTCAGCTGTCCCTCTGTAAGCCTTATTTACTAAACAATCACAAACCTAACCACTCCTTTTGGTGATTTGATAAAATAGGCAAGCTCTCTGGGTCATAATGTGCCCATATTGTTAGGGAAAAGACAAGTGTTCAGCTTTCTAGGTATAGAGTGTGAAACTAGAAAAATATTTTTTTATCTTCTACTATCCATCACCTGCCTCCTAGCCAATTGCTCTCTCTGCTTAAACAGCCTCATGGCTGAAGGAAAGTCACTTAACAAATACTTTATTTTGGTAGGTGAATTGACAAGTGAAAGTTAAAAATAAAAGAAAAAGAAAAAACATTGGCATTACTCTTCTCCCAGACAATCTTTCTTTGTCCTTTTTCCTCATAATGAGGGCTTCTGAATAGTATGATCCAGGTAACAAAATTCTTCCGTGACCCTTTGGGAGAAGAAAGGTGAATTTACTGGTAGTGCGTAAAATGATGGCAAAAAAAATAGTAATAGATCTTATAAAGGGTCATCAAATTTGACCGTCTCTTAACTAGTTCCAGCCAACCTGTTTCCTCAGCAATTATCAGTTATTATATGGGGATGAGGGGATAGTCACTCTCTGTATATGAACTTCTTATATATATAAGTTTAAGTACATCTTAATATTATAATTTTTCCAAAATTTAAAAATTTTAGGGCCATTGATTCTGAGACTATGAATTCTTTAAACGGTGTCATTTCTTAATGTTCCACATTATCTAGCTCTTATATTTATGAAGTTTTTCATATAAGAGCTGGAAAATGGAACATTAAAAAATGACACCATTTTAAAAAATCATGTTGTTTTGATACGTTTTGCTGTTTGGAAAGGATGCTTTTTGAACAGAAGAGAATAAAATTGTGCATTTGTTAAGCTGCAGAGTATTAGAATTTTTGGAGAACAATTTGAATGGATAATCCATCAATAAAAATTAAAAGCCAAACTCTACAGACATTTTATTAACCATTATTTTAATATAAGTAAGAAAATATTTTAAAAACTAAAGAAAGTTCCAAAGAAGTGAGGGAAACATTAAATGTGGAGAAAACTATAAAAATTGAAGCTTCATTGAGAATGCAAATGTGGTTTCCAGGGGCTGGCTGGTGGGACAAATTTGAAGGTATTGTTCAAAGTTTATAACCTTTCAGATGTAAGATGAATAAGTTTTGAGGATCTAATGTAGAGCATGTTATCTTCGCTAATAATACTGTATTGTTTACTTGAAATTTGCCAAGAGAGTGAATCTGGTGTCCTTGTCTCACACAAAGTGGTAACTACGTGTATGATAGATGTACAAATTAATTTGTATGCATACATCAAACGATCACATTGTGTACCTTGAATATATACAATTTTTATTTTCCAGTTATATCTGAATAAATCTAGAAAAAGTTAAAGCTATAATAAAGTTATAATACATAAACTTGTATTAAAATAGTAGAATTTACAACCCCACAAAGATAAAAACAGGGTTTTCCAAAATAATAAGAATAACTTTGATTTAAGAAAAAGCAAATTAAAGTTTATAAAGCAACAAGATAAAAAGTTTAAAGAATAAAAGTAAGAAGTATCAAAGATTAACAATAAGGACAAAATGTTAAAACTTGTGAAAAACCTATAATTATAAATGCAATTTAAATTGCAAAATGAGAACTAGAATTAAGGACAAGAAGCTAGAGAACAGTATATTACAAAAACAATAAGAGCAAAGAAATTTTAAAATATTTAAAGGAATGTAAAAGGAAGAAGCTTGCACATTAGAGAGCTAAATGGTAAAATAAAACAGCAGTACAGAAAAGAACATTTAGATTAGCGTAAAGCAAGAAAATGAATAAAAAAGTGTCAGGATGATCAGCAAAATTATTATTAAGAAAAGGATATATATAATATATATAACATAGTATAATCAATACTAAAATCACCGCATAATAATGGAATTGGGAAAGGAAGAGCAATAGTATCCATACACTAGACTTGTGGAATAATTTCAACCTATATGAGTTTCATACAGGTGATAATGTCAGATTGATTGAAGCTTCTGGAGAAGGTTAACTTAATCCAGAAGTATAGTTCCTACTTAATCCAAATGGTGGCTACAAATATGGGAAATAATCTCTTTGGTACCAAGGCAAAGTTGAATGCTGCAGCTGTTTCTGGATCACTTCCTTCTGTCTGCAGGCTGGAGGCATTTTAAAAGACCAATAATGTTGTAATAAAGTCTCTACACTCCTTATTTACTTTTGTGCTTGAAAGAAACATTCAGTAACTTATATGCCATCTTAGAATGCTCCTCACTATTCATTTTATTAAATATGCCTAATGAACATAAAAAGATGACTCAGAAAAAGATTAATGTGATGAATAAGAACTTTCTATTATGAAAGAATTACTGTAAGGAAGAGAATACAGCTTTTAAAAACTTCTAAATTCAGTTTTTTATAAGATTTAAAGGAACTCTGTAATTCTAAAATTACAACCATTCATGAAGAGGAGACATTCTAAAATGACATTCATGAAAAGGAGACATTCTAAAATCATTAAAAGCTAAATAGTGGCTAAAATTATTGTTTGCAAGTTAAAATCCATACGGTCATAATTTGTAAACAGATTGAATATTGTAAAAAAATTGAGTCAGTAAAATAGAAATTAAATCAAAGAAATTCTCCCTGAACTATAGACAAAGACTGAAGACAGAGTAAAGTACTGAGATAAATATCAATACCTAAAGGATATATTCAGGAGAACCAATTATTTTAAAACATAAATTCCAAAGGAAGCAATAATCAGATAAATCGAGGAAAAAAAATGTATCTGAACTGAAGAAAGTTAAATTCAAAGTGCCCAAGAACTACTAGTAAAAATTCACCCAAATTAGTCAGCCTGTAACTATGTTCTGTTAAAATGTTATACATACATATGTATATGTATTAATATATATACTCTTTATGTAACAAATCTAATAAATTATATGTATTTATATTTTTACACTTTATACAAAGGGAAAAGCACACAAGCAGATTCATCTCAAAGATAAATAAAGGGAGGTTAATTCAGTATGTCTGTAATATTAGACATCTAGAGACAATGAAGCAAAGTACATGAAATTTGTACTTTGTGACTCTAGAATTCTATGCTGATTTGCCATAGAATAGGTAAAAGAAACCAACAGGAATTTGTTAGACAAGGACTCAGAAAGCACTACTCTACATTAGAATTTCAGCAACATATGGAAGAGATATCAGTTGGCTTAGAATTTTATATTCAAGCAACAAATGACTAGATGAAAGTAAAATAAAAATCAAAATTAGAAATAAGCGAACAAACACATCCAAGCATATGGAACAAGAAAAAGGAAAATAATGCCAGTTCAAAGCAAACAATAAGAAAAATGATGTGATTTGTATTGTCTTCTTTCCAGTGAAGCCTTTTTATAGTAGAGGTTATATAGATAGACTGTTAAAGGGCATATAATTTTAATCTAAGGAATTTTATCTCTTATATATGTTGGTATTTTCAGTCTTCTGTATGAATTGCTAATGAAGCTCAGTAGAACAAATAACCTTTTAAGACCTTTAAAACCTAAAACATATAACACAGAAAGAGTAGAAAAAAATATTTTGGTGAGTAAGAAGCAAAGGAAAAGATTTCAAAATCATTGAAGACATTTGGATAGATTGTACATATCTCTTATTATGCATTTATTATAATTAGTCAAATTACTGACAAGTCATAAAGAAAGAACTTATCACTGTGTTTCAAAGGTAAGTGAATATGAGGGAATTTTAAGTCCAAGGAACTAAACATTATAAAATGTTAGAACTAATACATACAAGCAAATTTAAAAAATATTTTTATACTTTTAAAGTGACTTTTAATTCTATTTAATTTCTTATTTAATGTGAATGCACTAATCGGAAAACTATTAGTGAAATAATGTTAAATCTGTATTCCTAAGATTGACAGATTCTGTAGGACATATATTGTGATGTAAATGCTTTAGAAGCACTAGCATAAGATATTCACTTGCTATTGCTTTTTGGTAATTGCAAAATACTACATGTAAACAATTCATTTTAGAAATAGCCACTATAAAATTTATGCTAAGCTATATAAGCACAACAAAAGGTTGTATTTTAGAAGATGTAGCTCATAAATTGTAAAATAACTCAGAAACACTATGAAATGTTCATATGTAGATATGATTCCAAAGCTAGTATCTTAATCATTTAAATATTTATTGTATTTACAGTGTTTCTGGAAATGGACCAGCATACAAAGCCCCCAAGGTAGCCATAGAAAAGCAACTCCAGCAAGGAATTTTCCCCATTAAGAATGGCAGAAAGGTATCATGCATGAAGAGCGCTCTTCTCCTTAAAGGAAAAAATCTCCCCAGAATCATTTCCGATAAACAGCGGTCCACCGTGCCAAATCGACACCAATTACAATCAGACAGGCGTTGTTTGTTTGGAAACCGGGTACCTCAAACATCTTCAGATCTCAGCAATGCAAATCACAGAACAGGAGTATCATTTTCTTTTTCCAAAAAAGTACACCTAAAATTAGAATCTTCAGCATCAGTGTTCAGTGAGAACACAGAAGAAACTCACGATTGTAACAAGTCACCCATTTATAAAACAAAACAAATTGCAGATAAATGCAAGTGCTGCAGGTTTGCAAATAAAGATACACACCTTACCAAGGAAAAAGAGGTAAACATCTCACCAAGCCATCTGGAAAGTGTTTTACACAATACCATCTCCATAAACTCTAAAATTTTGCAAGACAATAACAACTCTACTGATGAGACACTAGAAGATTCAATTGGCATTCATGCTTCATTCTCTAAATCTAACATTCATCTTTCAGATGTAGATTTTACTCCTTCCAGCAGAGAAAAAGAAACTAGAAATACATTGAAGAACACTTTAGAAAACTGTGTGAATCACCCATGCCAAGCAAATGCTTCCTTCAGCCCACCAAACATTTACAACCATAGTGATGCCAGGATATTTGAATGCCTGGATGAGTTTTCATCAGCAGAGCCAAGTGAACAAAAGAGTACAGTGCATCTGAATCCAAATTCCAGAATAGAGAACAGAGAAAAATCTTTAGATAAAACAGAAAGAGTTAGCAAAAATGTTCAAAGACTTGTAAGAGAAGCATGTACCCATAATGTGGCATCTAAACCACTACCTTTTCTCCACGTTCAAAGCAAGGATGGCCACACCACTCTTCAATGGCCTACGGAACTTCTACTCTTTACAAAAACAGAACCCTGTATCTCTTATGGCTGCAACCCACTATATTTTGATTTTAAGCTTTCTCGGAACACAAAGGAAGACCACAATCCAGAGGACTTAAAAACAGAATTGGGTAAGAAGTCCTTGGAAGTGAAGACTAAAAGAGAGAGCCAAGTCTCAGGTTTAATCGAAGACCAACAAAAATTGATCCAAGAAGATAATCAATATCTGAAACCAAAGATGATGATAGCTAATCCGGATTGGGAAAAATTCCAGAGGAAATATAATTTGGACTACAGTGATGCTGAGCCAAATAAGAGTGAATATGCTTTTAGTGCAAATGATTTGGAAATGAAAAATCCTGAAGTGCCTCTTTACCTCAATACATCTCTAAAGGATTATGCTGGAAAGAATAATAGTGAGAACAAACTTAAGGAAGCTTCAAGGGCCCATTGGCAAGGCTGCAGAAAGGTAGTTCTAAATGATACAGATGAGGACCTATCTTGTCCTTCCTACATCTCTAGGACTAAAAAGAATAAATTGATTCTCTGCAATCCTCATTTGGAATTTGAAGATGAAAGACAATTCAACTGCCAGTCCAGTCCTCATACAGTAGGGGGTAACAGTGACCATGGGAAAGACTTCAGTGTAATTTTAAAGAGTAACCACATCAGCATGACCAACAAGGTTTCTGGATGTGGAAATCGAAGATACAACAGATGCTCTCCAAAGTCATCTTTGAGTAAATATTCTTGCTCTTCAGACACATCCCCTAGCAGCATGTCTAGCTTGAGAAGTACTTGTTCAAGTCATAGATTCAATGGTAATAGCAGAGGTAATTTTCTCTGCTTCTATAAAAGAGAACACCACTCAGTTGAAAGGCACAAACGGAAATGTCTGAAGCACAACTGCCTCTACTTGTCTGAAGAAATAGCAAAGAGCAATCAAATGCAGTCTGAACCACAGAAAGAGAGGAACTGCAAATTGTGGGAATCATTTAAAAATGAAAAATACTCAAAACGTAGATATTGTCACTGTAGAGAAAGACAAAAACTGGGCAAAAATCAACAACAATTTTCAGGGCTAAAATCTACGAGAATCATCTGTTGTGATTCTAACTCACAGATTTCCTGTACTGGAAGCAGTAAAAAAACACCTAATTGCCAGGGATCTCAGCACGATAGATTGGATTCTTACTCAAGGGAGAAAATTTATTACTTGAATAAAAGCAAGAGAAATCAAGAGTCTTTGGGCAGCCCTCATATTTGTGATCTGGGAAAAGTCAGGCCCATGAAGCATAACTCCGGGAATATCAGCTGCCTTCTAAAGAACTGTTCCAGTGGCCCTTCAGAAACTACAGAATCGAACATCACAGAAGGAGAGAGGACCCCTCTGACAGCAAAAAGCCTTTTAGAAAGAGTACAAGCCAAGAAATGTCAGGAACAATCAAGTAATGTTGAGGTCTCTTCAAACAGTGGTAAAAATGAATTAGAGGCTCTTTCGCAAGTCCCATGCACAATTCAACTTGTCCCATCAGGCTGTAACAGACAAGCATTGCCTTTGTCTGAAAAAATACAGTATGCAAGTGAGAGCAGAAATGATCAAGACAGTGCAATTCCAAGGACTACAGAGAAAGACAAAAGCAAAAGCTCACAGACAAATAATTTTACAATTTTAGCAGACACTGATTGTGATAACCATCTCTCTAAAGGTATAATTCACCTAGTAACAGAGTCTCAGTCACTAAACATAAAAATGAATCCAACAACAAAAGAACAATCAAAACCTTTAATTAGTGAAATCCAACCTTTTATTCAAAGCTGTGACCCAGTACCAAATGAATTCCCTGGTGCTTTTCCATCTAATAGATATACTGGTGTTACTGATTCAACAGAGACCAAAGAAGACCAAATAAATCTAGACTTACAGGATGTAAGCATGCATATAAATCATGTAGAGGGAAATATAAACTCTTACTATGACAGAACTATGCAGAAGCCTGGCAAAGTCAAAGACGAATTAGACGTGTGTCATAAATCTCTCTCTCCCCCTTTAGTTCAACAACCCATAACATTTTCTCCTGACGAAATAGATAAATATAAGATCCTACAGCTACAAGCCCAGCAGCATATGCAGAAGCAACTCCTGTCAAAGCATCTTCGAGTTTTGCCTGCTACAGGGCCTACTGCCTTCTCTCCGGCCTCAACCGTACAGACAGTTCCAGTTCACCAGCACACTTCTATCACTACCATCCACCACACGTTCCTGCAGCATTTTGCTGTTTCTGCTTCCTTAAGTTCTCATAACAGTCACCTCCCTATTGCTCATCTACATCCTCTTTCACAGGCACATTTCACTCCTATTTCATTTTCCACTCTGACTCCAACCATTATCCCTGCACACCCCACTTTCTTAGCAGGTCATCCCCTGCATTTAGTAGCTGCTACCCCCTTCCACCCATCTCACATAACACTTCAGCCCCTCCCCCCTGCAGCATTTATTCCTACATTGTTTGGCCCTCACTTAAATCCAGCCACAACTTCTATCATCCACTTGAATCCTTTAATCCAACCAGTATTCCAAGGTCAAGATTTTTGCCATCATTCTTGCTCTAGCCAGATGCAACAGTTAAATGAAGTGAAAGAGGCCTTAAATGTGTCCACACACTTGAACTAGTAAGTGTTAAAGCCCCTCTTGTGGATAATTTTTTTAATTGTCACTACCTATACAATAATATATTTAAAGAAGTCTATCAATTATAAGATTTAAAATATTGCTGCCAATTCAAAATGTGACCAATATATAAATATGAACTGAATTGCTAATATTAAAACAAGAACATTTTAATAATCTTTTAGCTTGCCAAAATAATAGGCAAATTTAAATAATTTTATGAAAGTGTTGAGGGAAGAGGGAAAGGGTTAAAGATTTGTTTTGGATGGGTTCTCACGTGTTATAAAATGCAACTGAAAACCTTCAAGCAGAGCATTAAAATTAAAAAGAAAAATCAAACGAAATATGGCACCCTGTGTTCTAAGTATTTGCGCAAATGAATGAGTGTGGATTTGGCTTATTTGTTAGACAATAAAAGGTCAGTGAAATGAAGTAATTATTTAAAGTAATTTCTATTGTTAACTATTGACTAAGTTTTCAATTAATGTAGTCTGTTACTGTATTTTCATAGGAAATAAGAACAAGACATTTTCTGATTAGGTTGAAAATTACACTTTAATGAAAAACAATCTTTATAGATTATACTTTTGAGTTTCTGTGAAAAATAAATTATCTTCATTTCACACAAATCTATGTCAAGGTAATTTTGTAAGTGTAAGAATCAGCAAAATCTAAAACTAAGAATGTTTAACTTTTGTATAAAAAACATATACAAGCTATCGTTAGTATTTGATGATGCAAACTCAAAAATAAATTGTGCTCAGAATAATCTTTTAAATATATTGATCAATCTGTCAAATATTACAAGAACTAAAATGTTTGTTATTCTTCTACTCAAAAATTTTACTGTATTCAGCCAATACATGTATAAGGATAGAGGTAAAGGTTTGAAAATGTCAGTGTTTTTACATGTTTATTGAGGATATCTTATTAAATATCTGGTGTGTTTTATCACTTGTGCTAGATATTTATGAAACAATGAATGATGAGGAATAAAATCACCATCCATGTAATTTTGCAAATAATTTCAAACATTCATTCAAAATGGTTTTCAGCCCCCAAAATTTGTATTTCATACATCTATATTGGTGCATAATCCTACAGTTAGGTTTATTATTTTATGTTCTTAAGCATGAGTTTCAGAGAAAATCAAACTTAACAGAAATGGAGGTAATCATTTATCTAATGCTGTCTATACAAAGATGCAAACTCCTCTACCACTAGAAGATTTGAGGATGCCTTCTTCAGCCTTGGCTTCAAAAGGAAGATGGCTATATTTACTTAAGGCCTGTTGTGATTCAGGTAGAGGTACCCTAACCACTTGTTTGCATTATCTTCTTTAATTTGCACAATTGTATTTTGAAATCAGTATTATCATTCCTCATTACAGATAAGGAAAACGAAGTAGAAAGGTTAAATACTAAATACTTGGTAAACAGTAGGAAAGGACATCATTGATTCAGGAGAGACAGCTGAGAGAGAAAGAGAAAGGGTGGAGGGAAGAAAAATAATAAAAGGAGATAAAGTAAATTTGAAGTTTTAACAGAAAGAAAAACTGCAGTTTCCAAGATATCACCAGAAATTTGTGAGAAGAACGTTCTGACTGGTATATAACAGTGACAAAATCTAATTTATTTAAAATGAATGGAGAAATGAAGAAAAACTATCAAATAGCAAGGAGCTATACTTGCATGGAATTCCATAAACATGGTTATAAAGGACCATTGATGAACATTGAGTAAATCCAAAAAGAAGTGAGACAAATGAAATAAATCTTGTAAAATGGATGACAAATGGTCTAGCAGACTTTTTTCTAAGTCATGTGGATAATTATTTCCTAAAGCAAATTACGAAGCTGATGCAGAGCCAAGATAGAGTAATCATGGGAACTCACTAGAAGTCCTATTATAAAAGACACTGACCACCTGATTGATTTTTATAATTGCCTTGGTGACAATTTAAACTCTCATAAGGTTAGACCTGAGCACCTCTACTGAGCACTTAATTTTGACTAACAAAGACAGATTGATATGAATGGATGGCATGGAAGTGACTATTCCGTCTTGTATTAACAGTGATGAAGTGTTCCCTGGACGGACAAACTAATTTGGACTATGTGGAAAGCAACCGTCTCCCTTTAAATAAAAGATAATTTGTACTCCAAGGTGAGAAATTGGAAAAGTTGTGGCATCACATGAGGAAATATGCAATTATGCAGCTTACTTCCCCCCAAATCAGTAACTGTAGGCTGAAATACTGTTTTATTTTCCATTTTACCTTAAGATAAACACACTCTGGGAAAAAAAAATAAACAGAATTGAAAATATATATTGAACCCTAAAATAGTTCAATTATAAAAAAAAATTGTCACTGTGATGGATTTATTTTTAGCAGTGTTTCCCTCCATTTACGTAATTATTTGACAGGTGACTTTTAGCATTAAATTTATTTTATGACTATTGCCTGATATTTACAGGTTTATTCTCTTCATGGGATTACTGTTTCACAAGTGGCTCATGGAGGCAGTTTTGTAAAAAATCTGTCTTAAACTCTAAATGCTTAAGAAAGGCTGTGAAATCTTTACACACATGCATGCACAAACACACATTTATCTATCTATATGTCTTTCTTACAGATTATGAACCAGTCTAGCCTCAGATAGTATCATTGGATTCGAGGTAAACAAAATAAATACTTTGTATGAAGAACTGAAAATGTGGGAAAGTTCATCTTCTTAATAATTGCCTGCCAAATTCAGCAAGAAAAAAATACAATGGGCCTATAAAAATGCAAAGGTAAACTTAAGGTTTATCTTTAAGACGTTATAAATATTGGAAGTGATTAGAATATAGAGAATGATTTAGAAAGTCTCCAATTCCCAAAGTTTTTGCTTAGGTAGACATTTTACAAAATCCCTTGAAATTTGTTTTACTTCCCAAAAATGGATTTAACAGTGACTCCTTTTCTTTAGTTTCTGCCAGGACTTAATGGAATCTCTCTGTTATCTCTAAATGGAAATATACTTAAAGAAACTAATTCTGTAAAATGTTTCTGTAAATGAAACACTTAACCAGTACAATTACTCAGGATTCTATTGCTGAATCTGACTATCTCCCTAATGCATGAAGTTATTACTTACATAGCTCCAAATGCTGGCAGCAGCACAGCTTTCTGAATTCTACCACCATACAATGAAATACATTGAAATGTATTTCAAATGATTTGAAACAATAATTGGAGATATGGAGATGGCTCTACCCATTAGGATACCGCTTAGTGTTCAAGTATTCTACATGTGTATGAATGAAACGTCCAGATCCCCCGCTCCACCCCAGGATATGTGGATAGTTAACTCCTTAGTGGTGAAATAATACTGCTGCTCATCTCAAATCAGTAGCGCATTTCTTAATCATCCCTAAAGAGTTCTGCACGTTTTCAGAGTTTCTGAGTTTTCAGAAACATAGTTAACATTCTGAAAAAAAAATGTAAATATCAGATTCAGTTTTGTAAAAACACAATTTAAAGGATCCAAATCTTACACATCAATGTATGCAGATAAGATATTTAGGGGCAAAATGAACCTAGCGCTCATCTCTGGCCCAGCAAAGCTCATGAAAAGGTTTAGTTTTGATTCTTTAAATTAGATGGAATTCTGAAGGAAAATGTGCTCTCATTGGCAAGTAGAAACATTATTAGAAAGCATGTGAGTGACTAGTTCCACACAATAGTCAGGAAAACAGATAGTTGCCCTTTGTGTTTCAGACTGAAACCACTTCACTAAGATGAGAATTTCCTACTAAAATACAAGTTCTCCTGCCAATAAGCCTGGGTCTAGAGGATTTTCCAAGGTTATCATTTCATTCCAGCAAAAATATTATCCACTTCTCTTAGGTAGACATTGAAGGTGATTGTTGTATTTTTGGATTAAGCTATATTAAAATGGAAGCAGCAGCTGAATGGGTTAGGTTTAGAATAAGCCAATATTAGAAAGATAAGCCAAAGGGTCATTTTCATTCTGTGGAGTTATATATAGGAGGGAGAGCTCCCAATCCACTTTTTAAATTCTTTTCTCAAAGTCACTTCCTCTTTTTGCAACCCCCTATTTTTCTTAATTAGCAAGAGTAAGAATATCTTGTGAGAAACATTAAAATAAAATCAGGCAAATTGGAAAACTTAAAATATGTATGAGTGCACATGTGAGTGTGAATCTGTGTGTTTTTAATAAATATGCTCTTTAGTCTTTAATTGTAGATCTTGATCTTTGTTGAAAATAGTGTTTTCAAAAACATATTCACATATTGAAACAATAACTCCAAGAAGAGATTTCTTATCCCCAAGCAAAATTGTTAGTTGCTTCCATATGTGAGATAAAATAGTTGACAATGTAAATTAGTTGTGTAGCTGTTTAAAGCAAATTCCCATCTTACTCAATTCTATTTAAAGTACTTAATTTGTAATTAAACTTGGTGATCCTCTGGCAATATGACACATAAACCAATAATTTTGTGTTGTATTTTCTGTATAAATTGTCTTTTAAAACTATACTGTGGCTAAGTAAATTGCACTATTGTACATGCAAAGCAGCTTTTTTTTTTTTAGGTTATTCAATAAATTACTTGGACTGTAGTTCAATGCAATAATATTTTTTTCAATAAAAAGCTTAATGATATAGGAGTGTTAGTCATGTATTTCTAACAAAAAGCATACCAAAATATAAGAACAAAATCAAAGGCAAGATGGTGTGGAAATATTCTGTATTTTACACTGCTGAATTAAAATGCATTTATCATTTTCTTTATTACTGTATGTATTTATATTATATATTTAAAGGCTGGGATTTCTTAGACTATTTCTTAAAATTTTAGTGTTATTAAACTAAGCTGTTTCCCCAAACTGAAAATAAATATAACTTTAAAAATTCTATAGATGTATTCTTTGTTGAAACCTATCATATATATAAATACTATAAAATCTGTTTCTTTTTATTTGCTTTTAAAAGTGTGAACTAATGCTTTGCAATGTTCTAACAAAGCTTCATAAATAGTCTCAGGAATGTGTTCTCTAACTGGTAATATAATATAATATGGTAGCATTCTATACATTTATTATAACTTTCATGTGAACTCTAGAGATACTTTAATTAAAAGAAACCCCAATAAGCTGTTAGTCTCAATAGGACTCAACTCACTATGAAATCTCTTTAATCAAGCATGACCAATGTCGTGAGAAAATGACATTTCATACAACTCCCACTTATCTTTACTTTCTTAATCGTTGCACCCCGTGTTTAATAAACCCTCATCTGCTGGATGCTACTCTGATATTTGTGCAAAATATCAGAACAGGCGTTGTTAGAAATAAGCACTAGATACTCTCTTGTTCTTGAATTACATCTATCCTTATCCTTCCCTATGCCCTTCAATAAGCTTTAACCAAATGCTAAATCTCCTTACTTTTGTGTTTTAATTGAATGAGGCATCACTTCCTGTGCATTTTAATGGAGGAGAACTTTGCAATGCACCCTAAACTAGTGGTAGAGTTTGAGTTTTCAGTAGATAAATGTTTCAGATGTCAGTCACCTGCCTCCCTATACTTCCAGCCTAGATTCCCTACTTTTATGCTAGATCATTTATCAGAATTCTGCTTTGTAATGAAAAAGTATCTTTTCACACAACACGTACACATCCACACACAACTACATGCACACATGTGCCTACCTACATTGTTGGTGGAGTCATGATAGAAACTCTCCTTTCTTAATCAAATTGTCGCCATTTATTGAGTACCTAATATGAGTCAAATACTGTTTATGTCCTCCCCACTAGCTATATTCCTGGATTCCCCCAAGGAGGAAAATAAGTTTCTCCTGAAAATGAAAGTAGATGGTATTAATAATTACACTGAGACAAAGGAGCAAATGGTAATCTATGGTCTCTATACTCAGAGCCTGCTCTTCATAATGTGTGAGCCTTCTGCCTTTGTTCACTCTCTGTGTCATTTTTTGGTCCATCATAAAAATTTTTGTACCAATAGAAAATGACTGTCACATACTCTTTTTTTTTCTTTTTTTTCTTTTTTTAGAGACAGGACCTCACTCTGTCACCCAGGCTGGAGTGCAGTGGCACCATCATAGTTCACTGCAGCCTCAAATTCCTGGGCTCAAGCAATCCTCCTGCCTCATTCTGCAGAGTAACTGGGCCTACAGGCACATGCCACCACACTCTGGCCAATTTTTTAAAATTTTTTCTCACTGTGTTGCTCAGGCTGGCTGCAAACTCCTGGCCTAAATTACCCTCTGAGCTCTTCATCCCACAGTGCTGGGATTACAGGTGTGAGCCACTGTGCCCAACCGATCACATACTCTTGAGGTTGTTTTCTTTTACTACCTTTACTGGTAGATTTGAGTCATTTCCCAAATGTCAATTTATTAATACTTTGAATTCTAGGGAGAAAGTCTAGCAGAACTTTCTGAAGGTGCTTAGCAATAAATAAATAAATGAAAACCACTCAGCAGACTGGCACACTCAAGAGAATACTATACTTTATAAAGAATCATCAGTCAAACACCTTACAAGTTAAACATTTTCTTTATATTCTGTTTATCAGAGAGATATTTCAAAGACACAGGATTTCAGTTATTTGGGATATAGTGTGACATGTTCAGAAGAGGAAGCAAACTCTGGTATCTCTTCATGGAATTGCTTCATTCATTATCAGGACATTTTAACAGATGCTTTTGTCTTTGTTAAATTTTATTCATAGTTTGTGGTCAAAAATATTTTTTCCATATTTCTAAGACTTAAATAAAGTAAAGAAAATATATTCTAAAAATAGACAATTAGGAAATAACTGGGATGTAACTCTGTTCTTTAAACCCCTAACTCCCCCAATAGTTTTTCAGGAAATTGTATTATTCTGTTTCACACTGCTATAAAGAACTACCTGAGACCGGGTCATTTACAAAGAAAAGATGTTTACAGACATATACAGTTCCACAGGCTGTACAGGAAGCATGGCTTGGGAAACCTCAGGAAAATTACAACCATGGTGGAAGGGTGAAGGGGAAGCAAGCATGTCTGCCACATGGTGGAAGGAGAGAGAGCAAAACGGGAAGTACTACACACTTTTAAATAACCAGAACTCATGATAACTCACCATGATGAGAACAGCATGGGGGAAATCCATCCCCCATGATTCAATCACCTCTCACCAGGTCCCTCACCCAACACTGAGAATTACAATTTCACATGAGATTTGGGTGAGGTCACAGATCCAAACCATATCATTCTGTCCTGGCCCCTTCCAAATCTCATGCACTTCTCACGTTTTAGAATACAATCTTGCCTTCCCAACAGTCTGCCAAAGTCTTAACTCATTCCAGCATTAACTCAAAAGTCTAAGTTCAAAGTCTCATCGGAGACAAGGCAAGTCCCTCCCACCTATGAGCCTGAAAAACCAAAAATAAGTTAAGTTACTTCCACTATACAATGGAAGTATAGGCATTGGGTAAGTAGCCTCATTCCAAAAGGGAGAAATTGGCCAATACAAAGGGGTTACAGGCCACATTCAAGTCCAAAACCAAGCAGGGCAGCCATTAAATCACAAAGCTTTGAAATAATCTTCCTTGACTCCATGTCTTACATTCAGGCCACACTGACACAAGGAGTGGGTTCCTGAGACTGTGGGTAGCTCTTTCCCTGTGGCTGCTTTCACAGGCTGGCATTGAGTGCCTGCAGCTTTTCCAGGTACACAGTGCAGGCTGTAGTTGGATCTACATTTCAGGGGTCTGGAGGATGGTGGCCCTCTTCTCACAGCTTAATAAGGCAGTGCCCTAATGGTGACTCTGTATGGGAGCTCCAATCCCATATTTCCCCTTCACACTGCCCTAGTAGAGGTTCTCCATGAGGGCTCCATCCCTGCAGCAAACTTCTGCATGGACATCCAGGCATTTCCATACATCTTTTGAAATCTAGGTGGAGGATCCCAAACCTCAACATTTGCCTTCTAGCTACCTGCAGCCCCAATGCCATGTGGATGCCACCAAGGCTTGGGGCTTGCACACTCTAAAGCAATGGCCCAATCTGCACCTTGACCCCTTTTAGCCATAGCTGAAGCTGGAATGGTTGGGATGCCAGGTTCCTTGTCCTGAGGCTGCACAGAGCAATGGTGCCCTGGGCCTGCCCTCTGAAACCATTTTTCCCTTCTAAGCCTCCAGGGGCTACCACAAAGGTCTCTGAAATGCCCTGAAGGCATTTTCCCCATTGTCTTGACTATTAACATTAGGCTCTTCTTCACTTATGCAATTTTATGCAGCCTAGTATTTCTCCCCAGTATATGGGTTTTCTTTTTTACTTCATGGTCAGGCTGCAAATTTTCCAAACATTTATGCTCTGCTTCTGTTTCAAACGTAAGTTTCAATTTCAGGTCATTTCTTTGCTTACGCAAATAAGCATAGAATTTTGAAGCAGCCAGGCCACATCTTGAACATTTTGTTGCTTAGAAATTTCTTCTGCCAGATACCCTAAATCATTACTCTCAAAGTGACCTTTACTCCAGTTCTCAATAAGTTCACCATCTCCATCTAAGACCTCCTTATTCCAGACCTCATTCCAGACTATCTGCATTTTGGTCAAACCACTCAACAAGTGTCTAGGAAATTCCAAACTTTCCCTCATATTCCTGTCTTTTTCTGAGCCCTCCAAACTGTTCCAACCTCTGCCCACTACCCAATTCCAAAGTCACTTCCATATTTTTGGTATTTTATAGCAATGCCCCACTTCTCCGGCACAAATTTTTTGTATTAGCTCCTTCTCACATGCTATTAAAAAACTACCTGCTACTAGGTAATTTATAAATAAAAGAGGTTTAATAGACTCACAGTTCCACAGGCTGTACAGCAGGCATGGCTTGAGAGGCCTCAGGAAACTTATAATTGTGGCAGAAGGGTGAAGGGGAAGCAAGATCATCTTTACATGGCAGCAGGGGAGAGAGTGTGCAAAGAAGGAACTGCTACTCACTTTTAAACAACCAGATCATGAGAACCCACTCACTATCATGAGGACAGAAAGGGTGGAAATCTGCCCCCGTAATCCAATCACCTCTTACCAGGTCCCTCAGCCAACACTGGGTATTACAATTCGACATGAGATTTGGGTGGGGACAGAGAACCAAACCATATTAAAGATTTTTCAATGTTGACTAAAATAAAGATAAAATTAAATGATCTGTGAAAATGTGATGAATCTAGTTAACTTGAATATTTTTTCTTCTGGACATTTGTCCTTATCTGTATGTGATAACATTGACTACCAATTCTCTTTTTTTTTTTTTTTCTTGAGACGGAGTCTCACTCTGTAGCCCAGGCCGAAGTGCAGTGGCGCGATCTTGGCTCACTGCAAGCTCCGCCTCCCGGGTTTATGCCATTCTCCTGAGTAGCTGGAACTACAGGCGCCCGCCATCTCGCCCGGCTAGTTTTTTTTTTGTATTTTTTAGTAGAGACGGGGTTTCACCGTGTTAGCCAGGATGGTCTCGATCTCCTGACCTCGTGATCCACTCATCTCGGCCTCCCAAAGTGCTGGGATTACAGGCTTGAGCCACCGCGCCCGGCCCAATTCTCAATTTAGCACAAGGAGCATATATGATTAAGGTAAAGCTAAAATTTCCTTTAGTTTGCCTAATTATAATATCAATATAAATATACAAATAATTTTAGAATTATATAAATTTCACAGTGACAATCAACTTCCATTGTTCTAATCCAAAGTCAATAATATTTGCAGAACTGAAGCTTTCATATGCTAAATAGAACGTTTGGCATAGTTCAGTTTCAGGAATTGGGTTCATATACATTGTATTTAAAGTACTTAGAACATGAAATGAATACATATATCATTGCAATCAACCAGGAATTTTATGAGAAAGGTTCATTTCAGACCCCATCATACACTATTTATTCTCAAGAAAATTTATCAATCTTCCTAATTTGAAGCAATTTATTCGTTTGACTCTAGTATTCTGTGTACTTTGATTTTCCTCAAGTCTAATTCATTCCTTCTTCGCAGCCTTTTTTTCCTCCAGAGTTTCTGTATGCTACCAGACTCTAAAAGGTAGAGTGACCCAGGATTTTACTCTTAGAAATTTTCTTACTTCTGTTGTACACATTATATGATTTTATTCAGCATCAAGCATTTAAGAACCATTTACACACTGATAATTCTCAACTTTATATCTTCAGGTATGATTTTCCCTTGACCTCTATACTGTATTCAACAGCTTAGTCAAAACTTGCATAGAATATCTGTTAGTCATCAGAAAGTTAATGTCCTAAAAGAAAGTCTTGGTTTGCTTCCACAAATCCACATCTTCCCCAGTACTCTATATCTCAATAAAGAGCTCTATCAGTCCCCCAGTTTCTCAAGCTAAATTCTTGAGCATCCTCTTTGATTACTTTCTCATATCTCCCTTTCTTATCACCAATTAACCATCAGGTTCTACGAGTTCTACCTTCACAATATATTCCCAAACAGACCTCATCATCTCTGTTGCTACCATCATAGTACATTCCATCATCTTCTTTTACCTGAATATAGAAGTAACCTCCTAACTGGCATTTCTGCATTTCATGTACTTACAGACTAATCTACAGAGAGGAGATAGAGTGCTATCCTAAATACAGAAGTATCGAATAGTTTCCAGCTATTTTTAGAACAAAAACCAATGTTCTTTCCACAACCTTTAAGAGCCAGTTTCATCTGGCTTCTGACAATCTCTATAACTTTATCTTCTTCATTCTTTCTTGCTCACTCCGATTTTGCTGCTTCTCAAAAAAATCAAGCATCTGCCATACAAAGCCTTTGCATTTGCCATTTTCTCTGATTAGAATGCTCTTTCCTAGGTATTCTGATGATTCCTTTTCTCTTTCACTCAAGTGTTTTTCAAATGTCTGCTCCTCAGGGAGGTCATACTTAACCACTGAATCTAGAAGATACCTACTTAAATATGGAAGGTTATACAATTAACCTTGAATTATTTTATAAAAAATTAATAATCTACTGTTATACACACTAATATTTATAGTTGCATTTGCATTTGTATATTTCTGAAGTCCATCTTAGAAATAAACATTTTGTGAGGCGGGAATTTGTGAGAGGAGAATTTTTTTCCTCTTTTGTTCAATTTCCTCTTTTGCTATATTTCAATTTCCTAGAATTATACTGGAAACACAGAAGACACTCTGTAAATATTTGTGGAGTAAAACAATAAATGAATGAATTGAAGAAGACTTTCAGCTTATTGGTTGACTTGATGCAATGATCTTTTACCGAGTGTCAGTGTGCAAAGTTTGATGCAATTTATTAAACAGATTATAATTTGGGAATCAAAGCCTCTAATTTCATCCAAAGAGTAGAAGTAAAAAAAAAAAAAAAAAAAAAACTTGTTGAAATTGATAAAATATTTGTTGAAGTGTTGTTTAGTTGTTATTTTAACTTTTAGAATATCCTTAGGACATAATGTATTATTTCCTTGAAGATGTAAACTGTACATGCATACATAAAATATTAATATGTATTTTAATTATTGCATTGATTAGCACAAATAGGTATCATATAACCTCTTTCAGTTGAGGGATTGTCTTCAATCCCTATAGTCAGAGGCAGTATAATCAATATTGTTTGGGTACATATATCTACTCCTCCATATGTAATGTTCCCACTGCTATTTACAGTTAGTAGGACACGTTGGAAATTCTATGGAGAGTGAATCCCTTAACCATTTAACTAATATGCATTAGGTAGCTACTACATGCAAGGCACAAACATAGCAGTACATAAACTATCTAACCATTTTAGTGGAGGTGGAAGAAAAAGAACACAATAAATAAGCAAAATATGTGATCAAAAATAGTAAGTGCTGAAGAAGTGAATGGCAGTCTACACATAATGGAAGAGCCTATATTTGTACCAAAATGTTTTATTATGAAATCTATGCTTATTCTTCTACATGAAATGGTGTAAGATAGTGATGGCTATCTGGGCAATGATGAATGTTTATTTGGTTGCTCCACTAAAGAAGAATGGTGAGTTTAAAGAAATTCATCTATTTTGAATAGCCGGTAGAGAATATTTATAAAATTTACCCTAATGTTGGCCATGTTAAGCCTATTTTGACTTTGAGCCTGGAATTCTGTAATTGCACTGCTTCAAAATGTGTTGCTGTTGAATAATTTAAAATGCAACTTATGCTTGTAGGAGAGACGATGGCATATTTACAAAGATATGAACGCAATATTGTAGTCATCAGTAATTAATGTATGTTCAAAAAAGGAAAAATAAACTTGATGTCAGAGAATGACAGGTGTAGTAGTCTTCTGAGGTCTCTGTTTTAGGAAAGCAGTTAGGTGTGAGGAAAACCTTTAGCTTTTGGCAAAATCTACAGGGAAATTCCATTTCATCAAGAGGATAGGCTCCCCAGGGTTTGCTGCCATTGTCTAACTAGTGGCTGTATTTATTAAAGTGTGACTGTTTCATGTCTCTTTGATGTGAAGCCATTTCCTTCAATCACGCAATCAATAATTATTTACTGGGCTTTTTGTTTTCTGTTATCCTAGTTATTTCTCCCCTCCCCCACACCCACTGACTTAAACAATAGCACAATTCCTTTTTCCTCTGTCTAGGAGCAAAATGAAAACTGTAAAATCATCCCATATGAAAATCGAAACTACATGAGAAATGTTACTTCTTGATTTCTGATTATCTTTCAAATGATAAATAAATTAATTAGCAGTTAATGAGGCTATCTAATAAATGAAGCTTTTTGGATTGTTGTTACACAGAAAAATGTATCTTTGGGGATGATATCAAGTGTTTCTCCTTGGAAAGCCAGACTCTGAATTGCAGCACTGCCTGGCCTTGGTTTCTTACTTCAAATTGAGCTGTCCTGTTCTTGATGGCAGCATGGGGTTGGTTGTCACCACTTATATAGATGTTTCAGTGCTTCAGGCTGATTTCTGGCATGTCCTTGAAGCATTACACTGACCCTCGTGGGCACGTCTGTTCTCCTTCTGCTCCTTAGATATTCTGCCCTCATCAATTTTTCTCACATGCCAATCCTATTGGAATTGAGTTTTCACAATCATTGTGACAAATATGAAGAAGCAAATGCATCCTGAACCCTGACCAGTGCGAATTTTATTCTGCCTACTAAGGTTGCATAGGTAGTAGTTGCACTAGAATTTAGTTACCAGCTGTGACAAGGAGACAAATTCTTATAAATTGAAAGTGTTTGTGACCACAGAGTTACTTTGTCAACTTGAGACTTGATATACGATAGTGTTCTATTAGAGAAAATGAGTTCATGTGCCAATTTGAGGGGCATGTCATTAATGAAGATTTCAGAGAGATAAGAGCTTAAATATTTTCATAGAGAAGTGAGCTTATCCAAAAGTTTTCAATGTTATTCATGTTTCCTCAGTCAAGATGTACTGACATATCACAGGAAAAACATAGCAATCATAATTTACTAACAGGTTAAAGAGAAATGGTCACAATCTATTTGTCTCATCTACTACCACAAGATTGATAAACATTAATTGGCTATGCCAGGATTGTCAAGCTCTGGAACAATGGTGTACTTGTGATTTTGCATCCTACTTTTTTTTTTAACTTACCGTCATAACATTTTCCTTCTTGCTACATTGTTTCTTAATTAGCATTTTGAATTAGGAAGAAAAGTGCATGGAGTGAATATACTGTAATTTACATAACCATTCCCCATGTTATTGTTATTTAGACTTTCCCCCAGCTTTTTGCAAATATATAGAATGCTTCAATGAACATTTTTACAGACGTAGTATTTTTTCTTCTTACCATTACTGATATATGGTTGGTTCTTGGAAATGGAGATCAAAGCACACATATTAATGTTTTGTAGATATTACCAAATTGCTTTCCAATGAGTTTTATCAAGGTCATAAATAAAAATATATCAAAAACCATGACAGTAATGTGCTGTAATTCATTCAACTCTTCCTTCTCCTATCATATCATTATCCTCATCATCATCACTATTATTATTCTATCTATACTATAATTATACCATAATTAAACAGCAATTGAAGATTAAAAAAGACTTTTGTATGTTCTTTTATCCTTTATAAATTTAAAAAATAGTTATAGTTTCTACTTTTTGAATTATCTGTCAATATCTTTGGGAATCTACATAAAATAGATTGTGTGTGGGAGTTTGTAGCTCTTGTTCTTTAATGGACTACAAATAAGCCTTAATCATTATACTTCACAGTTTTATTCCTAAACTTGCATACCTACACTTTATACCCCCATCTGAATGTCTAATTGCCTGTCTAGGAATCAAATATCTTCCTGTAGGATCTTGTCTCTTATCATTGTATTACACATATTTCCTTTAGAAAGAAAATATAATACTAACAATAACTGCTAACTAGTTCTTTCAAAGATATCAATAATGATAAAAATGCTGTTCGCATATAGTAGAGAATCATAGAATGTTACAATTAGGAGAGACTTTAGAGATCATTTGGGGCCAAGAACAGCAGCTACAATCTTGTAGACACTCTTTGATTTATTGAATGAATGACTGAATCTAATATTGTGCTTTCATTTTAAAAATAATGAATTTTCTAAAGTGTGTCCCAGGAATACAAATGAATTTGCCAATGTAAGCTGGTATTGAATAAAGAAATTTAGTTCTTCACTATAATACTGTGCCATCCAGATTTAAGTTGATGGCAAAAGTAAAGAGCGTTAGTAATAACTTAGATAATGGACCTTAGAACTGAACTACTCAGTTTCAATGCCTCTTTCATCTTCTAGATGTGTGACCTGCAGCAAATCACTTAACCTCCCATAGCCTTAGTTTCTTTATTTAAAGATAATAATAATGATAGCACAATCTGTGTAATAAGGAATTTGACTGGAATGTAGCCTCTAAATCCTTGGAATAAGAAATTTGGCTGGCCTATATCCTGAGTTCCTAGAAGGTAGTCTCTAAATTCTAGGACTTCCCTGAGTGATATGTGTGCCTTTGATATTTGTGGTTAGCCTTGATAGTTTATCCTTATGAGGTGACTCATGATCTGCTCCTAGATCGTTTAAAGTAATGAGATGACTCAGGATGGAAGCCGGCCATGCCAGAAAGACAAATCATGTGGTTAGCGGGTTGTGGCTTTGAGCCGGGTGATATCAACCCAGTCTCCAGGGAGGGGAGAGGAGAAATGGAGGTTGAATGACATGGCAAGGATTTAATCAATTGTGCCTATGTAATGAAGCCCTGATATAAACTATGCATACAACATTCTGGTGTGCTTCCTAGGTTGTTAACACTCTGTGTCATGACTCCAGGAAGAGAACAATGGAAGCTGTGCATTTTGAATCCTCTTAGAGGTTGTTCTATGCACCTCTTCTTTTAGCTGGTTCTGATTTGTATCCTTTTTGCTATACTAACATTGTCATCAAATGTATAGTACTTTCATGAGTTCTGTGAGTTGTTTGTTGTGAATTGAGTCTGAAGGGGTAGTAGGAATCCCCAGATTTGTTGCCAGTTGGTCAGAAGTGAAGATGGCCTATGGACCCTTGAACTTTCAGCTGGTGTCTGAAGTGAAGGTAATCTTGTGAAGGATTGTGTCTTTAACCTTTGAAGCTTATCACAACTCTCAGTAGTTGGTGTAAAAAAATTGCAATATCTCATAGAGTTAGGAGAATTAAATAATGCTTAGAACAGTAACCATATATAATAAACACTGTGTAAGTGTTAGATATTGTAATTATCATTAAAAGTTCAGGTTTTCTCATGACTGATGAATATAATGTCCATATAATAAGCATTGGTCATTTTTTACTTAGTACTTTTTATTTAACCATTAAAACCGTTCTATAAAATGTTTCTATATGGCTATTTTCCCAATTGTCTGTTTTAAGGAAACATCCATTAAGTGGTAGTTCTGACATTAAAAAAAAAAAAAAAAAAAAAAACCTTAAAAGGTCTGTGTTCCTCATAGCAATGTAATATATAGCCTTTCCCACTTATTCTAACCAAAGGCTAAAATGTCATTTTCTAGAAAGAACTATTACATGTATAATCACTTAAAAATGTTTTGGGTGATCTTTTGCTGCCAAAAGAATGGAAAGTTTACTTCTAGATTTCTATATAATCTAAGCTAACTGACTCACTGTACTGAATGTTCAGCTATCTGTCATAGCCAATAGATTCCAGAAATTATACTAGTGCAAACTCAATAAGTGACTATTTTAAAATCAAATTTATTAAAATGTGTTTGTAATAGAAGTACTCAATGAGTAAATAAATCTACAAGGCTCTTGAAGCCTGCGGGCTGATAGGAGTTCTTACTCTTCAAATTCTGCCTCCCACTGCTTTCTTGAGTGTCATCTTTAATTCAACTGAACAGAGGTGGGGAAGGAAGTGGGGAGTAAGAGGACATGCAGGAGAGGAATGGGAAAAAAATATAAAACATTTAATATGGTTTAAGCCTAGAAGTCATTTCAGCTCATATTCCATTGACTAGATCTCAGTCAGATGGACACATTTAACTGCAAGGGAGGCTGGGAAATATAGCATGTCTGTGGAAGAAGAGGAGAAAATGTAATACTACTAGTTTAATATTTTGTTCTTAATGTTTCATATGCTTTGCAGCCCTATCAAGTCCATGCAGAAAGTAGTCCGTAACAGTTTAATGCTGATTATTTTATTAACACCCTTTCCTTCAGTGAAATACCCTACTTGCCTATCACAACTAAAAGTCTCTCTTTTTCACAGATGTCTCATGCCTAAAATTTCGCCATTGAATTTTCATTATAGATATTCACTATATACATTTTTGGCTTTTTTCCCCCTATTACAATGCAAGTTATATCAGGGATAAATGTTATCAGTCATTAATATCTTGGAAAGAATGAGTTCATCAGACACTTTCCTACTGACTCTTGTTAAAAGAAAGAGTTTTTCACTGGTGGGAGTGGGCAGAAACCGGACAACACAGGTTACAAAGAAAAGTCGGTAAATGCAAAAACTCCATCATGTCCATTTCTCATTGCTCTGTCTAGAGCAAGCCTAGATTCATTCATAAATGCTCTGTCATATGCACAGGGTGCCTTATGTTTTATGAAGGAGAGTGAAACTGTAGTTCTGATTCTGGCAAATGTAAATATTTGTTTCTTCTTCTGAGTGAGTGACAAAGTGTTTAAGATTGTGCTTGCCCTTTTTCTTATCTTTTCTGCTTCTTATCTCAAGCCTCAACACTTGCTTTTGTTTCTCCTTCTCTTGGCCCATATCATGTGATAAAAAAGGGTGGGGAAATGATGTTTGCTGATCCTGACAAAATGCAAATGTGTAATTTCAGAATCCCAGGGTTTTCTAAGGGAATGTTGTGCTGTCTAAGAGCATGATCCAAGCCTCTATTTTATAGCAGGTCAGTTATTCAGCATCTGACCCTCACCCCTCTTTCTTCTGACACTTCTTTTCTTTTGGTTTCAAAATATTACTTTAGAAAATTGTAAAACAATAAATACCTAGCACTGTCCTGTTGCAGAGCAGTTTCTTAAACACTGCACTCATTACTGAATTTTCCATACCGCACCTGCCAGTTCAATGAGAGATAGCCTATTTCATTGTATAATTCCTCATCTTGCAGATTCGCTTCAAAAGTTTACAAAATAGACAAGCACAGGCTTTATAAAAGTCCTTACCTTTAGGTGCTTGGTGATGTTCAATTGACCTATGAAATTACATATTTATAATTGATAAACTGCTTATGGTTATAGTTCTTTCTTTTGCTTTATATTCCTAACAAATGAGCATATATAGTCACCTGAATTCCCTGTCAACAGGAACTTTATTGTTCTTGAAATAAGGAAAGAAAAAAAAATCACTGAAATGATCACTTACAATGTCACAACTACACTGTACCCTTTGCAGTATGTGACCTATCCTGGGGGAAGGCATATTCTAGTCAGAATGTTGCCCTGAATCATCATTTTAGAACTGTTATGCCTGGGAACCAATACTACAAGTATGGAGTAAAAATGAAGACCAAGAGAGGAAGGAGAAACAGTAAGAATTAGGTTTCATCTCTGATTTATAGGAAAGTGGTGCATTGTTATGATGAAACATAGACATTCCCACAATTTGATCAATAAAACAAAAATTAATAGGATTATGAAATATGATAAAAATCAAGGCAAAAATGTATAAATCATCCAAGACACTCATTATTATTTAGAGCTTTTGGATGCTTGGAAAACTACTTGACATTTGCTAACTTCCATTAAAAAATAAAAGCAATGAACTTTCATATTAAAATTTTCCCCCAAAGAAAGTGTGTACATTTTAAGTATCTGGGTACATTTTAGTTAATGTGAAAATGTTTCTATCATTTTTATGCATATATTTTACTTTTTTATTTAGAATTCTGTAAACACACACACAGAGTATGGTTTTTATTTCATTTTGTTTTGTTTTTCATATAGGCTTGTTTTCAACCAGGCAAAAAGGTAGGAGAAAAATAGAGATTCATTTTTAAAAAAAAATAATTTGAACTTTAGTTCAAGTTTTAAATTAGTGGAGAGACTATTTTGATGTTGTTTCTGGCTTTTTAGTCCAGTACCTTTACAAACATGTAATTTTGCTTTCTCTTCATTCTGGTTCATTTGAGTATTATTTTTAAAAGAATAACTTTGGACAAAATAAAAACCTGCAGCAGGTCGCATAAGTTAGCATACTATGCTAATAGCTGATATTCAAGTTAAAAGATATATATTCAGGTCAAGTCCTTACTGATTTTAAGACTGAGTGACCTAGCCAGGTAGACATTTGTCCTCACAAAAGTGTCCCTTCAATATCTCTAGGGACCAACGAGACTGTAGGTGCTATAGGAAGCTATAAATAATAATGAGTGTCTCAGATGATTTATACACAATATGACTAAAATAAATTAAGGGGTGATAGTTGAAAATTCTAATTTTTTTGGCCTCCACATTTATATCTTAGAAAGTATGCCTCCTAACAGGCAGTGCTATTAAGTAAAGAACAAAACTTTTAGACTGATACTGTCTAATTTCAGATTCCAGCTCCATCCTTTACCAGCTATGGATACTTGGGAAACTACTAGACCTTTGTTAACGTCCATTTCCTCATCTAAATGAAAGTAATAAGCGTAGTTTCTACCTTAGGAGGTTGTAGTTAGCATTTTGTAAAAGTGTTTGGTACATATAGAGGTGTAGTCGTATTGGCTAATGGATTGATTAAGCAGCATACCAATTTAAAAGCATATTTTAAAGCATTTCTTTCAATTAAAAGCAATATAAGCCAAGATAATAAAAATGGGAAGGAAAAACCTATAGTTTGGATTTTTCAAAAAGGAAAAGGCCATGCCGCTCACTGCCACCTTAGATAGATTCACTCATTTGTTTCCTGTCTTTTGGCTTAGTCTATGGACTTTAGCATAAGGTAAGAACAGAATTCCTGCTTTCCTGAACTGCCCTGAGTAACCAGGCCCTAAACACACATGCTTCTTCATACTGCACACTGCTATGAATATATAAAACAGCATCCTGATATATCCTGGAGATTTAGCCTTTATTATTTTGCAGAAACTCTCTAATTGGGCAACTTACTATCCAAATTATTATGATCTGCAAGGATCATAAAATCTTAGTATTAAAAATTATTTTCTTGATTTCTGTCTTTCCACCTGTGCTTGTCATCTGAGAAGCAGATGCCAGATTGGTAATTAGATGTATAAACGATTTCTTAGAGAAAACATCTGTGAGGAATATCACCAGGAGGGAGTTAGAAGGGATCAGGAGAATTGTCAAAGATGTAGGATAATTCCTGTGAAAGACAGAAAAAGGCAAGGAAAGTTGTGTAGGAGAAGTTGTGCAACTCTGAGACTGTTTCAGCAAAGCTAATGGGGAGCACTTGAGCCAAAGCCATTCATTATTGGAATCTTATGTTTCCTAAAATAAGGCCTCGCCTAGATTCCCTGTTGTATTTAATCATTGGCTATGAGCACCTGGTGGGAGGCATGACCTCTCATCAAACATATCCCTGGATTTCCTAGCACATCAGCTGGGCCCATCTTTCAATTGTGCTCCCTTCAATGGGAGATAGAGAATATTTAATGACCACCAAACCACCTGATGCTTGAGTCTCTTCTACACTATCTCCTTTCTGCAATGCTAGAGTTCCATTACCCCCTCTACTGAGGTGTCAGTTTAGCATTTACCCTTTGTTCCCTCCCTCTGCCTTTTAATCTATCTCATATGATACCCAGATCATCCTTTATGCTGTTGAATGTGCCACAGTAAATTCCAAAGAAAACAGCAATGTTTAATTTTTTTTGTTGTTTAGAATTAGCTATTAGTCAAGAGATACAGAACATAAATAATAATTCCCAGAGTAAGCAGTCTCCAGTTGTTATTAATCTTTGCCAAGACTGATAAATGATTGACTAATTACATGAAATATTATAGACTCAGAAAAGCAGAGCAGAATGTTAAAACAGGGTGTAAGCAACGGTCCCATTAATATTGTGTTTTATTCACTGATGCTGCTTGTGATCTGATTGTAAAAACAAATCAGCATTTATATATTCCAAAGTTTCTCCAAACCTATAAAAATACCATTTAGTTTTCTATTTTTACTCATTAGTGTTTATAGTGTAAATAATTATTTAAAATGATAATCGATGATAATAAAGTCATTTTCAAAACAAATTTACAGCAAAGGGTATTACACATTATAAATCAGTGACAATAATCAATTTACCATGCTTCCAAATATACATAGACTAAACTTTTCTCATGAACATTTCAAAACATTCAAATTCGGTATAGTTTTGTAACAAGTTATAATAATTTATGAAAAGGGCAATTGGTAGTCAGCCACTTCTAGAGAAACAAAGAGAGAAACTCAGAGCTAAGTTTAGAGTGCTATGCAGTTAGTTTTATTAATTCCATTTGCCTAAATAAGGTAAAGATTTGCCTTTTTTTTTCTAGAGTGTTTTAGTCAGTTCACGCTGCTATAACAAAATACTATACACTGGGTAGCTTAAACAACAGAAATTTATTTCTTTCCATTCTAGAGGCCGAGAAGTCCAAGATCAAAGTTCCAGAAAAGTAGGTTTTATTCTGAGATCTCTTCTCTTGGCTTGTAGGCAGGCACTACTATCTCACTGCTCAAATGACCTCTTTGTACACACCCACAGAAAGATAGAGAGAGAACAACCTCTCTGGTGTCTCTCTTTTACAGACGCTACATGAGGGCCCCACGCTCATGACAGCATTTAACCCTAATCATCTCCCAAAGTCCCCTCTCCAAATACTATCACATGTGTGATTAGGGCTTCAATATGTGGATGTGGGGGTGGGGGCACACAAACATTCAGTCTATAGCATAGAGGAACTGCCATAGCCTCAGATGTCAATCTGTAACACAGCACAAATTCACAACATGATCAAATGACAGTATTTCCCAGGTCAATGGGGGGTACACTCTTTTCCCTCTGCAGTTGCTCTTCGCAAATTCTCCCGTGGTTCCCCAGGGTTCTTTACAAAGATCAGTTTCATTCCTCCTTTGTACTGAAAACTATGTGCTGAGAGATGGGGATTTCAAGGATATTCTTCAAAGCCAGTTGATGCAATAGTGACCTCCTGGTCTGTTGGTCTTGATTACTTCCAGGGCCACCATAACCAAATTGGAATCCTGGGTTACTGAGTAAACGTTTATAGGTTGCCGCAAAGCCTCAGGCATAGCATAGCTTCACTGCAGTCCCGGCGTCCTCTTACTGCCGCCAAGATGATGATATGCATCTCTGCGGATTCTCCCAGGACTCTGTGAGTAACTCTAGTGTCAAATTCAGGCAGTAACATCCTACAGCAAAAATTTACCTGAACCGCAACTATTACAGCTTTCATCCACACATGTACAGGTGTACACGTGTGTGTGTGCACACACATAGAGCTGTTTTCTCAAGAAGATGTCTAGGATGACATCACTGGGTACTTGCAAGGTAGAGCCCAAACTGCCTCTGCCCTAATACATGGCTGGTATAGAATGTTGAGCACAAGTCCAGACTCTTCCTCCCTTATGGGGAAGCTTACCTCTGAGGTCTTATTTTCTTCTGTATATCTTAGGCTGGTTCCTCCTCTTTAATCCTGTAGATTTCAGTACACTTAAAATTTCAGAGAGAGGCTGGGCACAGTGGGATTAACTCACTGGGCTCAGTGAGACTGTAATCCCAGCACTTTGGGAGGACGAGGGGGCGGATCATCTGAGGTCAGGACTTCAAGACCAGCCTGGCCAAAATGGCGAAACCCCATCTCTACTAAAAATACAAAAATTAGCTTGGTGTGGTGGCTCGCGCTGTAATCCCAGCTGCTCAGGAAGCTGAGGAAGAATTGCAAGGAGAATTGCTTGCACCCAGGAGGTGAAGTCAGCAGTGAGCCAAGATTTGTGCCACTGCACTCCAGCCTGGGCGACAGAGTGAGACTTCGTTTCAAAAAAAAAAAAAATCAGAATCTTTTGACAAAGTTTGTCTGATTCCATGTTCAGCCAGAAGTTTCTATTATATTCTTCATAATGAAATGAATACATTCCTTATACCAACTTGATGTAAGACATATCAACATAGAGATAGAGAAATAGATAGATGGATAGATGATGAGAGAGAGAGAGAGAGATGATAGATGTGAGTTCTTACTTTGAAAATTTAATATGATAAAAAACACTGCATTGTATGAACCAAAAAGTAAAAATGATAAAGCCCTATTATAGTCCTTGATGCCCTAGAGAAGTAGCTCTGATACCCTGGACGTCTTTGCCCCTGACTCCCACATTACTGCTACATTACAAAGTTGAAATACAAAGAAATAGAAATCATGACACTTCTATTTTGAGATGTGTTTTCCACCAATTTGCTTTGAATTCTTCATTCATAGGGGAAAATTCTAAGCTCACCGAGTCTTAGAATCAATAGGTCTGACTTTTTGGAAAACTTTCTAAGTTAAAGATACCCACAGGCAAGTACCTGAGCTCCACAGGAATGTGCTCTTCTGGCTCAAATATTGTCTTGCAATGCTTCTGCCTAGTGTCTAAGGGAATACTTCCCCTACTCAATACCCAGGCACTGAAATTCCTTCATGGCCCAAAGCCCAAAACGATCCTGAGAAGTATGGGGTCAAGAGCAAGTGGAGATCTGGAGATGAGGCTGATGAAGCACTGCTCTGCAGGAGACCCGGGCATCTTTGCTTTTGTCCTTTGGAGCCTGTCAGGAAGAAGGTTCTAGGTGAAAAACTGTCCTTCAGTACTTGTCACTTAAAATTAAATGTGGCAAATCCCACCAGGCTCTTGTTAAAAAACCTAATGATGCATTTCCATTTTCAGTTTTATTTCTTCTTCCTGAACCATTGGCATTTCTTTAACATCAGTCAGGAGGAGGTTGCTGTGAACTTTACCTGTTTGAACTCAGTCAATTCTGAATTTGTTTTCTAGGTAGTCTAATTTTATCATTAAAAAAAACCTCAGCTCTGAAATTAAAGTTAGGTTATATCGGGTTTCTTGGGAATCTGAAATGTATGCCACATTGGCCTCCTTAAGCTTTATTTGTTAATATGAAAATAAAATCTCACATTTTAAACTTTAAGAAGAGAGAGTGCACAGGCCTTGGGAATTCAACAGCATCTAGCCACAGCAGCAATACTTGTAGCAGCAAATTTGTAGATGCAATGGCATGAAATTTCAACTGCTTATTCCTCTCATTAATCTTCACTCTTACTTTTGCTGTCTTTGTGCCTCTGACTGTCTTGTCCTCACTGGAGTAATGCCAAGCTAGCACCCATTTTCAAAGCTAACATGTTGGCCTCATTTCCTAAACTGTAGGCCCCTCCAGGATAGAGGCCACATCCTCTTGTTTACAGCTCTGTAGCACCTAGCATAGTTCCTGGGACTTTGTAGGTGATCCATAAGTATTTAATTTTTAAAAATGAATTTTAAAAGACTTGCCAAACTTGCATTTAAACTGCTTCCTGGAGGCAACAATGCAGAATTCCCCGTCCAGGTGTCAGCATTTACCTGTGACTAATCTGATAACAATGTGCTGGCCATGCCTCGGCCTTCTGCCTGGGTCGGGTACGGTTGGAGTAGGGGGACCTGTGAAATCTTGGATTCCTCATGACATGCTGCAACTGGGTATTTGAGGGGTGTAGGCATAGATGTCCTCCTTTTGATCTCCACATGGAGAAGTATACAGCTTGTTATATTGTAATTGGGGATCTGATGTGGTCTGCCCACATTAGGATGAAGGTATAGCACATGTAAATAGTGAGAATTCAGAGTCATTTTGAGTAATGTTAAGTATTTATGTTGCTGTGAACACTTAACATTTCTGACCTTTAGCTTCTTATCTGCAAAATGAGTACACTAATATCTTCTTTTCTCTGGATTTTTATGTATCTGATGTGAAATAATACAGAAAAGCTTTGCAGATCATAAAATCCTATTCAAATACAAGATATCAGTATTACTATATTACTATCAGATCATAAAATCCTATTCAAATACAAGATATCAGTATTACTATCTTATCTTATCTATAGCAAGTCTATGAGTGGTAAGGCATCTGAAATTTTCCATCAGAGACTTCAGCAAAGCAGGTAACTATGTATAAATTATGCAAGAATTTGGATAATTTTGTAGTAAATTTGGAAATAAATGCAAACTCCACCAGTTGCAGAACAAGAGAACATGTTAGCATTTGGGTTACATGTTGAAGTGCAAGTGAAATAAGTACTCCCAGAAAATGAGGCAATGATGGAGACCAATATCTCAACTACCTGATTCCAGTTAAAATACCAATAACTTTTTTCAAAGAGAAACTTCTGCCATCAAAACCACAACTGCTTACCACAGGATGATATGACTTAGTAAGACCATAAAATAAGAGCTGATGTTTTGTCTGTACATGTAATGAGAAATGACAGAATTGCAATGGGGACAGCCATAGGAATGACACCCCTCCAAAACATTCAGGAGCCCCAAATAATCAGGGATGCCACTAAAAACAGGAAATGTCCTCATATAAAAGATGCAACAGCCCCTGTGGCATCCTGAGACTCACCAATGCCCAGACGAATCCTTCCCTCATCCAGGGTCAGGCTTGCAGCAACTGCAATCAAGCCTTCTCACAACTATCCTCCACTTCCCTCTACTTCTTGCCTTCAGCAAGTGTTCAACCTGTCCCCTAACCATATGAATTGTTTTCCATGAGGATTTCTTATACTTAGATCTCTATACATAAAGATCAAGAAATTATAATTTGTAACAAAGCATACTCTGCATTCTCAAGCTGAGGTAGTTAATAGAAAACAGTATTGAAATACACATGCCATATGAAGTATCTCAATTGTATTGAGAAAGGGTAATATCATAAACTATTTAGTCATAAAGAGACTTAGCTTTTCAGGTCAAGTGCTGTGTAGTTTTTTGTTTTGTTTTGTTTTGTTTTTTGGATATTTCTCTACTTAAAATGACAGTGGAATTACACTAACTCGTCAAGACAGAAACCTAGAAATAAAGCACAAAGCTCCATAACTTTGTTGGAAGTTATCTTTCTGCATGCTAAACAAATTACCCAAATGTGTCGTTCTTTGATTACAAAATCATTTTTCCTAAGTCAATTTTCTCTGAGTGTTAAGATGTACATCCAACAGGAGTATCAATAAAGCGCCTAAGAATCTAGGGTTCTAGGGTATTTATGTGTGATTAGATTTCTCTTCTTCTGTGGCCTTCCTGAGCTAAAATATAGTTCAGGAGAGCTGTCCTTGTTTCTGACCCCAAACTTTATTGCATTGTCAAAGATTAGCTCAGCTTTTCCGTTAGCCAACAATCTGCAGCTCTTCAAGAGTGCAACTCTCCCTAGGATTTTTTTCACAGCATCTGAATGCAGGTTTACATTCACTCTGGCTCTTCCTTTTTCATTATTCAGACATTCTCAAACTCTTAATTGTTTTTTTTTTTTTTTTTCCCAAGTGAATGAATGAACAGGTAATAAAGAGAATTACAATGAGACATGAAATCACATTATTAAATATCTTTATCATCTAAAACAAAGACAGCAGTCTACCACTTGTTTTGCTCACCATTGTATCTCTGGAAAATATTAAAGACTTTGGCACATAGGGAGCCCTCATTATTTATCAAATAAATAAATGAATGGTATAAGAAAATGGCACATGCTTAGGAAAAGGAAACACTCCACCTCTTTTGATCATTTACTGCCCTTATCATGGAACCATGAGTCACACTTTGGGTGAACTCTCTTCAGTTAAGACCTCCAAGCACATCTGGGAAAAATTACAATCTAACATTACCTTATTTTATTTATTCCAAAATAAAGTGACAGAAATAGGTTACATGTACTTAAATACACAAGAAGCAACACATTATAAACAGCATGTGAGTATTAAGGATCTTGATATACCACCTTTCCTTAAATGCAATCCTTACCATTCATAGGCTCTGGAAAATCATAGCAATGAGAAGATTTTTTACTTCGATCATACTCACTGATTAGCTCTGCTCTGCTGCATCCCCTACTTCCAGAATGCAGGTTTGACATGCCTTCACCTGCTTGTTCTGCTTAGTGGACTCTCTCAAGTCCACTAAGATCGAGCCATGGGCACGATCTTAACATTGGAAGAACCATGGAAGAGTCCACATTCTTATTACTTCTTCAGTGCTATACTATTTTCTTTTGGAGTGGGAGGGACTTTCATTTAAGCTCACTAATCTGAGGATCCTGACACAGAATTCAGTCCAAACACTTGCTAGAGGCACTGTATGTTTTTTTCTGATTGATATCGGTTTCCATTGAATTGTAAAAACAGGGAGAACTTCCCAGTGCAGGAGACAGGCATCATTGTACGATAATGGAAGATGCTCATGAGTAAACTCCTTAGAGGAAAAACACACACACATTTAGAGAAGGGTGAGAAATATCTTTCAGTTGGAAGTTGGGGTATTCTGTGAAAGAAGAATTGATGTCTGAACAGATAGGCTTAGGTGAGAATGGGTGAGAACAATCTGCTTTTTTTTTTTTTTGATTTTATATAGTGAAGTCATCTCATATCAGTGTCTTTGCTGTTTCTTCTTTTTGAAATGATATTTATCTACATTATTGCATGACTGATTTTTTTTTACAATTTCAGATACTACTCAAATGTTCTCTGCTCAGAGACACTTCCTTGACTATCTATTGAAATTACTTCCTATGTCGTTGTAAAACATTAGCCTATCTTATAGTCTTCATAGGACTAACTATTTTTTTCTTAATGGTTGCTGTCTTTCTATGCCATAACATATACACTCTTTCCATTCACCTCCTTTTTTTTTCACTGCTAGATCCGCAGCAGCTAGAGTAGTTCTTGGCCAAGAGTAACTGTGTGACCGATCACCTTACTGATACAAGTAAAGGGCTTGTAATGCCAAGGCATTTCTGGTGGGCAAAATGGATCTACTGGAAATTTTTCTGCTATGGGAGAGCACAAGTCCAGAATTGGGCCTCAGAGAAATTCTGTTTGTGGCAACATGCAGTCTGGAACTGAAAAGAGAGATCCTGGGTCAGAAAGACTAAAAAGAAGATATTTTAAATATGTGTGTATAACTATATATACAGGTAATTTCTGTATGATTTTGCTCATATTGCTTTATTTTTTTATTTGTACAATATATTAGCTGTTTAAACTATAAACCTGTTTTAAGCTGAAGAAAATGTATTCTTTAAGACCTGTTAAGCATGATAGATTATACATAGTTCCCAACTTGGCCATTAGTATTGTTCGTTGTTGCTTTTTGGTAGCTTAAGGCTATCAGCACATCTCTGTATAAATGAAGACAACTACTAACCAAAGCACCTAAGCATTTTAACCCAGACAATATAAAGAGCCTCATAATTCAGAATTTACTGCAATTATTACAGTTAATAAATAGTAAAGGCTATTTTAAAACTTTGTGTGTTGAGATGGTATGCCCTTGTATTTCAAAAACTTAATAAGGGATAATAATAATGATTAGGATAATGATAATCACATCAAGGTCATGAAAGTATGTTTAAAAAGCTTAAAATGAGATTCCTGCAGAGACGATAAAAAGGGTTCTCTCAGACCAAGTTGAGAATTGAATTTCCACATAGTCCAATTAATTTCACACAGAGGAAAGGAAAAATAAAAACAATTACATGGATCCATGCCATACTCTCAATCCCGTGCAGCAACCACAACAAATCAACAATATAATTATTCAGTACCTGATGTGTTAGATGCTGATGGTCACATACAATTTGCAAATACATGCCACTGGACAAATAGAAAACTAGATATATCAGTGCAAACTGCAACCTCTGGCAAATGTCAGAAAAAAAAATAGTCACATAGTCCTCTGAGCAAGATCATCTTTTTTTTTTTAATTCAAGAGTTGGATGCTGTTTTTATTTCTTATGACTTCTCTATATTAATGGCAGTAAAACTTAAGGAAAAAATGTAATAATGGGTCCCCACATCTTATTTTTATCTGACCTTCCCTTCAATTCTGCAGAGTATATTTAAAAGGCAGATCTGATGGTGCCTCTCCACTACTAATAACAGTTAGTAGCTCTCAACGATCAACTGAACAGGACCAACCTTCTAAACCTTACTTTTAACATTCTCTATTGCTCATGGCTTACTTAATTCTCACTTAATAATGTATCAATACCAACTGTTTATAGTAGAGACAATTGCTTGCCTCTACTCATGCAACCAAAATGCCCACCTTGCCTATCCTACCTTCTTACTTCCTCTGTTTCCTAAATCTTACTTAATCTTCAAGGCTGAAGTTATACATCATCTCCTTAAGAATGTCTTCCCTATATCTTGAGCCTTAGTTAACTGTCTTTAGTTGATAATTCCATGTACTCTGTGGATGCTTCTATTCCATTTACAGTTGACTTCCTTCATATCCAGTTACATCTCTTTACCTAATTTCAGAATCACATCTGTCCTCAGTTTATTCCAAAAGTGTATCCATTCTCACTACTTCTTTCAAATGGCTCAATGATATCAAAAATTGATGCTAATGTAAATCACCATTTAAATGGTGCTATGTTGCTTGACTAGTAGCAATATTTGCAATACATACTTGAAACTTCTATAACTGTTATTAAAATATTTAATAAAGTATAAAATATAAACCTGCAGAAAACTCCATGTTGTAAATATATACAGAGCAACATAAATTTTTACAAATTGAACATACCCACATAATTATCACATAGATCAAGATATTGAGATATAAAATATTTTCAGAACCACAGAAACCTAATCCTGGACCTCTCTCTCCTAATCACTAATTCCTGCTGAAATTTTGCATGATGTGTAACTTTATATACATGAAATAACACAACTCTGTTTTATTTCAATTAATTCCCTCAAGTTTGGGTTTATGAGATTTGCCCATGGCCCCCATGTAGAAATGGTTTATTATTTTACAGAACTGTATAGTATTCCCTTATATGAGTATAATACAATTTGCATATTCTTTGGTTGATGGTTATTTGGTCTCTTTACAGTTTGTGGCTAGTGAGAAGAATCTTCTCTGCACATTTTTGTACTTGTCTTTTGGTACAAATATGTGTGCATTTCTACTGGGTATATGCCTAGGAGTAGAAAGTCAGGTCACATGATATGCATATGTTAATCTTTATTAGATACTGCCAAACAGTTTTTCACACCGGCTATGTCAATTTACAGTATTCACAGGTAGTGTATGAGAATTCTGCTTGATCTACGTCTTCTCCATCAGTGGCTGTTTTCAGTCACTGATTGATTGATTGATACAGTCATTTTATTGTAGTTTAAATTTGCAATTCCTGATGACAAATTATGTTTTGTACTTTTTAAAAACTGTTAATGTTCACTTAAGTATCCTCTGTTTTAAAGTCCCTATCAGGTTTTTGTTCACTTTTAATCATATGACTGTTTCAATTCTTCTTACAGACTTCAGGAATTATATATTCTGCATGTGAATCCTTTATGAAATAAATGAGTTGCAATTATTTTCTCCTACTCAGTGGTTCCCATTTTCATTCCCTTAATGCTGTCTTTTAATGAATGCTTTTGTTTTAATGTAAACCAACTTACCGATCTTTCCTTTGTGGTTAGTGGGGGATGTGTTGTGTGTGTGTGTGTGTGTGTGTATGTGTGTTTTCTTCTGAATACTTCTAATATTTTCTCTGTTTTCTGCTTTAGCTGTTTTCCTATAGTGTGCCTAGATCTTTTACTTTGAATTTATTCTGCTTGGATTTCATAAGACTTCTTGAATATGTGCCTCAATGCTTTTTAATTATTTTTGAAAATGATTGGTCAATACTACATAAAATCTTGCTTCTCCTGATTCTGTTCTTTTCTTCTCTTTTGGAATGATATATATATATATATATCATATATATACATATGTATACATATGTGTGTGTATATACATATACATATATGTATACATATATGTGTGTGTATATACATATGTATACATATATGTATACATATATGTATGTGTATATACACATATACATATATGTATGTATACATATACGCATATGTATACATATATATGCACATATATGTGTGTGTGTGTGTCTGTGTGTGTGTGTGTATGTATATATGAATTTCTATTCTTATCAGTATTTTCCATAGTTTTATTCTTTAAGCTACAGCCTGAATGTTTTCTGCTGGTCTGTCTTCTAGTTCATTAATTCTAACACTCTTGTCTTGCCATGGTAAACACTTACATTAAGTTGTTGATATCTTAATATCCATTGTTGGATTTTTCTGTTCTAGAATTGGAATTGGAATTTTAAAATAGATTCTATGTCTGTGGTAAAACTATTCAAATGTCACATATTTTCTTGAATATCTTATCATATTCACTTTAAAATCCCAGACAGATTAATACCAAAAACTGGGCTATTTATATGTTTGTTACTATTGTCTGCTTTTCTTTCAGATATATTTCTTAGACTTAGTAAATTTTTTTCAATTTCTTAAAACTCTTAAAAAGTGTATATGCTTTGCATGATTTATCTTTCCAGAGTAATTTTTAATAAAGTAGAATTTATCTTTATCCTATCTTCTCTTTGGATGCTGATAAACATTTTTAACATCCAACCATACTGAATTGTCTTGAATGTGAGTTGGCATTTGTGTAAGCCTGAGTATTCTCTTGTTTACTCACTAAGAATTCCAACTGAAAACTGGAGTGTATATGGGATCCTCTTCCTTGTCAGGGTCTCAACAAAATTTATACATCTTCAACACCATGACCTAATTTAAAGAAGCAAAAAGGATTATAAGATAATACTGTAAGTCAACAAATTTGATAAAATAGTTAAATTCCTAGGAGGACACAAACTACCAAAACTGATACAAGAAGAAATACAAAATCTGAAAAGACCTATAATTAGTAATTAGAGTAAATCAGTAATTTATTTTAAAATTTATTTATTTTTAAATTGGCAAATAACATTGTTTTTTAATTATTTACAACATTTTTTTTAAAGTATATATAATTGTGGAGTGGTTAAACCTAGCTAATTAACAAGTACATTACTTCACATAGTAATCATTTTTATGATAATTGCACACAACATTCTTTTTAGATTTTTCAAGAATATAATGCACTATCATTAATTGTAGTATTCTTGCTGTACAATAGTTCTCATGGGATTTAAAAACTTCACCCCCCCACACACACAATTCAGGCTTTACTATAATCTACAAATACTTAAAAAATTAATACCTATACTTCACAAACTCTTCCAAAAAAACAGGAGAGAAGGAAAACTTTCTCTTTATTCTATAAGGCTAGTGTTAGCCTGATTCTCAAGTCAGGCAAAAGTACCACTAGAAAGGAAAACTATAGACCAATATGACTTATGAGCATAGATGCAAAAATTATCAATAAAATATAGCAACTTGACTCCAGAAATATACAAAAAGAGATTATACACCACGATCAATTGAGATAAGGCTGGTTTAATATCTGAAAATCAGTGAAAGTGATGTGCCATGATAATAAAATAAAGGACAAAAAATTACATTATCATCATAGTAGATATAGGAGAAGTATTCACAAAATCTGATACACTTTCATGATAATAATACTCAACAACTTAAGAATAGAAAGAAACTTCCTGAAGCGGATAAAGGGCATATGAAAAAAAAAACCCACAAATATTATCATACTTAATGGGGAAAATTGTATATATTATTGTAAAATCAAGAACAAAACAAGGATGTCCATACTGGCTGCTTCTATTCAACACTGCACTAAGTGATTATAGCCAAAGATATTAAACAAGAAAATAAATAAAAAGCATACACATTGGAAAAGAAGAAGTAAAACAATCTGTCTTAGTTTGCTTTGTGTTGCTACAACACCTAAGTCTGAGAAATTTATAAAGAAAAGAAATGTATCTGACTCACAATTTTGGAGGCTGGAAAGTCCAGAGGCACAGAACCAGCATCTGTCATCTAGTGAGGGCCGTATTGCTGTGTCATCCCCATGACAGAAGATGGAAGAGCTACTGAATGCATGAGACAGAAAGAGAAAGAGGGCCAGACTCATCCTTTTTCTTATGAACTCATTTTTGTAATAACTAACCCCCTCCCTGATAACAGTAATGACATTAATTCATTCATCAAGGCTGCCCTCATGATCTAATCCCTTCTTAAAGGACCCACCTGTCGATATCACAATGGCAATGAAATTTCAATATTAATCTTGGAGGGGACATTCAAACCATAGCACTGTTTTTATTGACAGATGGCATCGCTTGGTATAAAGAAACTTCTAAGAAATCACACAGACACACACACACACACACACACAATACTACTACTACTACTACCCCTAATAAAGGAGGATAGTAAGATTATATGATACAAGATGACCAAAATCAATTGTATTTCTACATGCTAGCAGTGAAAAATCTGAGAACAAAATTAAATACCCTCATTTATAATAATACTAAAATAAAAACTTAGAAATAAAATCAACATAAGTGAAAGAATTGTATGCCAAAATTTTACATTATTTAAAAAACTTAATAAGATCAAAAAAGGAAAAACATCCCATGCTTATAGATAAGAAAGGTAAGTTTCTTTTTTATTTTTATTTTTTGAGACAAAGTTTTACTCTTGTTGTCCAGGCTAGAGTGCAATGGCATGATCTCAGCAGCTCACTGCAACCTGCATCTCCCAGGTTCATGCAATTGTTCTGCCTCAGCCTCCCAAGTAGCTGGCATTACAGGTACCCACGACCACGCACAGCTAATTTTTGTATTTTTAGTATAGATAAGAAAGGTAAGTTTCTTTTTTATTTTTATTTTTTGAGACAAAGTTTTACTCTTGTTGTCCAGGCTAGAGTACAATGGCATGATCTCAGCAGCTCACTGCAACCTGCATCTCCCAGGTTCATGCAATTGTTCTGCCTCAGCCTCCCAAGTAGCTGGCATTACAGGTACCCACGACCACGCACAGCTAATTTTTGTATTTTTAGTAGAAACAAGGTTTCACCAAGTTGGCCAAGCTGTTCTCGAACTCCTGACGTCAAGTGATCCACTCACCTCAGCCTCCCAAAGTACTTGGATTACAGGCGTGAGCCACTACGCCCGGCCAAGAAATCTTAATAGAAGATGGTAATACTACTCAAATTGATCTGCAGATTCAATGCAATGCCTATCAAAATATCTACTTGCTTTTTTGCAAAAATTGACAAGATTATTTTAAATTTTAACACTGTGAGCTTGCCAAAATCTGTATTCTGTTTTTCAGTATCTTTCTGCTTTTAGCATGTTAGTCACCTCTTCTGCAAATTTTCAGAATGTTTTAAATGTCCTGATGGGGGATATACAAGAATAGTGTTCGATTTGTTGTTCATCTCTACTCACCAATATATTCACCCTCAAACTTCCAGCAAACTGGGAATTCCAAACTCCAATTTTCATCTCACCAGTTTCAAGAGATTTTCACATGCTCTACTGGCTTTTTTCTCTCTTAGCCTTGTCCCTCTGACTCATGACCCATTCCAAAATTAACAAATTCCCTGAAGGGTAAGGTAACACACAGAATGCTAGCTTACCTCTCTGCAGCTTTTTCTCTCCGTAACTTTAACTCATTAGATCTAGTGTCTCAAGAGCTCTCCAGTGCCTTGTTTGCTTTTGTTTTTGTATGCCTTTCCTAGTTTCCTCAGCAAAAGTGACGGTTCAGGACAAGTTCATCTGTTCTGAAGTGAAATCGAGTTCTCAATTTTCTTTCTTAAAAATGTATTTCTTTTCAGTCATAATTCTCCTACTTACCATCACTGGCTACATTTCAGTTTCCTTTCCTATTCCCTCTTATCAACCTGTACAATTTTACTGTTTCAAGAATCTTCCCTAAATTTCTTTTTCTTTTTTATGTGCATTTCTAGGCAGCTTTACCCAGTCTCACGGCTTGAAATTCTATTTATGAGCAATTATCTTCCAAAGTCTTATTTCCCATTCTGATCACCGTCTCATAGCCTAGACAACTATATCACCCTTCTACTTGTCATGTTCTGGGAAAGTCTATTTGGGGTCTTAGTCTTATTAAAATGGAAATGAGAAATCTCAAATTCATAAATCTCAAAGCTGTTACTTCGACCATTTTACTCATCTCAGTAAAAGGCACCAAAATCCACTCACTTGTGTTAGCCAAAATTCCAAGTTTTCTTGACTGACTTTTTTCACCTTCTTCTTGATTGCATCATCAAGTTCAGCAAGCTCTCCCATTAAAATACGACCCAGTCTATTCAATGTATCCATCTCCACTATTACTACCTAGTCTTATCCATTCATATGTTGCCTGCATTATTGGAGTTACCATCAGCGGTCTCCTTGCTTTTGTTCTAGCATAAACCCATCACCACCATTATCATTTTCTCATGGCAAGCAGAGTGATTTTTTGATATATATATATATATTAGGTGGTTATATCACTCTTGTATTTGAAACCCTCCAAATGCTTGAAAACAGGTAAGATCATAACCCTAGTTAATAAACTTTTAAAAGATGTTGCGTATGACTTCCTTTTTTCAGTTTTTACCAGCCTTGTACTTGTCCCGCCCTCTAGCCAAACACTTTCTTTCTGTTTTTGAAAGATAATTCAATAGTTTCTGCCTGGTACTTTTAAACAGTTTGTTCTTTTTGATAAATTCAACACTCCTCCTTCATTAACAAACACATGAAATATAAACAGTATATACTTCCTTTACTAGTGTGTATTTTGTGTTTATACATTTATTCCTAAAACCAGCATTATTTTTTAATAGTCAAACGCTGGAATATTTCCATCAATTCAGCAGTAAGAAAAAAATATCTATTTCCTTTACAATATTTAACATTGTTATAGAAGTACTGGCCAAATAAATTTCAGCATAGAATTAAATGAAAGGCACAAATATTGGAAAATAAGATTTAAACACAGTTTTATTTGCCAGAAATATGATTTTATACACATTGAATCCAAGACCATCAAATAGCCATTAGAAACTAAATGAGAATCCAGTTATGTAACTGGTTATAAGATTAATGTTTAAATCCATAGGTTTCCTTTCTGAAAATTTTAATAATTTAGAAAATATTATGCATAGTTATGACATTTGCATTGCTAAACATATACCTCAGGATAAAGTGAACAAAAATTTCAATACCCATAGCAGGAAAAATGTAAAACTCTACTAAAGGGCACTAAAGACCTCCTGAGGAAGTTGAGAGGCATGCTTTTTTTAGGCAGAAAGGGCAATATGATTATGTCAATTATTTATAAAACAGTCATGGCTGGGCGCGGTGGCTCATGCCTGTAATCTCAGCACTTTGGGAGACCAAGGCGGGTGGATGGGGTGGATGACCTGAGGTTGAGACCAGTCTGGCCAACCTGGCAAAACCCGTTCTCTACTGAAAATCCAAAAATTTAGCCAGGCTTTGGTGGCAGGCTCCTGTAATCCCAGCTACTTGGGAAACTAAGACAGGAGAATCGCTTGAACCTGGGAGGCAGAGGCTGCAGTGAGCTGAGATCTGCCACTGCACTCCAGCCTAGGTGACAAAAGTGAAAATCCAGATCAAAAAAAATAAAATAATAAAATTTTTTTAAAAAAGCAGTCGCACACACACACACACACACACACACACACACACACACGTAAAATGTACTTTGAAAGAAATCTGGTAATGAATGTGGGAATAAAGAGGCTATTATAGCCCTATCTGTTATTAAAATATATGAAATGAAACTTGACAATATAAATGTTTGGTACTAGAAAACAAGTCAGGTTTATGGTATAACCCAAAATTATAAGACTCTTTAGCACATAACTGTGATAGAGTTTCATAGAAGTGGAAAAAGTAGGCACTATTTAACAACCTTTTGTAGGAACTACTTTTTTGCTTAATAAAGAGCATATTCCTAATACCTTTCTTGAATTAAATTGTAGATATTTTAAACAAAACATACAGGTGAACCTAACATTAAAATACAGAGTTTTCTTATCATAATTGAATAGCCAGAAGCCAAAAAATAAATAAATAAAGACCGATGATAAATAGATACTATTATAAACATTGCTAGTAGGATTGTAAATAACCTTCTGTAAAGAAAATGTAATGCTCTCTGTCATAACTTTAATACGCATATACTTTGACCCAGAAGTTCCACTCCAGGGAATTTTTCTCATTCATATCCTAATGTGAATGGAAAGGTTGTGAACAAGGTCTTTCACTGAAATAACATAATTGAATATAAGTAATGAAATTATTTATTATAAAGTTGTATAATTAGATTAAATATTACACTGTCATCAAAAAGAATGAAATAGAACTCTGGGTACAGAAAAATAGAGAGGGTAGTATTTTTTAATAAGTGAAACAAGGCAAGTTGTCAGAGTATATGATAGAGATGCTATAGATATTAACATGAATACAGATTACAAATATGCCTATGAGTGATTGTTTATGAATATTCATGAAATATACACTCCATATTTGATAGCAAAAGCAATCTTGGCAGCATTTTATTCTTATAGTTATTCTCTAACACTCTATGGCTATAAAGTTTCATATCTTCATTTTTATACTTCATTTTTATATGATGTATCATTTTACATCACCCCAAACTCATGCTTTAAAATAATTGCCTTGATGGTATTTACATAATTATTCTTCCAATTAGGCTCATAATTAGCTTGTGAAGTATCACAGAAATTATGTTAGGATAGCGGGGAGCGATGGCTCATGCCTGTAATCTCAGCACTTTCGGAGGCTGAGGCTGGCGGATCACCTGAGGTCAGGAGTTCAAGACTAGCTTGGCCAACATGGTGAAACCTTGCCTCTACTAAAAATACAAAAAAATTAGCCAGGCGTACTGGCATAGGCCTGTGATCCCAGCCACTGGGGAAGCTGAGATGGGGGAATTGCTTGAACCTGGGAGGCGGAAGTTGCAGTGAGCCGAGATCGAGCCACTGCACTCCAGCCTGGGTGACAGAGGGAGACTAAAAAAAAAAAAAAAAAGAGAAATTATGTTGGAAATTTGGAGATATAGTGCGACTTAAAAGAAATCGGTATCTCTATAGAGCTGAATCTGTCATCCTCACAATAGCATAGCATAGGTGTAGAGTTCAAAGCTTTTCTGTGTTTTTATAAATCTTTGTAGATTGTCTTCAGAAAATTCTTGCACCACTTTTTGTCGTGATATTCCTAAACACTTTAGTTTCTGTTGTTATTATGACATGTAACAATTTTCTACTGTAAGTTTTAATTGGCTGTTGCTCTTCTATAGAAGCATAATGGAATTTTATTGTTGATCATGTATCTAGTAATCTTGTTGAATTTTATTACTTTATTTCTTGAATTTATTTTCTTAGAGTTGAAAAAAAATCATACATTTTCTTTTGTTCAATTTTTTCTCTTTTGGTCTTAGGGCTTTGGTTAAAAAAAAAATGCCCTGTAAAATCAATTGGTTAGTCATCTATCTAATTTTTTGCTCTAACATTCATATAGGACAATAGTTACCCTTATCTTGAAAATGTTTACGAAGATATTTGAACTTTTGATAATTTGTATGTGTGTGTGTGAATGTTGAGTAATATATAACTTTGAATGATATTTTAAATGTTTTTGATGATTTTTAGCATTAAATCCCTAGAAGTTCGTCCACTTTATCTAGGTTTTCGATGTAACTGGCACAAATACACTGGTATTGCACTTCTATAATTTTTGTTCTTTTTTCTACCAATATTTAATTACTTTTTTCTTTTCAATCACTCCTGGTGTCTTTTTATTTCTCTCTTTGATTAAATTGCAAATTTTCTAAGTTGTTATTCTTTTCAAATAACTATTTATACTTTTCTCCATAATGTTCTGCTCTTTCAAAAAATTATTTCTAACTTTGTTTTCCCTTGATTCGGGAAACATTTCTTAGTTTGACTTTTTAGGTCTCTAATTTATTTTTTTAATCTTATATAATCTGCTCTTCATCTAGTTGTTTTGTTTTCAATTCAACAAATTCTTAATTTATTATATCTCTAATTTGTTTTATTTTATTGTCCTCAGTTTTTGTTTCATGACATCTTGTTTTTATTTAACAGTGCTGATTCCTTTCATTGCTTCGTATAATCAATTTAAAGTGCTTTTCTGTTTTACTAGTAACTACTTTTTTTCTATGTAAGGTTTCCTTATTGTTATGGTTCTGTCATATTGGTCTTTCTCAGATGCTTTTTCTCTCAATTTCTACAAACTCTATCTGGCCTGTCTTTTGGAAGCTGCATCTGTTTCTTCTGTGGCTATAGTGGAGTGACCTGCAGTGGCTGGACTACTCAGTGTTCCCCTGTGAGACTGTGCAGCCTATTGAAATGGCCTTGTCTATGGCAAGCACTTGGCTTACCCATGCAATATCACTTGTCAGGCATGCCTTACAGCTTCAGTCCACTGTGAATTCCTCTTCTTCTACAGGAGCTTGCCTATGTGTGACTTAGCTTAATGTTTATCTGTGCTTTTTCAGGTTACATGCAGGTGAGGGAGATTTGAGCATGAGTTCACTATCTGGTAAGATTAATTTACTATATCACTTTTGTAACAAAAATATTTTAAGCTTAAAATATCTACACAGTGCCTGGAATATATTAATTTCCTTGTAAATGTCTGTTGAACTGAAATAAATGTTATAATTTCAAACAATTAAATTTGATAAGCATAGAATTTGATGCTTGATCAAATTTACCTTTTCCAAAATCAAACAATCATTTATTGCTGTCAATTTCTAGACAATACACACTCTTATAATAATATAATGGCATTTAGTTTACTGAATGACAGAGTATGCTAGAGTACAACTTCATAGCCGTAAATTCTGGATCTATCACATGCTCTTTTCATAGAAATTGTAATATTTATTATCACTGTCACAATTCATCTCTTTTACATGAAAAAAAAACATGTAACATTTTAGTGTGTCTTTTTTCATTGACTATCCTCAAATCATAATCACATATTTGCAAATTAAAAATTGGCATTTACTTGACAGAGGGGAGAGTTATTTTCTTTGCTCATACTTTTAATGGTGTGACCTAAAAAGTTATAGATGTCCATGCTCAGAAACTCACTTTTACTTGGCAACTTTTTCTAGTGATTACACTTTACTTCCCTCTTGCTCCATAAGTTCCATAATAACCTTTGCTCAAAAGTAATAGAATTTAACCTGAAGATATACAGAAGTTTGCTTTTGAGATAAACTCTGAAGTTAGCTTTCTACAGAAGTAAGCACACCTTAAAGTATCTGAACAGTTCAGTATTATCATATATTGGGCTATGTCAAAGAAAGGGAGATTTTGATATTCTTCTCATATATAAAATGTTCTCTCCCAAAGTTTGAACCATAGAGAGACCACACGCTAAGCAAAATGTCAATCCCTTTTAAGAATCTTGTAGAAACACTTTATAGACCTGGCAGCAGAGTACTTTGAACTCTCAAGATCATTGTATTCTTTTTTCTTTTATATATATATACACACACACACACACACAATACTACTACTACTA
>NW_012117489.1:2360539-2377992 GCF_000951035.1 Colobus angolensis palliatus | reverse complement strand
TGTGTGTGTGTGTGTGTGTGTGTGTATGTACATGTATGTACGTGTGTATTGAGACGGAGTTTTGCTCTGTCACCTAGACTGGAGTGCAGTGGTGCGATCTTGGCCTACTGCAACCTCTGCCTTCTGGGTTCAAGCAAGTCTCCTGCCTCAGCCTCCCAGATAGCTGGGATTACAAACATTTGCCACCACGCCTGGCTAATTTTTGTATTCTTAGTAGAGACAGGGTTTCACTATGTTGGCCAGGCTGGTCTCGAACTCCTGACCTCAGATGATCCACCCACCTCAGACTCCTAAAGTCGTGGGATTACAGGCCTGAGCCACCATGCCCAGCCAGTTGTATTCTTTATACTTGAGGGCTCAGGCTTCCTCTAAATGCTCTGTGTTCCCTAAAATACTTGCAACAACCTCATGGCCAATGTGTCCATGGAATGATTTTTTTATGATACAATACCTTCCCAAAAGCACACGTTACTTAAAAACAACATAGAGCAGCTCAGGGCAATAGAGTATTAATGCAGTTAAACGTTAACATTATCTGTCATTTTGATTCATTTTTATGCCAGATAAACCACATCAGGGAGATGCTGCTTCAATTTTTGATTTGCATCTATTTTCCTTTCCTCTGTTGCCATAGTTTATGTGGAAAATTTGTTGATTTCAGATTACTTTCCCTACCACTGACAAGCTTAATTCTTTAAATTTAATCTAATTTTTCATTTCCATAGTTTTTAGGGTACAGGTGGTTTTTGGTTACATAGAGAAGTTCTTTAGTGGCAATTTCTGGGATTTTGGTGCAACCTATCACCTGAGGATTGTACACTGTACCCAATGTATAGTCTTTTATTCCTCACCCCTCTCCCACCCTCCCCTCCAAGTCTCCAAAGTCCATTATATCATTCTTATGGCTTTGTATCCTCATAGATTAGCTTCCTCTTATAAGTGAGAACATACGATATTTGGTTTTCCATTCCTCAGTTACTTCACTTCGAATAATGTCCTCCAGCTCCATCCAGGTTGCTGCAAAAAACATTGTTTTTTTCCTTTCTATGGTTAAGTAGTACTCCATGGGGTGTGTATATATATATATATATATACACACACACACACATACACACACACACATATATATAAACATATATATATATGTATATATATATATATCACATTTTATTCCACTTGTTAGTTGATGGGCACTTAGGTTGGTTCCATATTTTTCCGACTGTGAATCATTTTGCTATAAACATGTGTGTGCATGCTTCTTTTTCATATAATGATTTTTTTTTATCATAGGGAAGATACCCAGCAGTGGGGTTGCTGGATTGAATGGTAGTTCTACTGTTAGTTATAGAAGGTACCTCCAAACTGTTTTCCATAGTGGCTGTTGTGGTTTACATTCCCACCAGCAGTGTAAAAATGTTCCCTTTTCACCACATCCACACCAACATCTATTATTTTTTAACTTTTTAATTATGGCCATTCTTGCGGGAGTAAAGTAGTATCTCATTGTGGTTTTAATTTGCATTTCTCTGATAATTAGTGATACTGGGCATTTTTTAATATGTTTGTTGGCTATTGTATATCCTCTTTTGAGAACTGTCTGTTCAGTCCTTTGCCCAGTCTTTGATGGGATTATTTGTTGTTTTTTTTTTCTTGCTGATCTGTTTGACTTCCTGTGGATTCTGGATATTAGTTCTTTGTTAGATGCAGTTTGTGAATATTTTCTCCCACTCTGTAGGTTTTCTGTTTACCCTGCTAATTATTTCTTTTGCTGCTCTGAAGCTCTCCAGTTTAATTAATTCCCATTTATTTGTTTTTGTTTTTATTGAATTTGCTTTTGGGTTATTGGTCATGAATTCTTTGCCTAAGCCAATGTCTAGAAGAGTTTTTCTGATGTTATCGTTTAGAATATTTATGGTTTCGCGTCTTGGATTCGAGTCTTTGATCCAGCTTTAGTTGATTTTTGTATAAGGTAAGAGATGAGAATCCAGTTTCATTCTTCTACATGTGGCTTGCCTGTTTCCCCAGCCCCATTTGTTGAATATGGTATCCTTTCCCCAACTTATGTTTTTGTAGGCTTTGTTAAAGATCAGTGGGCTGTAAGTATTTGGATTTTTTTTTTATTATTTGATCCTCTGTTCTGTTCCATTGGCCTTCATGCCTATTTCTATTGAGTACCATGCTGTTTTGGTAACTATAGAATTGTAGTGTGAAGTCAGGTAATTTGATGACTCCAAATTTGTTCTTTTTGCTTAGAATTGCTTTAGCTATGCAGGCTGTCAATATCCCTGGTGAATATAAATGCAAAAATCCTCAACAAAATACTAGCTAACTGAATCCAACAGCATAGCAAAAGGATAATACATCATTATTAAGTGGGTTTCATACCAGGAATGCAGGAATGTTTTAACATATACAAGTCAATAGTTGTGTTTATGTGACATACCACATAAACAAAATTGTAAATGAAAATCATAAACATCTCAATAGAAGCAGAAAAATAACTTGATAAAATCCAACATCCTTTTATGACAAAGACCCTCAACAAAATAGGAATAGAAGGGACAGTCCTCAAAGTAGTAAAAGCCACCTATGACAAACCCACAGTCAACATTATACTAAATGGGGAAAAGTTGAAAGCATTTTCCCTGAGAACTGGAATAAGACAAGGATGTCCACTTTCACCACTTCTATTCAACATAGTACTGGAAGTCCTGGCTGGAGCATTCATACAAGAGAAAGAAATAAAGGGCATCCACATTGGAAAAGAGGAAATGAAACTGTCTCTGTTCACCAATGATATGATTGTATACCTAGAAAACTCTATAAAGATTTATCCAAAAACCTTCTAGGTCTGATAAACAAATTCAGTAAAGTCTCAGGGTACAGAATCAGCATACACAAATAAGTAGCACTGCTTTATACCAACAATGGCCAAGCTGAGTATCAAATCAAGAAATCTATCTGTTTTACAATGGCTGCAAAAACAAACAAATGAACTTAGTACCATACTTAACCAAGGAGGTAAAAAATCTGTACAAGCAACCTATGAAACATTGCTGAAAGAAATTACAGATGCCACAAATATAGAGGGGTAGAATCAATACTGTGAAAATTACCAGAAAATAACTTCCTTTAGCATTTCTTATAGGACAAGTCTAGTATTGATGAACATCCTTAACCTTTGTTTTGTGGTAAAGTTTTTATATCTCCTATACTATTTTTTAAGAACAATTTTGTCAGGTATAATATTCTTGGTTGGAGGCTTTCTCTTTTAGTACTTTGAATATACCATCACACTCCTTTCTGGCATGCAAGGTTTCTGTTTAGAAATCTGCTGACTTTACACACCTGCTTTTCCAAGAAATATTAGTATAAATCTGGCTAGTTATTCATATTAAATTTTCTAAAAATATAAAATGATTTTTTTTCCTCAAAATTTATAATTTTAGCATTAACAAACATTCATCACTAAGTACTGTATTTGGCCTTGATATTGAGAGTTGAGTTAAATATTTTGTTGGGCAAGAATCAGAGGTGAGGTATAAAACACATTGTTGTGCTAAAAGAACCATGCAGATTATCCAACAAAGTTTTTCATTGCTAAAATGTTACATCATTTCCTCTATAAATGATCCATTATAATAATACTAATATTTTACATTTTATTACACATTTGCCAGGTTCTATGCCAAATGTTTATGATATGATTTTGCTAATCCTCGGTGCAATCCTATAAAGTAAGTATTATTGTTATCCCATTTTATACATGATAAAACTGTGGCTTATAGAGGCTATCAGGATCTGCCTGGAAACAAGTAAGTTGCTGAAGAGAAGTACAGAAAGGTGTCAAAGGACCAAAAAGGTACAAGACTAGGAACAGTAAAAAGTTTTCACACCTCTAGGCTTGAGTGACAAGGAGAAACAAGATTATCTGAAACCAGTAAGAGCTGAAATGGTATAAAAAACATTATGCTTCTGAAGGTACAGTTACCATCAAACAAGCACCCTAGGTTTCAGATTCCCAGGCTACACATCTTTTCACTACAGCCCAGGGGTGGAGCTTCAAAAAGCAGGTGAAAAGAAGTATCCAGTTTAGTTATGGTAGTTTTCTCTGGGTTTAGCACCTTGCTTTTCCTGCAGAAAAGTAGGGTCTGAAGCACTAACTGCAATAGGAGTATAGCAGTTAAGCACTGGGTTCCAGTGAGTGTCACTTGCTCATGAAAATCAGATACACCATCTCAATGGCTGTTCATTCTTAGAAGTCCTTGGAGAGAAGCGGGAATGCAAATCAAAGAAAAGCATGAGAGGTTGAAATGAGGAGCAGAAATAGCCTGGTAAACATTCCACAGTAATCTTATAAGAACCATCAATACGCGTCTTCTAACAAATTGACTTGAAATACTTTATTGCGCTCTACACAATGCTGAACACTTCTGAAACATTTTCTAGAGCCTATATTTCTAGAGGCTATGTTTTCTAGAGTTGTTGGCCAACATACCTATGTCCAGAGGAAGGCAAGTAAAAAATGTGAAGTTCTGAAAAGCCTGTTTATTAATTAAAGAAATGGAGATCTTTATCCAAGAAGAGAAAAAAAAAAATCAATGCAGTCAAGTAGTATAAAAAATCCATAATTACCATGGAAAAACTGGGACTTAAATGAGAAAAAATCAATTAATTAAAAAACAACTTAGTTTTTATGTTAAAAAACATGATTCTAATTATAATTCAAAATGCTAAATTCCATCTAAAAACAAAATGGATTATCCTGCAAGGTGATGAGTTCCTCATCCCAGGAAGTATTTCAGCAGGATGTCATGAGAGGGCTTCCTATATTCAGATATCTTACAAGATTATCTCAAAAATACTTTTGAAGTACATATAAGATTCTGGGCAATGTCATAAATGTATAATCTTTAGAACATTGCAGGCCTCTATACAATCTCTTACCTTGCAAAGAAACATTTGCCTAGAGAGTTCAACTGTCTGAAAATGAGGTCCTAAAAGTTTCCAGAAAAGCAAGTTTAAAAATATGCTTTATTCTAAATTACATTTTTATGAATTCTAAGTAAATACCAAAAAACCTCAATAGGACTTTGCAAAAATTTATATTGCTTTTATTGTTCTATTTTCATTTGATTAGCTCTCTGCAGTGTACATCAACCCTTTAGCCAGAATGCAGACAATGAGAAACTTAACATTTTTCTCCCATTAACATTCTATCATTAGTAGGGCTGAGCAAGTTAAATTTCCATTGGTGCAGCGTGCTCTGAATAAGATAACAGAAATCTTCCACATTGAGGGAGTTCTTCAGGGTACAGGATATCATATCACTAATGTATTATCTGCTGAATGTAGTTTTCATTTTAGAGTATAATGAGAGAATAAGCAATTATCTGGGCTTGGAGTAGATGACACATACGGGATTTTGTTTGAACAAAAGGAATTACAATCACCTAATTGTTGGAAGGAGTTCTAAATATCCACAGGTCAGATATTTCTTCTAAGGTGAAATTGCTACTTACAAATAACCAGAAAATTTCTCAGTTTGAATTGTGGGTCATTGAGGGTCAAGGGCAGCAGCCCTAGAGCCACAGACAATAGATAAGTCTTACTAAATATCAGCACCCTCTGAAATCCTACTGAAATGTGTCCAATGGGAAAAAAGTTATTTTCCACCTCTCTGATTAGCAGTCATCTCTTTTTCGTATGTGTTCTTTAAGTGTCCAGAAACTCTAGGGTTTCTTTACCCTTCTCCTGTTAAAATCGTTCTAAAGAAGAAAGCTAAGAGACCCATACAACTCATAGTGATCTCAGGTACATTTGTATTGTAAAAGCACTTAATTTTATTTTGTTGCTTTTAAAACTTGTATTTACCTTTTCTTAGCTACTCTATCACCATAGGAATAGTTCAATAAGACAAATGATGCTATTTATTTTAGTGATGTATACACTACATAAGATAAATACAAACTTGAGTTGTACGTGCTATAACATAGCACATCTGCAAACATATATACACACATATACACATTCAGTCAAAAAGAGAATCCAGAAAGCACTCATTTTATTTTATTTTAACCCAAAGAATACAAACCTAAATTACTAAGAATACAAAAGGCCATTTCAGGCACTGGTCAGAAGGCCCCACAGGACAGTAGCTATGTAACTACAATATTCCTAACCCTACTTGTGCGTTTGCTTCAGCTGACGTATTTCCCAGGTTAACAAAATACAGAATATTAGTGTTTGAGGCAATTGTAGCAAATTTGTTCAAGTCTCTCAACCGGGAGGTAAAAATGCAAAACAAAATAAAGCAGAAGAGCAGCAACAAAACCTCGAGACTCAAAAAGATGTAGGAATTGATTGTCACAAAACAACTGTCCAGTGTCAAGATCAAAGAAAACTCAGATTTTTCCTACTTGGAGTCTTCAAAATATTTCTATACCCCTTCACTCATTCTTTGATATTCTACATTTTTATGTCATATCTTGATGTTATGTGGATATTCTTTTTATGTGAGAAATTTAAATGAAGACATTGTTTTTAAAGTAGAATTATGTTAATGTTATATATAAAAATGTATTTTTTAAGGAAAATATTTTGATGAGTGCATGCGTGTGTGTGTGTGTGTGTGTGTGTATGTGTGTGCGTGTGTATTGGCAGGGGCAAGAAACTAATATTTCAGAGTAAAGATATGTTTTTATGCTATTAAGTACAACTCACGTGTTTATTTATCATATCATAATGTATAAATCACTAAAATAACTGAATACCTTTGTTTTATTGTCTTTTGTCTTATTGAGCTATGCCTATGGTAATACAATAACTAAGATAAGGTAAATATAAGTTTTAATAGGACTTGCTATAATCTAGCATACTTGCATACGTATATCCACACACACACATATATATTCAATCAAAGAGAGAATCCAAAAAGCAACTATGTAAACATAATTTAACCAGAATATAAAAGCATTCTCAAAAATTAGATATTTTTCCAATATTTCAACCACATTTAACAGTTTTGTAAAATATTGAAAGTACTGACTTAGTAGAAAAACTTTCTTCCATCAATTCTGTATATTCAACAAAATACAACACTGTCATTCTTCAAAATTTTATTAGTACTTCTATAATTCAAAAGTCAGTGACCACTTGTCATTAAATGCTGCTTTTAATAAACTATCAAAAGCACTACATGGTGGAGGGGGTTGTAAAAAAATAAAAATAAAAAAGCTTAAAATTGAGTTGATGCAAAATTAGATTATCCCCCTAAAGACTATAATGCGAATCATCATTGATAACTTGATTATAGGCAGGAAGTATATTATATTCTTTGCATCTCAAAATCAGAAGCTGCCAAATGATGCTTTTGGGTTGATATTATTTGGAAGTTATATTGTGATTATTAGACAAATTCTCAAATATTTGTTTGTAATTGATCTTTATTTGCAAAATAATAACCAGGCATGAAAGTTGAAATTTAAAAAGTGTCCAGAAAATGAAAGGAGAGGAAAGCATTAAAGCTACTGCCTGTGATTAATTGCTTTCTCATTTCTCTGGGAAAGAAAAAAAAAGTAGAAAACTCAGTCTAATTTCCTTATAAATTTGATGATAATTGGATTTCCTGACATATAGATTATTTGTGTTTGCTAAGAGAAGAGTCCTTATCTATGGAATGGTTTTACTAAGAGAATCCTGAATTAAGATTGCTTATAGTAAACAAATACAGAGCCTGTGGATTCAGGAGGCATGACTTCGTGGAAAATGTCTGATACAGTTTGGCTCTGTATCCCCACCCAAGTCTCATCTTGTAGCTCCCATAATCCCCACGTGTTGTGGGAGGGACCCGGTGGGAGATGATTGAATCATGGGGTCGGATCTTTCCTGTGCTGTTCTGGTGATAGTGAATGGGTCTCACGAGATCTGATGGTTTTAAAAACAGGAGTTTCTCTGTACAAGCTCTGTCTTTCCTGCTGCCATCCATGTAAGATGTAACTTGCTCCTCCTTGCCTTCTGTTGTAATTTTGAGGCCTCCCAAGTCATGTGAAACTGTAAATCCAATAAACCTCCTTCTTTTGTAAATTGGTCAGTCTCAGGTTTGTATTTATCAGCAGTGAGAAAACGAACTAATACAGTAAATTGGTACTGGAAGCGGAGTGCTTTTGATAAGATACCTGAAAATATAGAAGCGACTTTGGAACTGAGTAACAAGCAGAGGTTGGAACAGTTTGGAGGTCTCAGAAGAAAATAAGAAAATGTGGGACAGTTTGGAACATCCTAAAGATTGTTGAATGGTTTTGCCCAAAATGTGGATAGCAAAATGGACAATAAAGTCCAGGCTGTGGAACCTCTGCCAAGATTTCAGAGGATGTATGGAAACACCTGGATGCCTAGGCAGCAGTTTGCTGTAGAAGCAGGCTCCTCATGGAGACCCTCTGCTAGGTCGGTGCAGAAGGGAAATATGAAGTGGGAGCCACCAGAGAGTCCCTAATTGAGTACTGCCTAGTGAAGCTGTGAGAAGAGGGCCACCATTCTCCAGATCCCAGAATGGTAGATCTACTGATGGCTTACACCATGCGCCTGGAAAAGCCGCAGGCACTCAATGCCAGCCAATGAAGTTAGCTGGGAAGGAGGCTGTACCCTTCAAAGTCACAGCGGTAGAGCTGCTCAAGACCATGGGAACCCACTTCTTGCATCAGCATGACCTCGATATGAGACCTGGCGTCAAAGGAGATCATTTTGGACCTTTAAGATTTGACGGCCCCACTGGGTTGTGGACTTGCACAGGGCTTGTAGCCCCTTTGTTTTGGCCAATTTTTCCCACTTGGACTGGCTGTATTTACCCAATGCCTGTACTCCCATTGTATCTAGGAAGTAACTAACTTGCTTTTTATTTTATAGGTTCATAGGTGGAAGGGAATTACCTTGTCTCTAATGAGATTTTGGATTGCGGACTTTTGAATTAATGCTGAAATGAGTTGATACTTTGGGGGACTGTTGGGAAGACACAGTTGGATTTGAAATGTGAGGATATGAGATTTGGGAGAGGCTGGGCAGAATTATTTGGTTTGACTCTATGTCCCCACCCAAATCTCATCTTGTAGCTCCCATAATCCCCATGTGTTGTGGGAGGGACCCAGTGGGAGATGACTGAATCATGAGTGCAGGTGTCTGTCATACTGTTCTTGTGATAGTGAATGGATCTCACAAATCTGATGATTTTAAAATTGGGAGTTTCTCTGTACAAGTTCTCTCTTTGCCTGCTGCCATCCATGTAAGATGTGACTTGCTCTCCTTGCCTTTCACCATGATTGTGAGGCCTTAAAGCCATGTGGAACTATAAGTCCAATAAACCTCTTTTTTTGTAAATTGGCCAGTCTCGGGTATGTTTTTGTCAGCAGCATGAAAATGGACTAATACAATGTCATATATGCTGTGTAGCTATCTAAGTATAAAATGAATATGTCTTATAACTTAAACACTCCGTACTCCACGAGTTAGCTCACATAGTTGAAATGAGACTAAATATATTATTTTGGCCCACAGTATGGGCCTAATATGACAAAGATTTGGGAGGCTGTCCTTGAGATCTCAAACCTCCCTTTGCTTTGCTTGTGTGTCTTGATAGAATGTATCCTTCAATTATGTAGTAAATCAGAATTCTGACTGGTACCTTTACCTTATTCATGTGAGTCTGATTTGATAATTTGATCTTTGTGATCGCTTGATCATCTATTTATATCCTGCCTCTTAGAACATTGTCAGTGTCAAACATTCTCCCAAACTCAGTCTTATTGCCACAATTTTCTTGACAAATGTCGTGGCACAACAAAACGTCCCAAATTCCCATATCATTTCCTTCCAGATTATCATCCCAATAGGGCTCCAGTATTACCATATCTGCTTTTATTCCATACCCCTCCCGAAATTTCTAATGCTTCTACTGTGCCCTTAGTGCTCAGAGGATATAATCGGCATAATGTTATGTTTCTCTAACATTTTTTTCTGAATGATTTTTACAGTAACTTTTTAAAACTGTAACCTGATTTTCTTCTGAGGCACTAACCACAGAAAAAATAAATTTTCACATGGACGCTGTTTTATCTTTCACATATTCTGTCTCACTGAGTCCAAAGACAGATGTCTATCTTGCTTCTCATTTCTTTTCATCTCATTTTGTCGCTATCATTCCGTAACTCTCACACTGACTACCCACTTTGGCACAATTTCCTACAAAACTTTGACAATTCATTCCTTGGTGACTTTAGCTGTCACTCATTATAATGTGATGATTTGTTACATTTAGCTGTTTCTAGCAGACGTACATTGCTATGAATAGTTTTATTTATTCATCTAGAAAAATTGTAAGTGTCATGAGATCCAAAGAATAACCACCTCTTTAGAATCCAAACCCTATAACATCAAAGATACTTGTATCCTTTTCTCCAAATCTTTTCCACGATTTTAGAAAATATTTCCAACAACTTGGTCTTCCAGTTTCTTGTCCTCCTCTTCTCCAAGGGCCTTGACTTCTGGTCTATCTCAGCCACTCATTGCTATGTTTATACCATAACATTTAATTCCTAATATTTTTTAAACTCTGAAGTGTCTATTATTATTTATAAATCTTTTATATAGATATGTACACAGAAAAAAAAAAACAGATCTATAGATACAAATAGAATTTGAGGAAACTTCTTGAGGACCTCCTCTCTCATTAGCCACCAACAAAATTAGGCATTTCTAATGGAGATTGGCAATGTTAATTTAGCCTTTTGTAGATAAAAAAGTGATTCTTCAGACATTCCTGTGCAATTGATACAAAATGATTTCTCCTCTGCTGATTTTTATTTCCATATGCAATGGCATTCATTTTAAGAAAATTCTTTTTGAAGATTCAATATTAACCTTTGATTTTTTAGCAGAACTTTGGTACCTGATAATAACTTTTAAATTATCCACTTATTATTTTTTGTACCTGCCACTTATTAAGTGTTTTTGAAGGAGATAGAGGCCAGTGATGTGTTTAAAATAGCAGAGACACTGAAGAACTGATTATGTGAACTAAATAGACAGGGATTGAGAGGCAGACAGATGATCGGGGGAAATAACTAACATTTATTGTTTATTAAAGTAGAATTTACCTTCATCAGAATGTACAGGTATTAACTGTTTATCTCAATGAGTTTTACAATTATATACACTCATGTGGTCGTTACCCAAAACAAGATATAGAACACTTTCATGATATAAGAGAGGGTTCTCATTCTCATTTTTAGTTCATCCTTCACAAAAAATTCCCTTCCTGACTTGTATCATCACTGCTTCCTTTGCCTTTGTTTGGAGTACATAGGGATGGAGTTCATATCTTTTCACGGAAAAAAAATTGAGAGAAATTCTAATCTTATAAGGGGAAATATGGATACTTATTATTTAAAAAATAAGCAGGAAGATAAATTCTCAACCAGTAAGAATTATGTTTTAAATAGAAAGAAACCGTGTGTTTACAAATAAAGCGTGTATAATAGATGACAGTTTCTCTTTCTGTCTCACACACACAAACATACACACACATACTCACGTAAATACACAATATCATAAAGACAATGGAAATGAATAGAGCCTTAAACTATAGCAGAAGTCGCATGGGCTATGGCTGAAGAAAGGAAGCTCAGACAGCAATCAGGGCATTTCAGGGAAACATAATCATCAGTGATTTGTCAAGATTAGGCTGTATAGAAAGCTTCTCAGAGCTATTTTTATTTTTATTTTATTTATTTATTTATTTATTTTTGAGACGGAGTCTCGCTCTGTCGCCCAGGCTGGAGTGCAGTGGACAGATCTCAGCTCACTGCAAGCTCCGCCTCCCGGGTTTTAGGCCATTCTCCTGCCTCAGCCTCCGGAGTAGCTGGGACTACAGGTGCCCTCCATCTCACCCGGCTAATTTTTGTATTTTTTTTTAGTAGAGACGGGGTTTCACCGTGTTAGCCAGGATGGTCTCGATCTCCTGACCTGGTGATCTGCCCGTCTCGGCCTCCCAAAGTGCTGGGATTACAGGCTTGAGCCACCGCGCCCGGCCAGAGCTATTTTTAAAATAAGCCTTATAACATCACTAATCAGTAGTAGTAACTGGGCAAAATATCAGCCTCACAGTGTAGTTTCTCACCTAAATGCTGATTTCACGTTTATTCAAAAGGTTTTGTCTTTAAAGAGAAAATGTTACTGCACTCCATTCTGATGTGGTTTGCTAGTATACAGATCAGGAAACAAATGCATACATTAAGAACAGTAAAATAGCCTCTGTTGAATCACATTACCACATTTATCCTTGATGGCAACTATTTTATCCCCCGCAGTATGCCCATTAGTAGGAACAAAATGGGTGTCCTGAACACATGCTGTCCTCTTCACTGTGGGTTCATGCCCTACGTTGTTAAGGTTTTTGCATAATATGATAGCACAACAACCAGTTGAATGTGTACTTGTCTAGAATATGTGCCATTTATTTCCTAATTATATCCATTGCTATTCTGGGTCTCACCTGCAGTCTCTGGACCGTTTTGAAACAAGTGAAGGACATTATTGTTGGTTATAGCACCTGAAATAAGTGATCCCCACAGATTGGTCTTCCTCTTTCAATAAGAGCGGTCTCTTTTAAAAGGAGATCTCAAAGCAAAGGCTAATGGGACATTTGTCATTGTCCTAACTCTGCTTGGCATATCCAGTGTTAGACATTTCCCAAGAAATTGAACTGATGCCATTCTGACTCTCCTGGAGTCAGTGCTCAAAAAAGCAACCAGCCAGCACGTTCTTGTAAAGCACACTTCAGTCTGCATCACTTCTCGGTTCACAACATTTTAGTGGGCAGAAACAAGGTCCTTTTCTTATTAAATTGCTTCTTATTAATGTTGATTTCTTATTAATTTGTATGTTATTTTTATGTATTTTGAATACTAATTCTCCTTCAATAAAAAACATTTTAAAATCTGTTCTCCAAGTTTGTGGCTTATAGTATTTTCAAATCATTTTAATGTAGTCAAAATGGTGAATGATTTGTTTCAGAGTCTGATATTTTGTAGGTCTAATTTTTTAAATCTTTCTCTATTCTAATATTCAAATATATATTCTGTATTTGTTTCCTTACACTTTGGAGTTTTGTCATTCATATTTAAGTCTTTGATTCAATCGTATTTTTTAAAGTGTTATACAAAATCAAAATCAAATGCCACCTTTTATATTGTTAACAAATTGTCTCAGAACCATTTATTAAATATTCAGTCATTTCCCCACTGATGCCCATTGTTAATACATCAGAGTCTCTTGCATTTATCATGTCTATTAGCTTTTGACTCCACTGCCACCTTCCCAATGAAGACTTTACTTATTTTCCTATAATTACACCCTACCCTTCACACAATCACAGATAACACTTTCTATGTACCTTTCTTGGGTAATTTTTCTCTGTAGCAATTATCACTACTGATGTATTATATGTTTTAATTATTCATTTCATTAATTTATTTTCCCTCAGCTATACCACATCTCCATGAGAACAGTTTTCTTTGCTCTATTGCTGCTGTATCACTAAACCTTCAAACAAAATTAGAATACAATAAGTGCTAACATATGTTAACTCATTAAATTTATAGTCTATATGTGTTTTGCCATTCCTATATAAAAGTCTTAATTATTATTTTAGAATGTATCAATATTTTATATACCAATCTATTCACCTGGTCGTCTTCACTGAGAGTATCTTGGAACTGGGTCAAATTTACTTTCACAGCTATAAAAAATACCCTATTTAGGGGGTTGTTAAATAAGCATACCAATTTGGAAGAAACTGAAAAGGTTTTACATTGAGACTTCTTTTCTACAAATACTGTTTATCTCTTTATTTGTGTAGGTCTTATTTAATTGCCTTTAAGAATATTTATAATTTTGTATATATGATTCTTGCATACATTTTGCTATGTGTTTCTTAAGTTCATTTTGTATTTGTTGCTGTTGTAAATGATAATTTTTAATTAATTAATTTTGTTTTTTTTGAGATGGAGTTTCACTGTTGTTGCCCAGGCTGGAGTGAAATAGTGCGATCTCTGCTCACAGCAACCTCCAACTCCCAGGTTCAAATGATTCTCCTGCCTTAGCCACCCAATTAGCTGGGATTACAGGCATGCACCACCATGCCCAGCTAATTTTGTGTTTTTAGTAGAGACAGGGTTTCTTCATGTTGGTCAGGCTGGTCTCAAACTCCCAACCTCAGGTGATCTGCCTGCCTCTGCCTCCCAAAATGCTGGGGCCTAAATTTTTATATAGAGGTTAAATTAGCTTTTTAAAATACAGACTGAAAAATGACAGTTTTATTTTCTATTTCAAAAGTAGATGTACTTTGTCTCTTCTTGTGTATTCTTTTGTCTTAAATCATGATGAATACCTCTAATAATTTGTTGAATGAAAACCGTAAGTCAGTTTTATCTTTATCCTTATTTTTAAAATAGCATTTACAAAATCACCACTGAAGTTATCTTTGTTGTAGGAGGTTTTCTGGGGTATTCTTTTTCAGATTAAAATTTTTTGTTTGAATTATTTATATCACATTTTTATTTAAAAGAATATTTGAAAACTTTATTAATGTGTTATTTTGACTGTTATTGTGAATTACATTTTTACGTTCTGTAGACAGCATTACAATGCTAGAATAAGACTTAAGTCACAATATTGTAGTATACTTTTGTATATTGCTTGTTAATTTTTAAATAATTGTATATATTCTTACATATATATTACATATGTATAATAAAAACAGTCTTTATTAGTCTTTTTCTCATTTGGCTTTGGGTTTAGTGTTAAAGATAAAAATATCCCATAAAATAAATTAGGAGGGGTTTTTGGTTTTTTTTTTTTTCCTGGAATAGCTTATGTATATTTTGACATACTTATTACATGATGTTACTATATATTGAACTCACTCTAAAAAACATCTCAGTCTGAAATTTTCCCCTACAGAAGAATTATCAATTGCTGTTTCAATTTTCTTAATAATTTTAGGTCTATTTAGTTTTTTTGTTTCTCCTGATTCAATTTTGGTTAGTGTGGTTTCAGGAATTGTTCATTATTCCTAATTTTCAAAAGGATATGCTTTTTCTTTTAATAATCTATTGGAACATTGCATATACTGCATTTTATTTTTAGCTTATTATGTCAAAATAAAACATCCACAAATGTAGAAAAAATACTATCACAAACTTCCATGTATACACATCTATCAGTTTATGTGCATTGTATCAATGAATAAATAATTCTACAGAAGTTAAAATTAATTAACTAGAACAACTTATATGAATAGCTATCATTCTCGAGTTTTATAACAGATGCAAATTCCCAGATGTGTGTGATAGAACATCATTTAAATTTAGATGTACTAATTTCTAGCTAGTATTTAAGAAAATATATCACAAAAACATTGCTATAGACTAGTTTTAATACTATTGCTCAATTCCGCAATAATTTCACTGTTTTTCCCTCCAAACTGTCCTTCCCATGCACAATACTTTTAGAAACAATAATCTGCCTTCAATAGGCAGAGAAAACCCAGCTGAGATAAGGCTATGCATCCATCATGTCCTCACAGCCTGCAGCAACTTGTATGGCATTTTAGTTCGAAGTCTTCCTTTTCAAATTGCTGACAGAAGGCACCTGGTTTTGGTGTTAGGGTTCACACAGGGGATTATCTCCCAAAAAGTTCAGTCCAATGTCTTTTCAGTACTAGGAGGGATTTAAACCTTGGAGTTCAAATCCCCTCTAGAAAGAAAAAGAAGGTATTTAACATTTAGAGTTTGATATGAGATGGAATGACAAGGCATGGCGTTGCGAAAAATTTGAGCAGAGCTATAATTCTACTTCACTGTTTATAAATAGAAAACACTATTTTAGATGACTGACCGATTTTTTTTTAAAATCATACATATAACTTTCTTCTCCTCAGCGACATCATGTTAGGGTAAGAGTGGTGTTGGATTTTTTTTTTCTCTCCTTTCTAAGATCTGTTCTTTGTTAAAAGAGACAGAAATGCCATGCTTCGATATTATTCAGAGGCAATATATATTATATATTCCATAGTTTGGAATTTATCAGTATTTACCTACATCTAATATTTCCTTGAAGTAAGCTGGAATTTTCCACTTAGCAATTTTTATGTAAGATTCAGATAAGTGCACATACTGTAACATGAACTAAAGACGGGATGAGGAAGGATGAGATTGTTATTCTCCTAGAAACTAGCTGATAGCACTTGGCTGTGTCCACAGCCAAATCTCATCTTGAATTGTAACCTCCACAATTTCCACGTGTTGTCAGAAGGCCTGGTGGGAGGTGATTGAATTATGGGGCAGGTCTTTCCCGCACTGTTCTCCCGATAGTGAATGAGTCTCACGAGATCTGATGGCTTTAAAATGGGAGTTTCCTTGCACAAGCTCTCATTTTTTGCCTGCCGCCATCCACATAAGATGTGACTTGCTCCTCCTTGCCTTCGTGCCACGATTGTGAGGCTTCCCCAGCCATGTGCATCTGTAAGTTCAATTAAACATCTCTCTTTTGTAAATTGCCCAGTCTTGGGTATCTTTATCAGCAGCAGGAAAATGGACTATTACACTAGTATTAAGTAAAGAATTTAGATGTTACCCCATTGGAAAGTAAAATGGAAACATTAACCTCACTTTGCAACAGTTTTTTTTCAACTGTATGGCATGTTAGATACAAAACAAAAAGTGAGAAAGCAAACGCTAGGACGCATCTAACACCAACTAATTCAGAATCGCTGAGGGTTGGGCTCAGGTGTTGGTATTTTAAAAATTATCCCCTAAGTTACTCTAATAAGCAGGGAGTGTTGAAATACACTATTTTAGAAAATAGGAGAGCAACCAGAAAAGTATTTAAAATAAGCAACACTATTAGATGATAATTAACATATTAAATGTCCAGGCTTTAATTACAGTTGGATTTAGACCCTCTACATTCTATAGCTAATTAAAATAATTATTATATTCCAATATTTACTTCCTGTAATGGGTCTTTAAATGTATACAAAAATAACTAAACTATCATTTTAGTTTTTTTTTTTTTTCTGTCTTGTAAATGAAGTTTTATTGGAACACAACACGACCATTTATTTAGTATTGTATATGGCTGCTTTCATGTCACAAGAGCAGTTGAGTCCCTGCAACACACCTTATGGTCTGCAAACCTTGAAATATTTACTGTTTGGATCTTTAAAAAAATGTGTGCTGACCCCAACTCTGGAACAAAAAGTTTTCCTGAGAGGGGAGTCCTGGGCAGTCTGTTTTTTTGTTTGTTTGTTTGTTTTTTTATTATACTTTAAGTTCTAGGGTACATGTGCACAACGTGCAGTTTGTTACATATGTATACTTGTGCCATGTTGGTGTGCTGCA
>NW_012117489.1:2327796-2357074 GCF_000951035.1 Colobus angolensis palliatus | reverse complement strand
GCTTTGTTCATTTCTTTTTCTTCTTTTTTCTTTTGGTTTCTCTTCTCGCTTCATTTCATTCATTTGATCCTCAATCGCTGATACCCTTTCTTCCCGTTGATCGAGTCAGTTACTGAAGCTTGTGCAGTTGTCACGTATTTCTCGTGTCATGGTTTTCATCTCTGTCATTTCGTTTATGACCTTCTCTGCATTAATCATTCTAGCTATCAATTCTTCCACTCTTTTTTCAAGATTTTTAGTTTCTTTGCACTGAGTACGTAATTCCTCCTTTAGCTCTGAGAAGTTTGATGCACTGAAGCCTTCTTCTCTCATTTCATCAAAGTCATTCTCTGACCAGCTTCGATCCATTGCTGGCGATGAGCTGCGCTCCTTTGCAGGGGGAGATGCGCTCTTAGTTTTTGAATTTCCAGCTTTTCTGACCTGCTTCTTCCCCATCTTTGTGGTTTTATCTGCCTCTGGTCTTTGATGATGGTGATGTACTGATGGGGTTTTGGTATAGGTGTTCTTCCTGTTTGATAGTTTTCCTTCTAACAGTCAGGACCCTCAGCTGTAGGTCTGTTGGAGATTGCTTGAGGTCCACTCCAGACCCTGTTTGCCTGGGTATCAGCAGCAGAGGTTGCAGAAGATAGAATATTGCTGAACAGCGAGTGTACCTGTCTGATTCTTACTTTGGAAGCTTCCTCTCAGGGGTGTACTCCACCCTGTGAGGTGTGGGGTGTCAGACTGCCCCTAGTGGGGGATGTCTCCCAGTTAGGCTACTCAGGGGTCAGGGACCCACTTGAGCAGGCAGTCTGTCCCTTCTCAGATCTCAACCTCCGTGTTGGGAGATCCACTGCTCTCTTCAAAGCTGTCAGACAGAGTGTTTGTGTCTGGGCACGTTTCTGTTGCTTTTTTTGTTCTTGTTGTTTAGCTGTGCCCTGTCCCCAGAGGTGGAGTCTACAGAGACAGGCAGGTTTCCTTGAGCTGCTGTGAGCTCCACCCAGTTGGAGCTTCCCAGCGGCTTTGTTTACCTACTTAAGTCTCAGCAATGGCGAGTGCCCCTCCCCCAGCCTCGCTGCTGCCTTGTGGTTAGATGGTAGACTGCTGTGCTAGCAATGAGGGAGGCTCCGTGGCCGTGGGACCCTCCCAGACAGGGGTGGGTATAATCTCCTGGTGTGCCTGTTTGCTTAAAGCGCAGTATTGGGGTGGGAGTTACCCGATTTTCCAGGTGTTGTGTGTCTCATTTCCCCTGGCTTGGAAAATGGATTCCCTTCCCCCTTGTGCTTCCCAGGTGAGGTGATGCCTCCCCCTGCTTCAGCTCTCGCTGGTCGGGCTGCAGCATCTGACCAGCACCGATTGTCCGGCACTCCCTAGTGAGATGACCCCAGTACCTCAGTTGAAAATGCAGAAATCACTGGTCTTCTGTGTCGCTCACGCCGGGAGTTGGAGACTGGAGCTGTTCCTATTCGGCCATCTTGCTCCGCCCTCCATTTTAGTTTTTAATTGTTTAAAATTGGGGAAAAAAATCTTTTGAGACCAAAGTATATGCAATTAAACTCACTAGTCAGTGTACAATTTCCATGGAATATAAAACTAAATGTTCTGAACATCACAATATCCATCAAGGAGAAAAAATAAAGCCCTTTGATATGGGCTTTTGTATGGCTAAATTTTTAGAATATTTATAAAAATAATCCATATAAAAAAGATATTTATATTATTTAAAATATAGCAAGAAAGGAAGATGCTCTGGAAAATAGGCTCTGCATCATTTCAGTTATTAAAACAAAACATGATGACTCAAGAGACATAAAGGAAAAAAATATGAAGACTACTTTTGAGCATCAGGTTTAGAGAATATGTTTATTTAAGAACTCCATTTCAAAAGACAACTCTTTTTCTTTAGGAAAATTTATAGAGGGCCTTTTTGAATGTCAAATGTGACAGATGTCCATCCTCATAGCCAGAAGGAAGGATAAAGAGGTAGTTGAGTTACAATGATTAATGTTGGGGAAATGTTTAGCTTCTTGGGACAACCTGGTAGAATCATGGCGGGGAAAAAGGCTTCAACAATATGGTAGGTTGCCAGCAACAGTCTGAGAAGGGTGGAAGGAGTCTTGCAGGATTTGATTTGCCTTTGAAGACAGGCAAGAGAATAACTACATAGGAGTGGGAGACCAAGAAGGAGCCAGGCAGGGTTTTATAAACCCCCAATTTGGAGTCTTGATTCATTTCATTTCATTTTAAATTTTAAGAATGTGACCCCATGTGTATGAATTACATACACCTAACAAACCCTTCTAGATAGTCCAAAAATAAACTTCATGAATACCAAAACTATAAATCCAGGATTCTCAAATTAGGGCACTTAAGAGTAGACTCCAGTGTGGTGTGAAAGAGATGGAGTTAGAAGAAGGATAAATAGTCTTAAAATAGGGGACACATACTATGGATTACACTAAAAGTTTTCAAAGGACAACACAGCCATAAATATTAAGATAATAAATAATCAGATTCTAATTTTCATTTTTACTCCTTCCTAAAAGATAGAGCTACAGTCCAGCTCTCTTGTTTACTTTCTATTCTCCTTTCTCTTTTCAAAATTACTCTTCTCTCACTTTACAAAAGAAAGGCACATTTGTCCAGCCTGCCAGAACTTTTCAGCACTCTTCAATTTTCCAGTGTTGCTCAGCAGTGAAGTGCAAAAACTTCTCGGGTACAAAGGGACAATTCTAATTAATAGTGTTGAGGCACCTCCTTTAATCAAGACATCAGAAAACCTTTGGTGTGTTTTGTATCTTTCTATGCTTTTTACATATTTTTGTTCAGGACCATGGATGGTATTAGAGATAGGAGATTTTGGCCTGTATAAGTGTGATACCATGGAGTTTGTCCCCGCAAACTTCATATTAAACTTTGATCCTTAATGTTGAAGGTGGGACCTAATGGGAGGTGTTTGGGGTCACGGGGACAGCCATTCCCTCATGAATGGCTTGGTGCCATCCTTGCAGTAATGAGCTATCTTTTTATTAGTTCCCAAGAAAGGTGTTTGTTAAAAAGAATCTGCCACCTCTCCCTGCTCCTTACATCCTCTCTCATCATGTGAGCTCTGCACATGCCAGCTCTCTCTTGCCTGCTACCACAAGTGGAAGCAGCCTGCAGCCTTTACCAGAAGCAGATACTGGTGCCTTGCTTCTTGTACAGCCTGCAAAGCTGTAGGCTTAGTAAATTCCTTCTCTTTATAAATTACTCAACCTCAGCTATTCCTTTATAGAAATGCTAAATAGAGTAAGGCAGTTGGAATAATCTGAATTCATGAACATTGTAGAGCATGTTGGTAGAATTGAGGAAAAATTCCCGTTAATGTCTTTCCCTCTACTTTTCAATAACTATTGTCAAATAGTACATTATTCCTGAAGAACAGTTACTTGAGAATTTTGGCAAAACTTTTTTTAATGCTATGAATCCATCTCCTTCTAAAAATATCACTTACAAAATTTCTGAAATCTATGAAAAAGCTATTAATTTTTAATTATAAAGCATGAATATTAGTAAAAGTGTAAGTAAAGCTAGAAATCTCATTTAACCATCAGCATTATCTTGGGAGCCTTATTTAAATTAGCATTTCCCAGTGTGAAAGCTAGGACTTAGTGTAGGAAAAATTATAATGTCTGTTTCACTATTGATAGTTTAAAAATATTAGATGCAAAGTCTACCATTGTAATTAAATTGGTATCACGTGAATACAGAACTATACAGAGATCAGAAAATAGGAGAGAACAGTGTTCAATACATTTTATCAAAACTTGATGTAAATAAAAAGTAAGATTTGAGTAATGAGGTCCAGGGATGTTTCCAATCTCTATCTGTTAAAATTGGATATTCATATATATTTTAAAGAAAATCTTCATTGATAACTATGTGTGATGTGAAATTCTTGTCAAATAATATTATCCTAGTAAATATATGTCCAGAACATTATCACTGTTTGAGTAGATTCTGACTGGATGGGCAATGATCATGTACAATAATGGTTTACTGCTCATCCTTCCACTTTAAAAATTACTTTATTTGGGGAATGCTATTTTTAAAATCTCTTTAAATTATGTGTCAACTGTATACTTTGGTCAGTATTGAAAAAACAAAAATTCAAATATCTCAAAATAATAGATTATAGCAATGTAAGAATCTGAGTAGATATGAAGAAGTGTAAGTGCTGATGTTGTAAATTAGGCATTCGTAAGGAGCTAGTAAAGCAAAACAGAAATATCCTGGAAATTGTGGAATGTAGTTAGAAGCTTTAGTAAGACATGCGTTTTACATTTATGAAGAGGAAAGTGAGTATAGGCTGGGTGTGGTGGCTCACACCTGTAATCCCAGCACTCTGGGAGGCCGAGGTGGGTGGACCACTTGAGGTCAGGAGTTTGAGACCAGCCTGACCAACATGGTGAAATGTTTTCTCTACTAATAACGCAAAAATTTGCCAGGCTTGGTGGCTCACACCTGTAATCCCAACTACTCAGGAGGCTGAGGCAGGAGAATCACTTGAACTCAGGAGGCGGAGGTTGCAGTGCACACCACTGCACTCCAGGCCAGGACAGAACAAGACTCTCTTAAAAAAAAAAAAAAAAAAAAAAAGTAGGTATAGAAAATAAATACAAATTTATTGATTTATTTTTTATTTTCTGGACTGAACATTCTCAATCAAAAGGCAAAACAAAGTGAATATGTGTAATGTCCATGTCAAAATTAGAGCCTTAAAAATAAATTGAAAGTTGAATGAGGAAATTTGATCACAGCAACAATGAACAAGTGTCTTCATTCATTGATATTTGATAAGATTATAGGTCTATAATCTCATTATTAATTCCAGAGTCCAAAAACTTCTGAAAACCAAAACAGTTTTATAACTTATTTGGAAACAAGACCTGATATTAATAGATGTGTGGCTATTTGTAATTTTTATCTTACTTTATCAAACTTAGTATGATATATTGTTATATATTTCCTTACAGAGATAGTTATTAGTTTGAGTACAGGGTGCTTCCCTAGACCCTACTGAGAATTTATATAATTTATGGTATATATACTCTATTAACATTACAATGTCTGAAAATTATGAATATCAAAACATATGTGTCAGCAAAGAATTTATAAAAGAAACCGTTGACCTGCTCAGAATATTGATATAAAATAAACGGCAGGAATCTAGTCATTTTTCTACACTGAAAAGACCTTTGACTCAGGTTTCCCTGAGTTGGTGAAAGAATCCAACTGGCAGATGAAGGAACACTTCAGCTATCATAAGAAGTAGTTCATCTGAACTCACCAAAAGAGTGCACCTAAATAAGCATTTAGCAACAGAAATCTGGAAAATATTGCTTTTCTATTCTTGGTGGTACTTCGGAGCTTCAAAATACTGGAAAATACTATTGCTGTATGAAACCAGAAATTTGTGTAAATTCAGCCCTCAAAATATTGTGACAACAAAGTGAAGAAAATACATTACCTGAAACATGAAAATGATATATTCATTCATTCAGTTAGCAACTATTACAAAATGCTTAAAGTGTGTCTGGCACTGCTTCAGGTGCTGAAAATGCAGTGACATGGATATTTGCCTTCATTTTTTGACTATGCGGCATGTGCTGAAGAGCTTCCTTATATTTAGGAGATGGATTTCCTAGGTCAGAAGCTGCTCTTCTCAGATTAGAAGTCTGCAACTTGCTCTTCTAGATGCTCTTCATCTAGGTCTCATGTATGTCACTTAGAATTTGCTAAACAGAAGCACTCACCCAAGACTTCTGTCCAGAAGGAACAACTAGAGGAAGAAAACATTGCAAGGGACATTTTTCTAAATGTTTTAGCTGTCGAGTCATTGCCAGTAGCCAAGAAGTTGGAGTTTCCGAAGCAGCAAGTGATCAGTGTATGAACTGTGGTTATCTAACTCCCCTGGCAACAGTGGTGGGGTCTTTATTAGAACATCCCTACTGGGAGGCTCCTGGTGGCTTAGCCTCCAAGTCTAATGATCTTGCCCTTTGGAGAGTCCATAAGCAAAGTTTCAGCTTTTAATAAATTTATTACTTTCTGTGATAACTATGTATTTCTGCAATTAACAACCCTGAATCATATAAAAAGTTAAAAAAAAGTTTCTGACCTCACTGGCTGGCATTCTAGGAGGGCAAACTGATGAATTCTTAAACTGATCAGTACCAGACATTTTTTCAAAAAGAGGATGGATAGTGAATGAGGGAATACCATTTTAAAAGGCAAGGGCAGACCTCCCACAGAAGATAGCGTTTAAGACTAAGTGAGATGTGACAGAAAAAAAGGAGTTAGCCTTGGAGATAGGGAGTTAGCTATCTGGCGGAGAACATGGTAAATGTAAAGTTGCTGAGGTGGGACTTTGCTTAGAATATTTGAAGAACAGCAAAAAAGTTAATGTGGCTGGACTAAGTCCAGATAAATTTAGATAAAATTAGGTCTGAGGGATAGCCTGGGGTCAGAATTATGTAGATCATTGTAGACCATAGCATAGATAGGTGATTGGTTGATTGCTAGATTGCTAGATGATAGATAGATAGATGATAGATAGATACATAGATAGATAGATACACAGATAGATAGATATGGTGAGTATTCAGCCTGTTTCACAAAATCTTTAGAATCAATCTAATAATAAAATGCTCATTAATCAAAGTGACAAGTTAAAACATTTAGTTTTGTGGCTTTTTATTAATATAATTTAAAAATAGTTTTTATATTAAAATAAAGAGATACATAGTAGAATGCTGATTTTGCAGGAATTTAAAAGTTATTATGGGAGTCCCTAAGGATAGTTTAAGTTTGTGGACAATTTAGATTAAGTTTCCCAACTTCTTATTTGTATGCTATCTTTTGCAATTAGGTAAACGAAGTTAAAAAGTTTAAGAACTATATTGTTAACCAACACACATTCAGAAAAATTAATCTGATTTTTTTAGATAAGCATTTCCTCTTTTTTAGTTTTATACATTTAGTGAACAGAAGTGTAGATTTGTTACATGTGTCCATTGTGTGGTAATGAAGTCTGGGCTTTTCATGTACTCATCACCTAAATAGTGAACATTGTACCCAACAGGTGATTTTTCAACCCTTCCCCACATTCCCCCTTTCCACCTTTTGTAGTCTCCAATGTCTCTTATTCCACTCTGTGTGTCCATGTGTACCCATTGTTAACTCCCATTTATGAGTAACAGCATGAAGTATTTGACTTTCTGAGTTATTTTACTTAAGAAACTGGCCTCCAGTTCCATCCATCTTAGTACACAAGATATGATTTCATTCTTTTCTTTGGCTGACTAGAATAAAAATTTAAATTAATTAGACATTTACAAAGATGTACTCGCCTATTTAAAATAAGTGTGGTCTCATGAAAGAGTACAGACCTTCAAGTCACTCAGTCCTGGATTCAAATTTTTTTCTGCCACTTATTGCCCATGTGATCATGGAGAAAGTTACTTAAATATTCTTCACTCCAGTTTCCTATTTGCAAAATTAGAAAAAATAAAACCACACAAAATTGTTATATATATTAAATTAAACAAGGCAATTTTATTTTTTATTTATTTATTTATTTTGAGATGGAGTCTCTCTCTGTCTCTCAGACTGGAGTGCAATGGCACGATCCAGGCTCACTGCAACCTTCGCCTCCCAAGGTCAAGCAATTCTCCTGCCTCAGCCTCCCAAGTAGCTGGGATTATAGGCACCCGCCATCATGCCCAGCTAATTTTTGTATTTTTGTGGAGACGAAGTTTCACCATTTTGGCCAGGCTGATCTTGAAATCCTGACCTCAGGTGATCCACCCGATAATGCAGCAATTCTAAGGCACAAATTAAGATGTTTCCCATAAGTCATGCAACTAATATATGTTAATTTTCTTTCTTTTTTACATTTAATTTTTTATCTTTTGATATCCAGTTTGTTTCACAGTATAGCTCAAGAGCCAGAAGGGAAAGGAGAAAAAAGGTGCTTGGAATAACATCTATCCTAACTAACAACAATGACAAAAATAAAAGACTGGTTTACCAAGAAGCCTCTCTGAGAGTATCTATATCACATCTTGAAAGCTTCATGTCTCTTGATAAATTCACCGGTTTTGAGTTTGTTGAATTCAGCATCTCACCTTCTTTAGTGCTTCCTATCTCTCCAAAGCACCTGGAGATATAAAAGCCGACAAGGATAAAGCAACCTGCCTCCTTTACCTGAAAGTAGGATGGAAATAAACTCAAGATAATTGGCTTTTGAGATAGCTGGTAGGTATATTTATGTAACCATCATAGATTTGTGGAAAGTACCAGTGACTGGAAAAGTTCAGAAGCTAACATCAAGGTCACACCACTCCAGAACAAACTAGGAAATACATGTTTGGAGATGTGTTGGCCATCTAGAACCACAGCCAAATAGAAACTGATAGATAAAGGTACAAAAAATAGGAATCAGAAGGGTTACACAGTGGTGTGTGTAGAAAAGAGGTCACAATCAGAAATGTAAAAAATTAAAATTTAATGCCAAAAGCAAACGTGTTGAATATTTCCGTGCAGTAGGAAATATGTGAGAGAGGACAAATGAAAAGAATCTTCAGTGAAAGATTGTGATTAGTAGATTTTTTCACAGTTAATAGGCTGCAAATGGAGAACATTACTAGTGCAAGGTTATGTACTTCTTTAATAGACAAAAAAAGCTCAGAATGCAAACACAATTCCTCAGCAAAAGAACAGTAGGGAGGTATTGGTGTTGAACCTAGAGGCTTGTGTATATGAGTATCCACCAGGAATGGCTGATTCGTGTTACATTTTGCTAACGAAGAATAAATCAGTGAGCTTATTTTGCAATGCAGGATTTTCAGTGTACTGGAATCTTTACAGGTACTGGTTCAAATTCTGCCTCCTCTACTTAACTACCAATGTGGCCTTGGGCTACAGACTCAGTTTCTTCAACTTCGTTTGTAAAATGGAAATAATAATCCCTATCTTATAGCATATAAGAGGTAACTGATATATTATTTACTTCAGTATTATTACTTTAGTATTGATAATTATTAAAAATCAATATGAACATCTTTTTTTCTCACAAACCTACATATCAACCACATTTAGATATCTCTGCATCTCTTTCTAAAATATTAAAACTAATGTAAATGTTCAGATGATACTGGATTCTCCCCATTTTTAGGAATGCGGGATCAGGATATCACATTACCATATTATTAGCTCTTTTATATCTAACTAAAACACGAACAGCAAGAACATCAAACTATAAGGTCTAAGGAAAGGATATGGTCTTTCATCAAGACATTTATTGCTAATACTTCTGCATGAAATGATTAAGACCTTGCTTTACATATAGGTCTAAATGTATTATCTGTTCAAATAAATTCCACTTAAATTTAAAGTGTTATTTATTTTCTTTTCTATAAGAAATATGTAAGTTATTTGATCCCCCAATTCCCAACCAGTGCCAGACATTTCAGTAGCTATTCTGGGCATTAAAAATCCTGGTAGGTTTAACTGCTCTCAGTTAAAGGAATTATTTCAAAGGCGTTCAGTTCAGAAAAGAGGCTCCCTCTGAAGCATTCAAAGGATAGTGATGCTAAAATATGCAGTGTTTATAAGGTTTCAGGCCAGCGAATTTTTCATCAGCCTTCTCAGAACACAGTAGGATTTTATCATTTCATATCTCTATTTCGAGATCTCTCAGCAATCAGTATTGTGGGTCCTATTTTTGATCAATCAACCTCCCTATGGCTTTGTGCCCAGGAATTGAGGATAGTTGCTAGGCTGACAAATGTTCTTGGGGTTTAAATTTGGTGAATATTTACTCTCTAACAAAAAGAACACAGATACTACATCCAGTTCCCATTTTCTGCTCTTGATCAGGAAATAATTATAGCTTCTGAATTTATACAGTGACTTAAACATTTTCCCACCCAGGGTGCTGGCACTATGGGAAAAAGTAACATATAATGTTTGATTTCAGGCTATCCTGTGAGTCTGGTTTTTAAAAGCAGAGTCACCCTCCGCACCAGTTTATTGAGTATGCAGTAACTAACAACAGTAGCTCTGTGTGAAAATTGAAAGACAAGCATGCATTTGGTCAGCCTGATACCATGGTCATTTAAATAAATGAGAGGAACAAAATCAGTTTTGCCACGACTTGGGCAACAATGGATACTGTCTAATGCTCTATGTGAAAATAAAGTCGGTAACCTGCCGTTTGAAATTGTACTGACATTTAGACATTTATTGAAGACAATTTTACTTTATCATCAACAGAAAAATTTTTGTAGAGCTGCAAATGGCCTGACTAGACAAAGTCTTTTCTCCTAAAGGGTTAGTACCAAAAAGTGAATAAATAACTGTCATTTCAAGGATTGATGCCATATTAGAGTTCTCTTGCTGGGGAGGAAATTGAGAACAGTCTCAGGTGAAAAGAGAGGAACAACCAGGGCAGTATTATGTGGCTTTGTTGACCCAGCTAGCACAAAGCAACGGTTTTAACGTGTTTTCTAAACAAATTCAAGTAATCACTTCAATTCATCCATTTTGTAGGCTGAATAGATTTCATAACAAGTTCTGCTTGGATAGCTTAGCTCACAGGAAGAGTATGCTCTGGACCCTGAGGAATGAGTGAGGAGCCAATTGTTAAGATTATTCCTTGGCCTACATTTTTCAGCATGTGTGTCAGTATCCACTCTGCATTTAGCCAGCTCTCAAACTGGGCAATAGTCACGGTGTATACTGCATGGGTTTTAAATTAGGATAAAATGTTAGAAGCTTCCTCAGCTTCATGGCCAGGAGAAAATGGATTTGCCCATGCCAGACAGAGATGGCCACAGTTTGATTAAGGAACTTTAAAAAGTTAAGAGAAGTGTCCGAAATTTGCAAAGCACCCACTCAAAGGAATTACATGGCTGTGCTCATGAAAATCAGATGAAACAGCTTGCAGAGCTTTTCACTCAGCTTTGACCTTATCACTTGCACTTTAACTTACTTCTGGAAACTAATGCTGTGGAAAAAAATAACAGAAGGTACTTGAACAAATAGCTTAAATTATATTGTCCAAAAGTTCCTTACACAGTCCAAACACCTCGAAAATCTAGAGTTTCTTGGCTTTAGCATTGAGCAATAATCTTGCCTGATAAACGGATACATACTGATATTACCTAATGGCTGAAAGTGTTTTTACTCAGTTACCAAATAATCATTAGTGCAGAATAGATGTGAGGCCTATTTTGAGTGTCAGTCAGAAGCACTGTTTACTCCTCCACACTTCCAAAAATTCCTCTGTTCTATCTTTCCCCTTGAACTTTTATTTAAATGTTTCTAATAAATGCTGACATAAAAGAAACATCGTTTACTTCAACTTACTCTAATCGTGCTGTCCACCAAGAACAAATCAAATTTCCCAATTTCTGTGAAATAAGCCTCTTGCTCTTTCTCATCTTATTTTTAGTTTTTGACAATGAAAATGTATGGATATGAGCTTGACCACAACAATAAGTAGGAAAAATGAACTAGCAACCCTGGATCTAAACCTGACTCCTACTCACATTTCTAACCTTCAATATCTTTTCTATAAAATAAAATGATCTATATTAGAATGGTATCTAAAGTCCTTTTCAGCTATGAAATTTCACGAGTCTTTCATTAGTCTTTCATCATCTGTGTATACACAGAAAACAATAATATCTTGCCTTTGGCAAGTTCTATAGTTTTTTAAAAAAATTAGTAATTCTCCAATTCATCTTTATCTTAAAAACCAGCCTCCTTGAAATTAAACTGACATGGATTAATATCTCGCTTATACTCTAATGACAGAAAAAAAATTTAAACTTTTTGAAAAAAAAATTAAGAAAAATGTGCATGTAAGAGTATATATCCTATATCAATAAATGTATAGGCATGATACAAATCTATGTCTATAATTATATAGACAACTATATCAGGGTATATACCTTATCAGAAAACAATGAAAATACATTAATATAATAAAACTTAAAATATACTAACTAAAGCCAAGAACTGATGACTACCGAGAAATAAATAAAATGGTATTATGAATTTGTGTTGTTCTAACTGCATCACATATTTCCAATGACAGCTTGACACTGATTTAATATTGGCCAGTCCAAGACTGGAAGAAGAATGTGTTGTCCTGGACCCTAGAAAACTACATCTGATTGTTATTGTGAATTGTATCTCATATGGCTGTAATTATTCTGAATTGTGTTCACTAATTTCTTTTCACACACACAAAAAATGCTTAAAATGCAGTAAGAAATGGGTTTAAGCAGATTTTAAATGGATTAGTTTTAAAAGCACTAGAGTATTCTATTTTTAAAGAAATATCATTTATTTTGGAATTGTGAAGAACTGTGTCAGCACATTTTGAAACCACTAAGTTTTTGTGTTGTTGTTGTCGCTTTTCTTTCCAATTCCAGGTTTTTTCTTTTTGTTCTAATTTTATTTTAAGTTCAGGGTTACAAGTGTGGGTTTGTCACATAGGTAAATTCGTGTCATGGGGCTTTGTTGTACAAACTATTTCATCACCCAGGTATTAAGCCTAGTATCCATTAGTTATGTTTCCTGATCCTCTCCCTCCTCCCACCCTCCACCCTCGGAAAGGACCCGGTATGTGTTGTTCCCCTCTATGTGTCCATGTGTTCTCATGATTTAGTTCTCACTTATAAGTGAGAATATGCAGTATTTGGTTTTCTGTTCTTGTGTTAGTTTGCACTTGTGAGAATATGCAGTATTTGGTTTTCTGTTCCTGTGTTAGTTTGCTAAGGGTAATGGCCTGCAAAGGACATGATCTCGCTCTTTTTTATGGCTGCATATTATTCCATGGTGTGTATGGACATTTTCTTTATCCAGTCTTTATTGTCTTTATCCGGTCTATCATTTAGTTTGATTCCATGTCTTTGCTATCGTGAATAGTGATGCAGTAAACGTACATGTGCATGGGACTTTATGATACTATGATTTACATTCCTTTGGGTATATACCCAGTAACAGGATTGCTGGGTCAAATGGTATTTCTATCTTTAGGTGTTCGAGGAATCATGACACTGTCTTCCACAATGACTGAACTAATTTACACTCCTACTAACAGTGAGTAAGTGGTCTTTATTTCTCCACAACTTTGCCAGCATCTGTTATTTTTTGACTTTTATATAATAGCCATTCTGACTGGTGTTAGATGGTACCTCATTGGGGTTTGGATTTGTATTTCTCTACAGACCAGTGATGCTGAGCTTTTTGTCATATGTTTTTGTTTCAAAATGAAAATTAGAAATCAAAGAAAAAATAAATGTGGCAAATGACGTAAGTCAGTTTATTCTGTAATTACAGGCAGATGCTTCAGTATGCTGTAATTCCTATCCTATAGAGCAGCAGTCCATGGTTCCCAAACTTTTTGGCTCATAAGGAGTGCACAACCTAGATCCCAGGCATGTGCAGTTCACAATAGGGTTCGTGCTTCTGTGAGAATCTAATGCCACAGCTGATCTGACAGGAGGTGGAGCTCAGGCAGTAATGCTCCCTTGCCCATCCCTAATCTCCTGCTGTATGGCCCGGTTTCTAACAAGCCACAGACCATTACCAGTCTGCAGCCTAAAGGTTGGGGACCCCTGCTATAGAAGGCAATTAGTATGGGGTTAATACCAGATGAACAAGAAAGATAACATCAGGTGAATAAAACACACAGTAAAACAATGTATATAACACCACAGTGGTTTTATTGATGGCAGAAGAAAAAACATTTTCCTTTCACTTGTAAAAAGAATTTTTTTATTTAACTCAATATTTTCCCCATTCTTTGTGTGAGCTGAATCTTTTTTCACTCTAAAATATGTTTATTCTTTCTACAAGTAATAATATCCACTATAGCTGCTACTTATTCTGAAGAGAAAGTAGAGAGGTCTATCAACAGGTTTTGACCAGAATGTTTCAGCCAATGGCTCCTTTCTTCACATAAACTCTATTTTAAATAGGAAGAAAATGAAATTGAACCCTCAAATTAACTTTTCCGTACTTTGTCAAGGTACATTTCTGCTGAAACTTATCTGTAAATGTGAAGTGTTTGCATGTTTGCATAAATATAAATAAATCTCTGGTAGAATAAATTTTGGACACTGCTGTCAAAAGCACCAAGCAGGAAGGAAGGAAGGAGGGAGGCAGGGGAGGGAAGGAGGGAGGGAGGAGGGGAGGGAGGGGAAAAGGGGAGAGAGGGAGTGGGGAGGGGAGGGAGGGAAGGAAAGAAGGAAACAGCATCTGAGGCAAAAACTTTTAACCTGAAGGTTTTGTGGGGTAGATGAGAAAACAATCCCTGGAAGTAAAAGTCAATGATAAAAGAAAGAGAGACTATAATGGAAGGAGAGAAAATACCAATCGGTTTGCCACCATTCAGGCCACAGCTTCAAGAGGCAGTGCAGTTGATAGCTGTAAGTTATGAGTTGTTTCCAGAGAAACTGTAAAAGTCCCTGTGCTTGCATTGATCTATTGGATGCTAAAGTAAGTAGGGGAGGAAGGCTAGTGAATTACTGGTTCTTTTTTTGTTCATTTTTCCTACTGGAAAAAGACAAGCTCATTGGTTAACTGTCCTATACCTGCAAGTTGTGTTCCCTGGGTCTCTAGGCAGTTGTGGAAGAAATGAGGGCTCCAGTGGTCCAGTCCAGTCAGTGTTTGGTTCTGTGGACTCCTCCAAGTGTGTGTGTAAATGTGTGTGTATGCTGGTTGGGGGATACTTGGCCTGTTTTGATGGTGGTGGTGATTACAGCAGTTGCAATGACCTAAGTTTTATGGTTGAAGTAATTTCATGAGTCATTCCTAATGACGTTCTGGCCAGGAAGAAAAGCCATCTCCCAAGTCCTGAGGGTCAGGTGAAGTCAGGTAGATTCAGAAGACAGAAGCTCATTTTCACTCTCACTTTGTAGTGATCTTCAGATCTCACATAAGAACACTTTGCATTCAATTCTTGACTAGAAGGGGAGGTGCAAATCTAATCCTTCAAGGTGATAATTAGTTGCAATTTCCTAAAAAAAATTAAAGAGGACTAGAAACCAAGCCACGTTCAAACTATTGCAGGTGGTACAGAATTGATATTTCTCATCATTATTCTTTATCAAATTCCCTAGATTCCCCCTCACTCCCTCTCAGCCGTTAAGCAGGTCAGGAGATGACACATCTTTGATTCTTAATGTATTTGAGGCCTTCCTTCTCTTGCCTTTGTTGGGCTGTGGCTGTTGAAATATTTCACTCACAATTATCAATGGTCATAGAAGAACCAAAAGACACATCAGTGAATACCCTAGGATAAGAACATACTCCACTATACCTCTATTGTGTAATAACAAACTTATCTAGCCTTACATTCCTGCTTTATAACCTTCAGTTAGATCCATTTCCTCATGTGTTTCCCTGGTTACTGCTGCCATATACTAATCAGACCTTTCATTTCTTTGCTGTTTAAGTTTTTCTTCCCAAAGCAAAGTCTATTCTTCTCTTTTTGGATTGTGAGGAGATTTAATCATTGGTCCCTCATTGGGTCCTGGGGCCAGTGAGGGATATTGAGGACAGATTATTTTGAGACCAAACATTATCTTTTTATATTCTGACTTAGGTCAAGTCAGTAGACAATCCCTAGAAAAGGGCAAGCCGTTCTCCTGTCATAGGAGAAGTTGTTTTAGGGCTGCCTCTACTGACCAAGAAGATTAAAGAAAATTTAGTAAGTTGATATTCATAGGTTCATTTATCTAAGCATAACTACCCCAGGTTTTAGGGTCTCACTCTTTCTCTATCAAGGTCATAGTTTGACGTTTGAGACTTACTAAGAGGACACATTTCATCTCCTCTACAACTTTCCCATTCTGTGTTCAGATCTGAGACTTGATCTTCAGCACAGTCTACCAGAGGAACAATATATAAACAACTCCTTGAAAGCTCCCATAAAGACTCTTTGGTTTTCATAGAAAACAGCTATCATTAGCCTCTCATTTTTATCTTTCTCAAAATTTCCAATGGTACTAAAAGCTCAGTTATTATTGTCCCCATAATGACCAATGCAGCAGGTGCTTGTATTCCAGCACCTTACTTACCTATACTCCATTCCAGTTAACCCCAACTCAAGGTGTGAGTAATTATGGTATCTCTGAATACCAAAAATTATTATCCTCTCACACTTACCATGAGCTTTGTGACTGCTTTTGCCTTCAAACAGGCAGGGAATTCAACTCCAAAATACCTCCTGAAGGATGTGTGATGTCTAGAACTAGTCTAGGATTTCCTCAAACACAGAGCCTGAGGAAAAAAGCAAGACAAAAGAGGGAAGTGAAACAGGAGGAAGAGTAAATGCAAAAGGTGTCTAAGGGAGCTGACAGCATCACCAGAAAAACAGCTGGTGGGTTCAGATGTGAACAGCTGATATGTTCGCAGGGAACATATCCAGAGACACAGCATGAAACCCCCATGTAGTTGTCTGCTTAGGCTGCCAAAAGAAAATACCACTGACTAGATGGCTTCAACAACAGAAGTTTATTTTGTCACAGCTCAGAAGGCTGGAAGTCCAAGATCAAGATGTCAGCAGGTTTGATTTCTCCCAAGGCTCTCTCCTTGGCTTGCAGATGGCCACCTTCTCACTGTGTTCCCACATGACCTTTCCTCTGAGTGTATGCATCCCTAGTGTCTTTTTCTTTCTATAAGGACACCAATCATATGGGATTAAGGCCCCATCTTTGTGGCCTCGTTTAGCCTTCGTTACCTCCTTAAAGTCCTTGTCTCCAAATACAGTCACATTGGAGGTCAGAGCTTCGTAATATGAATTTGTGGGGGAGGGATTCAATACAATCTAGAACCTCCACTTCTCAAAACAGTCTGTTTTGCATATGTGAGGGGGTAGTGGCGAGGTTGAGAGGATATGTCAGAGGAAAGTTCAAGCAATTCAACTATTGAATATTCCTTGTGTCCTCTGTCTCTTTGAGCAATGTCTGCCACATAGGCATTAACTCCCCACACGTCCAGGCTTATCTGGGCAGACTTTGAAGAGGACAGAAACTTTATGGGTCTATTCAGCAAGTCCTCATTTGTAACAATAATTGTTTTCAATTAATGCTATTTATCAGGCTCCATGGTCTGTAGCAGTAATAAGGCTGTAATTAGGAAGAAAGGAAAGAAAGCCTGGAAGAGGAAACTGGTAGAAGGGAATTGGAAGGGTGAAAACATGAAGTATTGAAGATCTAATAGTATATTTTTCTGGATTGGTAAATTTTATCTTTACATCAGATAATATGTTTGACTTTTAATGGTTTGAGGTATTTGACACTTCATTCTAAATGAAGCCAAACTAGCAATTTGTAAGGAGAACTCATATGACATAGTCTATGCTGATGATAAAAATCTCTGAAATAATGTTTCTGTGGGGTATAGGAAAATTAGCTGTTAGATTGCCAATTTGTGCAACCTGGGAAAATTTGGCTACAGAAGAGCTTGTAAAGTGGTAGTCCTTGGCGTTGTCCTTCAAAGCTAGGGGTGAAGGGGTGTGAGGAAAGCTCTCATTTTTACAGAGTATTATGTACTTTTCTTGTCCTTTTGCAAAAATTATCTGAACTTACCATTTTAGAGATAGAACAAGTGATTACAGGTTAAAGACTGGATATCCTTAGAAACATGAATAATGACATGCAATAAAGTGAATATAGGTCTTTTTTGTTTTCATTGCAGGTTTTTGGCCCTGGACTCTTACACTTTCAAGGACAGTCATAAGTATTTTAGTCATTTTTAACCAGGATCAGCTGAGACAAGGATAGCAGAGCATTACACCAAGTGCGAGGCCTTCTAAGTCCAGGGACTGTGCAACTGCAAAGGACATGCAATCATGAAGCTGGCCTTGTTTACAACTTCATTTATTGCAAAATAAAGAACAAGAAACAAGTATTTTTACTATTTCACACAGAAATTATGTATTAGTACAAAGAAAGAAAATATATTATTTTAAATAATCAAAGAAAGTAAAAATTATATTATCTGAATATAAACAATCTTTCCCCATATATCAAAATTTAAAGTCACTATTTAAATTTTAATTCAGAAAATAATATAATTTATTAATATTTTAATAGTATATAATAGTTAATTATTTTCTTCATACATGATTGTAGTTTAGGATCATTTATTCAGTATAACATAAAGTAAAACTGGAATATCTGAGTTGTTCTGATATATTTTTATGATAGATGTAATTTAGTATTTCTCATATATCCCACACCCAGCTTTCCCTATTATTAATATCTTACAATATTATGCTGCATTTGTTAAAATTAGTTAACTGAAAGATGGAATGAAGGAAAATTAGCTTACATTGATACATAAGTATTAACTAAAGCCCATACTCTATTCAGATAGCCTTAGTTTTTACCCAATGTCCTTTTACTGTTCCAAGGATACCCTACTAAACATAGTTGCCATGTCTCTTTATGTTTATCTTGACTGTGACAGTTTTTCAGACTTTTTTTGGGGGGGTTTTGATAACCTTGACGATTCTGAGTACTCATCAGGTATTTTGAAGGATGCCCCTCTATTGCAATTTTTCTGATGTTTTTTCTCATGATTAGACTGGAGTTATGGGTTTGGGGAAGAATATCACAGACATAAAGTGCCATCATCATCATCATATCGTATCTAAGATAGGTACTATCAAGATGATTTCCAACTGTTAATGTTGACCTTAATCACTGATATGCCATAATGTTCTTTAGGCTTCTCCACTGTAAGGTCATTCATCTTTCCTCCCCTTTCCATGCGGTGCTGTTTGAAAGGAAGTCACTATGCACAACCCACACTTGAGAGGAGAGGAGTCATGTTCCACCTCCTTAAGGCAGAATAATACCTACACAGATTTCTTCTGTCCCTTTCCCCTATTTATCTATTTATGTATTAATAATCTATTCTTCTATTAATCAATTATTTATTTCTGTCAGTATGGCTGACAGAAATCTGACTCACAGTATCTACCATCCATTTACTCTCCTCAATTCCAGCGTGCATAGGAGCAATATAAAAATCATTCACCCAAACCCCCAAAGGGACAACTTTATCCACAAAATTATAATGTCTGTGTACAGTTACTTGTGCCTTTAGTTTCACAGCCTTTACTCATTTACAAAATTACTTAGGTTGCTACGTTTTCTTCCAATCCCCTTAAGTAAGGCTGCATTATACTTTCGTACTAGGCATATTATTTTATCACATTTTACATCTCATCCTGGGACTCCCCATACCACCTGAAAACAGTGTCGTTGTTGTTTTTTCATTGTCATATATTAAAGCTTGCTCTTTGCATTTTAAATTCTATGGGTTTTTATAAATTCATAGTTCCATGTATTTGCCATAAGAACATAACACAGAATAAATTCACTTTCCATAAAATTTAGTTTTTTATCTTTTCAACCATCTTAACTCCCACCTGAACCTCTGGCTACAACTGATTGGGTATAATTTCTTTAGTTTTGCCTTCTCTATGCCATATAATTGGCACCATCTAGTATGTAGCTTTTTCAGACTAGCTCTTTCACTTAGCAACATGTACTTAACATGCATCCATGTATTTTCATAACTTCAGAACTCATTTACTTTTATCTCTAAATAATATTTCATTTTTATGGCTAACCATATTTTATTAATTAGTTGATGATTATTTGGATTATATCCACTTTTTGCCTGTTATAAATAATGTTGCTATGGACATTCATGTACAAGTATTTGTGAGGACATACATTTTTATTTCTCATGGATATATAACTAGGAGTAGAATATATAATTGAGTCATATGGTAACTATGTTGAACCATTTGAAGAACTGCCAGATGGTTTCCTAAAGTGGCCACATCATTTTATTCCACCTATCTACAAACATGAAATATATCTCAAACACTTAGATCTTCTTTGATTTATTTTCTCAGTGTTTTATAGCTTTCTGCATATAGTTCCTATACACATTTTAATTTTATACGATGTGATTTCAAAGTTTTGGCGCAATTTAAATTTTCTTTTTAGTTTCAAATTCTAATATTTTGCTGCTGGTGTATAGGCAATCAATTGATTTTACATGTTGACCTTTCACTAGGTCAATTTACCACATGCCCTCATTAGTTTCAGAAGCTTTTGTAGATGCTTCTGAGAGTTTTACATAGACAATTATGTCAATTCCAACAAAGATAATTTTATATTTTCATTTCTAAATTTTATGTCTTTTATTTCTTTTTTCTTGTCTTACTTCAGTAGATAACACTTCTATTGTGACATTGTGTAGGAGTTATAAGAAAGGTATCCTTGCCTTATTACTGATCTTAGGTGAAAAGTGAACATTTTCTCACCATTAAGCCTGTTGATATGGAAGACTGCATTGATTTTTTTTTCAGTATTGAACCGGGAATAAACCCCATTTAGTTGTGGAGTAAAATTATTTTTGTATATTTTTGGATGTGATTTGCTGATCATATTTTTTACCTACCTTCATAAGAGATACTGTTCTATAATTTTCCTTTCTTATAATGTCTTTATTAGCTTTTATTAGGATAATGTTGCCCTTATACAAGGAGTTAGAAAGTGTTCCCTTTGCTTCCATTTACTGGAAGAAATTGTGAAGAATTGGTAGCATTTCTTATTCAAGCATTTGGTAGAATTAACCAGCAAAGCCATATGAGTATGGTGTTAACTGTTTTTTTAAGTTCAGGGGTACAAGTGCAGGTTTGTTACATAGGTAAAGTTGTGTCATGACAGTTTGTTGTACAGATTATTTCATCACCCAGGTATTAAGCCTATTACCATTAGTTATTTTTCCTGATCCTCCCCCTCCTCCCACCTTCCACCTCCCACCTAAAGCCCCAGTGTGTATTTTTCTCTGTACTCTGTCCATTTGTTCTCATCATTTAGCTCCCACTTATAGGTGAGAACCTGTGGTACTTGGTTTTCTGTTCCTATGTTAGTTTGCTAAGGATAATGGCCTCCAGCTCCATCCATGTCCCTGAAAAGGACATGTTCCTGTTCTTTTTTAATGGCTGCATAGTATTCCATTGTGTAAACGTACCATACTTTAAAAACTGAATCAATAATTAACAACTTCCTAAAAGACAAATCACCATAAAGGGCACAAAGGTGAGATAGTGTGGTGATTTTTCTTTTGGAATGTTATTAATTATTGATTCAGTTTTCTAAGTAGATACAAGCCAATTTATGTTTTCTCATTCTCTTTCTATAAATCTTGGTGGTTTGTATCTTCCAAAGAATAAGTCCATTTCATCTAATACAAAAATTGTGAGTATTCAAGATATGAAATCAGCCTAAGTGTCCATCAGTGGATGAATGGAGAAAGAAAAAGTGGTACATTTAGACAATGTAATACTACTCAGACATAAAAATAATGAAACCCTGTAATTTGCTGGCACATGGATGGAACTGGAGGACATTGTGTTAACTGAAATAAGCCAAGCACAGAAAGACAAATATTACATGTTCTCACTCATATGTGAGAGCCAAAAAAAAAAAAAAATTAACTCATGGAGATAGAGAGTAGAACGATGGTTACCAGAGGCTGGGAAGGGTAGTAGGGCATGGAGAATATAGAGGGGAAGGTTGATGGGCACAAAGATACAGTTAGGTAGAAGGAAGTAAATCTAATGTTTGATAGCATAGTAGGACAACTATAGTTAACAGTAGCATATTGTATATTTCAAAATAACTAAAAGAGTAGAATTGGAAAGTTTCTAACACAAAGAAGTGATAAACACTTGAGGTGATAGATATTCCAATTACCCTGGTTTAATTATTGCATATTATATGATACACATATAATACACATTATATGTGTATCAAAAGATCACATGCACCCTATAAATAAGTACAGCTTTTATGTATCCATAAAAATTAAAAATAGAAAATTTTAAAAAATGAAAAAATGAATAAAAATTAAAATAAAAATTGTGGACATAAGGTTGTTCATGGTATGTTTTACTATCCTTTTAATATCAATAAGTCAGTAGTTACGACCTCTCTATATTTCTAATATTGGTCATTTGTGCCTTCTATCTTTTTTCTAGGTTACCTTAGCTAGACATTTATGGATTTTTAAAAATATTTTCATAGAGGCAACTTTTGGTTAACTTGATTGTCCCTAGTGTTTTACTGTTTAAAATGGTATGGATTTCTGCTCTAACTTTTATTTCTTCTCTTTGTTTTGGACTTAAATTGACCTTCTTTCTATAGCTTTCTATGTGAAATATAGATTAAAATATTACTGATTTAGATATTTACTTTCCTATATATGCATTTAGTATTAAAAATTTCTCTCATGCCCCTGCTTTAACTATATCCCATACATTTTGATAAGTTGTATTTGTATTTTACTCAGTTCAAAATATTTCTAAACTTTTGTTGAATCTACTTTTTTGACTTATAGGTTACTTGGATATATGATGTTAAACTTGTAAACATTTGGAGTGTTACTATTTTTTATTTCTAGTTTAACTATATTGTAATTTGAGATACTTTCTATTATTTCTATTCTTTTTCAGTTTAAATACCTGTTTTATGGTCCAGAACATGGTATATCCTGGTAAATTATTAATATCGGCTTCAAAACTATGTGTATTTTGCTATTGTTACATGGAAGATTCTAAAATTATCAATTAAATTAAATTAATTGATGGGGCTGTTCAATTCATCTATATTCTCAATGATTTTCTATCTGCTGGATCTACCATCTATTGAAAGAAGAGTATTGACTTTCCAACTCTAATAGGAGACATGACTAATTCTCTTTGAAGTTTTTGCCTTATATATTTTGCTGCTCTGTTATCAGGTGCCTACAGATTTGGGACTACTATATTGTCCTGGATAATTCACCCCTTTAACATATATCATATCTATATTATTGCTGATGATTTTCTTGTTTTGAAATCTGCTTTGTTTGAAATTCGTATAGCTACTTCAGATACTTTTGATTAGTGTTATGATATAAATTTCTTCCTCAGTTTACTTTTAAGCTATTGGAATCCTTATATTAAAGAGTGTTTCTTATAGACAACATATTTTTGTGTCTCTTTTTCTTTAAATCCATACTGAAAACCTTTATTTAAAACTGGTATATTTAGATCATTGACATTTAAGGTGACTCTTGATATAGTTGGCTCAATATTCTCCATATATGTAGCTGTTTTCTCTTTTTTGGCAGTTTTCCTTTCCCCTCCCCAATTTTTCTGCTTTCTCTAGCTTTAATTCAGCATTTTATATAATTCCACTTTATCTCCTCTATTAGTATGTCAATTATACTTCTTTTTAAATGTTACATTGATTGTTCTAGAATTTTCATACACACTTTTTAACCAGTAAAGTGTATTTTCAAATGACACTATACAACTTAATGTGTAATGCCCATGTTAATTTATATATGTATATATGTGTATACCGATATACAATTCTAATAGTCTACATATACATATACAAATATGTATACATATACAAATTATCTACATATACATATATACGTATACACATATATGTGTAGAATATTTTCTCTCATATAGCCATATGTCACATATGTCATACAGGCATATGAATACATATATGTATGCCTGTTTGAATATATCTTATATATGTATGTTCATATATACATCTGTATGTATACATATATGTCTTATGTATGTTTATATATACATATGTATACATCTCTTACATATGTATGTTTATACATATGTACACATATATGACATCTAAATGACATATGTATGCATATATGACAGAAAATTCTAATTCCTCCCATTGCTGATATTTCTGTTACTCATTCACTGATTTGTATACTATAATCACCCAACACATTGTTACCGTTGCTTTAAAAAAAGGTTATCTTTTAGATTAAGAAAAATAAATGATTTTATTTAATCATTATTTATTCCTTCTCTGATATTCTTTTCTTTGTAATGGAGATCCAAGTTCCTGATGGATATAATTTTCCTTTTCCCTGAAGAACCTCTTTTAACATTTTTTGCCAACAAATCTTTTGATGGTGTATTTTCTCAGTTTTTATTTGTCTGAAAGTCTTTATTTCTTCTTCACTGTTGAAGAAGGTTAATTTTGCTGGATGCAGAATTTCTGTTTGGGAGTTTTTTCTTTTTTTCTTTTTTTTTTTTTAAATATTCATTATTCTCTCTTCCTGCTTGTATGGAATCACTGTACTGTGATTCTCACTGTAACTCCTTGTTCTTTTCTAGGTACAGTGATTATTTTCCCTGTCTAATTTCTTTCAAGATTTTCTTATTATTTTAGTTTTCTGAAGATAGAACATCTTATCCTTAGTTGTAATATTTTTGGAATTTATCCTGCTTGGTTTTCCCTGAGTTTCTTTAATCTATGGCTTTGTGTATGTCATTAATTTTGAATGCTCTTGGCCATTATTACTTCAACTATTTTGTCTGTTTTTGCCTCTCTTTCTTCTCCCCCTGGCATTCCAGTTACATTTACATTTGCCTTTTGTAGTTATTCCAGCAGTTCTTGGGTGTTCAGTTTTATTCTCCTTTTTGCATTCAGAAATTTCTATTGATATATCTTCAAGCTCACTGTTTCTTCCCTTGGTTGTGTACAGTGGACCGATTCACTCAGAAAAGTCTTTTTTTTTTTTTTTTTTTTTTTATTTAGAAGGAGTTTCACTCTTGTTGCCCAGGCTGGAGTGCAATGGTGTGATCTCGGCTCACTGCAACCTATGCCTCCTGGTTCAAGTGATTCTCCTGCCTCAGCCTCCCAAGTAGCTGGGATTACTGGTGCGTGCCACCATGCCTGGTTAATTTTGCATTTTTTTTTTTTTCAGTAAAGACAGGGTTTCACCATGTTGATCAGGCTGGTCTAGAACTCCTGACCTCAAGTGATCCACCTGCCTCAGCCTCCCAAAGTGCTGGGATTACAGGCATGCGCTACCGCGCCCAGCCCAAAGTCATTCTTAATTCACTGTAATGGTTTTAATTTTTAAAATTTATTTTGAACCTTTTGTATTAAGAATTCTGACTCCATTCTTTTTTTAATGTTTGACTTCTGATAGCTTCTAAGACTTCCTCCTCTGTATGTCTTTGGTTCCACATCTGAGCAAGCTAATAAGAAAGTCTGGGTGCTTTCTGCTTTGGTGCTTACAGGAGATCCAAACCACACAACCCTCTGCTTGCACACAGGAACTCTCACCTCAATCTCACTTTCTAACCACAAGCAAAACCCAAGGGCAGTCTCCTTTCCTTTCTCTGATAAACCATTGTGGACCTACTTGGGAGGCCTGCACCCCATTGTCCACAAAGACTTGAATTCTGTAAGTAATAATTTTTTAAGCTCTTTTGGAGTGTGTTTCATATCCTCAGTCTCAACATCTGAATTAAATATTGACTGAGAGTGAATCCTGCGCATTCAGAATGGTTACAAAACGCTCTCTTGGAGTTTGTGTATCTCTGCTTACATTAACTATCTGTTATTGCATGTTGACTACTTTTTTCCATGAGTTCTTAACTTCTTAATTATTTTTAAAAATCCTCTGATGATTCCAACATCTGTGTCATTCCTCAGACTGTTTCTGCTGCTTACTTTGGCTTTAAGTACTTTTTTGTTGGCCTTTTAAAATGTCTTATAATTTTTTGTTTAATAAAAGTCCAACTTGTATCAGTTAACAGAACTGAGGTATATCAGCCTTTAATGTCAGCATTTATATTAATCTGGGTAGGAGTTGGGCTGTGTTTAATGTTTGCTATAGTTTTAGATACCATAGTCCTTTGTATTCCTGCAGTACTCTTATTTGTGTTTATTTTTTTGACTTTGGGATTCCCTAAGTAGTCTTCTTCAGACAGATTCTGCATGTTGTAGTAATTTCAGATGTAATCCACTGTTATTAACTGAAGACCTGACCTAATAACGGTCAGGTGTGGGGTAGGAAAAGCACATTATAATCTCACGTGAAATCTCATTCTTTTAGTGGGCCTGTGTCTCTGACCTGTGACCTTCACAAGTATTTTTCTCATGATATAGCTTTCCCATCTCTGTGCCATTTATGTAAGGCAAGACGGCTAGAAGGTGCTAGCATGAAAAGAATGTGATTTCCAAGCTTAGACAAGGCTCTGGTAAAGTCTTTCTCCTGGTGGGTAGACATTTGTTACAGATAATGCACTGGGCATATTTTGCAATAATTGCTATTTCTCTGTTCTTGCCAGAGATAGGAGGAAACTGTTTTCTTTTCTTCATCATGAGAACAAGATGAGGTTCTTTGAGGTAACAGTCCCTAAGATAGGAACCCTGGGACTTTCCCCTCTAAGGATTTCCCACATTCAGGATCCAGAAGTTTTCATAATTACCTCTTAAGTTTTCCTACTAGTTTATGGCCCCAGAGGCTTCTGTTCCAGGTAAGCAGTTCTCTGCAACTCTGAATTTGCCTGTATTTCTAGATTTGAGGGTGACAGTTTGCCCCGTAATATCAGTTCTCTGATGGGTACAAGAAAAGTCATCGATTTTTAAGTTTCTTTAACTATTTCTTATTGTAAGAACGGGAATTGCAAACGCTAAGCTCTTTAAAGGTTTGGGCTAAAACTGAAGGTAATGTTCATATTCTGTTTTTATCAAATTCATTGTTAAATATATATAATCTATGCTTCATACTTAGACAAAATTGAAACAATAATCAGTGATCAGTCACTCATTTTTAGATATTTGGGTTAATTGAGGAAGACTTTCATTTCCTTCTCCTGTATTCTTGTACCATGGAACAGGAGATAAGCAATGAAAGGCCAAGGGAACGTCTGGAGTTAGGACTTCAGGTGATTCACAACTTTGGGGCCACTCACCCCACACTGCCCAGGCCCAGACTTCTTCCTTCGATGGGAAGTAATATTGTTTCTTACAACTAAAATGAACCCAACTGTGGTCCAGGAGTCAGCATCTTTACATGTTATTCAGATCTTAAAAAAATAAAAATAAAGGAAAAAATACAACCCCATGAAATAAGACAGTTATAGCTGCTGCTTTTTCTTTTTCATCATCCTTGTCTCTGTTTTCCTTTTCTTATCCCTATTCTTCATGTAAGTCTTTCATTATAACCCAATATAATTAGACAGAAACATAATAGTAACATATTACCAAGAGTGCAATTATTTCTACTTTAAAGTATAAAACTGGTCAAACAAAATTGATAATATTAATCTCAGTTAAGATAGTTATTTCAATACAGACAGATGAAAAAAAGGACTCATTATTCATCACTTTAGTAAGTTTCACACACCACCTGTTCTAACCAGAAAAGAGTATTCTCTCGAGTAATATAGTTCCTTATTCTTTCAAAAATTTAAAGTGCTTTGTCTATAATGCTTTGGTATCCTAATTTCCCTTTATCTGGATTACATAGCCCATTGCATTCAAGCATAGTAAAAGAAAATGCTAAGTTTTTACCTTGAATATTAAAGCACAAGGACTTCTGTGAATGATGAGAGATTTCTCGAGTGTCATTGGTCAATACTCATTCCAACAATATTGACAGAATGAAAATACTAACACCTAACTCCCTAGTAAAATATATACTTTCAGTACAGAAAATAAATAAACCTGTCTTCTACTTGTTGAGAAAAAGTAGGTAACATATTAAAGTGAAAAACATGGCATTAGAGAGAGAAGTACCTGAATTTGAATCACGCACTCGCTACGCAGCTTCAATGAGTTATACAACCTCTCTAATCCTGGGTTTCCTTAACCTTTTGGATACACTAATATTTAACTTGAAGAATTGTCAAAATGTTGAATTTGGTTCATCGAAATAAGTAATGCAGAATGATAGATATTCAATAAGTGATAACTATAATTATTGTTAATGTGTAAAAGTTTTCTCACAAAGATATATTTCATTAAAAACCATTACAACTTGCGTTTGAAATGAATAGAGAAAGATCTGCTACTCTATTTCTACTCATACCTCCATATAGCATGATGCTTCTTCCTGAAATAAAAATACGAGGAGGAGGGGCTGGGCGCAGTGGCTCACGACTGTAATCCCAAAACCTTGGGAGGCCGACGCAGGCGGATCACGAGGTCAGGAGATCAAGACCATCCTAGCTAACACGGTGAAACCCCATCTCTACTGAAAATACAAAAAAATTAGCCGGGCGTGGCGGTGGGCGCCTGTAGTCCCAGCTACTTGGGAGGTTGAGGCAAGAGAATGGTGTGAACCCAGGAGGCGGAGCTTGCAGTGAGCCGAGATGGCGCCACTGCACTGCAGCCTGGGAGGCAGAGCGAGACTCCCTCTCAAAAAAATAAGATAGAGGAGGAGGAAAGGGAAGAGGAGGAGGAGAAACAAAGGAGGAGGCAGAGATGGCTCCACTCCTGAATATGTTTTACGTAGTGTGGTATTTAAGCACTTCATCTTGACCAAATTTGATAACAATTAAAGTTTCTTTCCAGGTTCCTTGGGACTCTATTTTAGTGTTCGTTTCCACTCTAGATTAGACCTTTCCAAATACTCTCAGAAATTTTATGTCCACCAATCAAATTCTGCTGTCTGGAAAAGACTGCCAGCAGTCTTTTATACCTCTCTATATTGCCATTGCAGAAATACTGGTGTTCGGGGTCATATTTCTAACTAGGGAATTGAGAGTTACAGATAGCATAAGGAGTAGTATAAGGATATTGCAACAAGGATTTTGTAAAGGTTCCCTGAGTAAGGGATCTCAAGCCTTAGACAGAAGAAATATATCATGTTTGTATGTGTGTTAGTGTGTGTGTGTATGTGTGTGTGTCTCATCCAGCTTGTGACTCTGTGAGCCCCATACAGAAAATGGTAGAGATGCCGGGCAGGCTGAGAACATAGACATTGCCACATTTAATAATGCAAGAGGGTATTGCTTTAGTTGAATACTTTTCAGAAATTCACACAAAATCAGATATAAAGAAATTCAACAGAAAAGAAACATCAGGCTAGGCACGGTGGCTCACTCCTGTAATCCAAGCATTTTGGGAGACCGAGGCAGGAGGATGGCTTGAGCTCAGGAGTTCGAGACCACCTGGCCAACATGGCAAAACTCTGTATCTACAAAATATACAAAAATTAGGTGGGTGTGGTGGTGCATGCCTATAGTTAAGCTACTTGGAGACTGAGGCAGAAGGATCGCTTGAACCCAGGAAGCTGAGGCTACAGTGGGCCGCGATTACACTACCGCCCTCCAGCCTGGGTGACAAAGTGAGACTCTGTCTCAAAAAAAAAAAAA
>NW_012117489.1:2327001-2327746 GCF_000951035.1 Colobus angolensis palliatus | reverse complement strand
AACCCAGGAAGCTGAGGCTACAGTGGGCCACGATTACACTACCGCCCTCCAGCCTGGGTGACAAAGTGAGACTCTGTCTCAAAAAAAAAAAAAATATCTAAGCGTGGTGGTGCATGCCTGTAGTCCCAGCTACCTGGGAGGCTGAGGTGGGAGGATGGCTTCAACCTGAGAGGTGAAGGTTGCAGTGAGCTGAGATGGTGGCATTGCACTCTAGATTGGGTGACAGAGCGAGACTTTGTCTCCAAGAAAAAAGAAAAAAAATCACTTCTCTAGTTTATTTCATAAATTGGCAAGAATTTGTTAATTTTTTTCAAAAGAGTTTTAAAATGTGTTATTCCAAAGAAACCCATAAAACATTGAGAAAGGAAGAAAAACAATAGTGTTTCTTCATACCAACACATAGCAAATATTGAATGAACAATTCAATTCCATCAGCTTTCAAACCCAAGGTTTTTGGTTCTTGTTTGTGATGGTGCTGGTGGTGGCGATACATATGTAAGTGTGTATATTTTAAGTTATAAAAGATTTTAAAATTCTTGTACCTTGGTTATTGAAACTGCAGTCATTTAATATGGAGTTTCACCAGTCTATGTGTGAAAGACGAATGAGAGGGTTAAAAGAATTCACAATTTCCCAAAAGAAAAAAGAAATAATGAGAAGATGGCCGAATAGGAACAGCTGCAGTCTCCAACTCCCAGCGCGAAGGACACAGAAGACCGGTGATTTCTGCATTTTGAACTGAGGT
>NW_012117489.1:2298072-2322851 GCF_000951035.1 Colobus angolensis palliatus | reverse complement strand
AAAAAAAAAAGAAAAAAGAAATAATGAAATAAATCCACCATTAGAGTCTAAATGGTAATGCAGCCTCATTTAAATAACAAGGAAATTATAACTTTCCAAATAATAAAAAGCTTAAAGCAGCTTAAAAATAACTCTGAGTGAACACAGGACAACTGAAAAACAAACTGGAAGAATGGAAGCTCAGTTCGTACCTTACCACTGAGGAATCTTAAGTCATCATTCCTGTATACATTTCTCCAGTGGCTCCATGGAACTTAAAAATGCCCTCCAAATTGCCTTCAGTTTTCACAGGTCATCTAAAAGAAACATCATTTTCCTTTCTTAGCAAACATGATAAAGAGCCTGAGGAGACGTAAACCATCTATTGATGAGGACAAGAATGGCTTTTAATTTGCCATGGGTGATTTGAGCCAGAAGTTACTGGCGCACCAAATCTGTGAAGCTGACATCAATCTATAGGTCAAAAATAAAACAAAAGAGCAAATAAAACACAATCCATGAGCAAATGCATTTTAAAAAATTAAATTGTATAGTTCCAGTTGACAGAAATTTTCAAAGGAAATAGTACCATTTTTGGTCCACTGTAAGATGCAAAAAAAAAAAAAAAAAAAGCATTTGAAAAGATTATTCTGCATCAGACAATAGGAGAAAATGCATAAAATCTAGTTTATGGTAATTTTTTTTCTCTCTGCTATGAATGTTAGGAAGAGTTGGGTATACATCTTTGTGTGGACATATGTTTTCATTTATTTGGGATAGTTTCTCTGGTACCTTATTTTGTGACCTTGCCAAACATTCAGGGATTTTCCAGTTTTCCTTCCATTTTTTGATGTATAGTTCAATTCCATTACATTCATATAACATACTTTGTGTTACTTCCATTGTAACATTTTGCAGGCTTGTTTTGTGGTACAGAAGATGGCCTATCTCTTTGATTGCTCCAGGTGCACTTGGAACGACTCTCTTTTCTGCTTATTTGATAGACTTCTTTATAAATATCAATCCAAACAATTTGGTTGATACTGATGTTCAAGGCTTCTATATCCTTAGAGATTTTCTATTTACTTTTTCTATCTTACCAATTACTGCTAAAGGAGTACAATATGTATCTGTAGGTTTGTCCATTTTTCCTTTTAGTTCTATCAGTATTTAAAGTTCTATCAGTACTTTAACATTTTGTGATTGGTTCCATACATATTTGACATTTTTATGTCTTCTTCAGATAGACCCTTTATCACTATAAAATTAAAATTTTTCTTTATCCATTTTTTTTTAGACAGAGTCTTGCTTTTTCTCTGTCACCCAGGCTGAAGTTCAATGGCAAGATCTTGACTCACTGCAAATTCTACCTCTGGGATTCAAGTGATTCCATGCCTCAGTCTCCCAAGTGGTTGGGACTACAGACATGGGCCGCCATACCCAGCTAATTTTTGTATTTTCAGTAGAGATAGAATTTCACTATGTTGGTCAGGCTGGTCTTGAACTCCTGACCTCAGGTGATCTACCTGCTTCAGCCTCCCAAAGTGCTGGGATTACAGGCATGAGTCACTGTGCCTGGCCATCTCTTTATCCCTTGTGAAAGTCATTTTGAAATATGCTTTGTGGGATATTAATATAGTCTTCCAGCTCTCTTTTCATTGGTATTTGCATACGTTATTTTTAATTTTTAAACTTTCTATTTTTTATGCTTAAAGGGGATTGTTCTATAGACAGAATACTTTTGGTCTTGCTTTTTTTTTTTAAAGACAATATGATATTCTCTGCATTTTAATTGGAATATTTAGACCATATAAATTTAAGGTAAAGTGATAATGTGTGTGGTTGGTCAAATAATGCCATACCCAAAGATATCCACAGCCTAATCCACAGGATCTGAGAACGTACATGGCAAAGGGGATTAGATTATGTTGCAGATGGAATTGAAGTTAATAATGAGTTGACCTGAAAATAGGGAGATTATCTTATTTAGTTAATTACAGGGTCCTTAATACTGGAATAGGGAAGTGGAAGCGAGAAACTGTGGCATAAAAAGGACTTGGCCCGATTTTGATATACAAAAGTGGTCAATAAGCAAGGAATATGGGCAACCTCTATAAACTGAAAAAGGAAAAGTTATTTGGATTCTCTCGCAAAAGAAAACCAGTCCTACTGATACTTTCATTTTAGTTCATTGAGACCCATTTCAGAAATCCAATGTGGGGAAGTAATATAGAATAGTGAAGGTAAAGTTACAAAGATGAAATTTTTCATCTCGTCCATTGGCATTCGTGTGTATGCATATATACATAAACATGTAGTATATATATACACACACATAGAAACACAAAACCCACGTATATTCACTTAAATCAATTAAAATTCAGTCAAATTTCTAGTACCTTCAATGTGTAATTTAGCAGCTACAGTGGCATCTATCCCTAAATAGTTTTTATTTATGGGGTATGATATGTAATAACTGAAGTGGTGATAATACAGAGTACTATGATATTTGACAAAAGTAAAGTGCAAATTGAATCCAAATGCTAAATAAGGAATAAAATTAGTAATCGAGTGTAACAAATCATGACTGCAGAGTCTTTAATGAAAAGTTTACATATGAAATGGATATTGCGAAGAGCTCTTAAATGTCTTTACTAAGATGTTTAGACTTTAGTCAAGAGTTAGTGGGGAAGATGAAAATGTTTTCTCGTCTTTTCTTTCTTTGCTTTTTTTTTTTCTTTTAAGTAGTGAAATCATCTAAACCAGAATTCTCTTTTAGAAAGATCATATTGGTGGTAGTAAAGAAATGGAAATGGCAAGAACATAAGAGAAGGGTGTCTAGGTTAAAAATTAATGCAATAATTCATCCATGAAAAATAAAAGAATAAACTGTAGTGGAGGGATATTAAAAGGAAACACTTATGAATACTATGGAAGTAGAATGAACAGAATTTGAAGACAGAAAAACCATAAAATGGTTTTTATATAAATTATTTAAATTATATATAATGTATAAATTGGATCTCCTGAGTTTTGTACTCAATGGTTAAACTCTTTGTAATTCCATGTATGAACTATTACTTACTTTGCTAGTATTTATCCCTTACTGCCAGCCTCTTAATAATTCGAATAATATTATTATGTCCACCAGATAGAAAGAGAAAGGGTAGTAAAATGTTATCCAATTAGTTGTCTTTCCTACTTACCAGTAATATTCTGGGGGGAAAGAAACAGTTATTTTGGTATAAGCTTATATATTTTTACTTTATATACTCTCAATATACAATTAAGAGATGAATATAAGTAAAAAGGCCTACTGTATTTGATCTTTGGATGACTTCACAACCAATAATTGTTTTTTCACCTGAACTTCACGTTTAAAACGATCAAGCATGAGAACTTAGAGAATACGCAGTTGCTCACTCCAACTACTTGTAACAGTAGAATATTTATATATGTAAAAATGTGAAATTATTATTTATAAACTATCCCTTTTGTATATATAAGTCTCATCTGGTAATTATGCCCCAAACGCAGAAGAAAGTGTAATCACAGGCATACAAATATATATTTATTTTTTATGTCATATTCATTTTCACAATGTAATTTTATTTGATAAATCAATTAAGCTGTTAATAAATACTATAGAAAATGAATATAATTTTTATTTCTCTTAATGGATTATTTGTAGCAAAAATAATATAATTTTGTTTGAAAAACAGTTATTTATAGGTATAATATATAGAGGAAATTGGTTGGAAATAAAGCAATTATTTGCTATGAAACTTTTTAGATGTCACCCCTACCTAACTTGTAGAATTCTTGGTCTTTTGGAATGTATAGCACAGAGACCTTTATGAGAGATAATTCCATTACCTCTCTGTTTCAGATGTATTGTTTCAGGACAGGCAAGCCCCAAAATTGGAGTTTAGCCCAAAAGAGTTCTTGGCTTTACCCAGGAAAGAATACAAGGACAAGCTGTTAGACAGCAATCTTTTATTGAATGATACTGCTCTTTGCAGAGCAGGGCTAACTTATAGGCAGTGCACCCAGATTTGCTAATGTATGGGCTCTTGGCAGCTGTACTTATACTCCTGTAAATCCACTTTCAATTATGTGCAAATTAATGGGTGGGTCAATGCAAATTGAGGAGCAGGTTACTTAAAACTTTCTAAGAAAGGGGCGGTAATTTCTGAAGTTGTTGCTTTGGAAAATGGTAGTAACTTTTGGGCCATTGCCATGGCATTTCTAATTTGTCATGGCACTGGTGGAGTGGTGGGTGTGTCTTATGCCAATGAGCAATGAGGGCAGCTAGAGATCATTTTCATTGCCATCTGCTTGTTATTGTCAGTTTCTTAATTTTATCCTGGCTGGACAATTTTTTGTTTTGGTCATCGGGGTTGTGAACAGAATAAAAAGTCCTGCCAGTCTCTCACCTCATACAACTGAGTTCATAAGTTGTTCCTTCATGGATTTTTTTTTTTTTTTTTTTTTTTTTGAGACAGAGTTTCACTTTTGTTGCCCAGGCTAAAGTGCAATGGCGCAATCCCAGCTCACCGCAACCTCCGCCTCCTGGGTTCAAGGGATTCTCCTGCCTCAGCTTCCCCAGTAGCTGGGATTACAGGCATGCGCCACCATGCCCAGCTAATTTTGCATTTTTAGTAGAGATGGGGTTTCTCCATGTTGGTCAGAGTGGTCTTGAACTCCTATCCTCAGGTGATCCGCCCACCTCAGCCTCCCAAAGTGCTGGGATTACAGGTGTGAGCCACCATGCCCGGCCCCTTCACAGATTTTAATCATTGCCTCACAAACCACTACTCATTAAATTATTTATAAAGGAAAGAAGTTTAATTGACTCAAAATTCCACATGGCTGGGGAGGCCCCACAATTATGGTTGAAGGCGAAGGAGAAGCAAAGTCACCTCTTACATGGCAGCAGGCAAGACAGCTTGTGCAGGGAAACTCCCAATTATAAAACCATGAGATCTCATGAGATTTATTCACTGCCACGAGAACAGTGTGGAGAAGCCACCCCCGTGATTCAATTATCTTCACCTGGCCTCACCCTTGACATGTGGGGATTATTACAATCCAAGGTGAAATGTGGGTGGGGACACAGCCAAACTATATCAGGTATCAAGTCAAACTTCATTTTCTCTTGAAGGATCCCCCTACTGACTCTCAGCTTTGTCAGTATCCAGTATATCACTATTTCTTCTCAGTAATTGAATATAACTATCTGATGTTAGAATACCATATTTATCTATTCTAATATTCATTGAATGTTATGTTTATTTGATTTACTTATGGTCCGTCTTTCTCTCCATTTGAATGTTAGTTCTGTGAGAGCAAGGAACTCATTTGTTCTGTTCACTGTATATCCAAGATCAGTCACTGAGTAAATATTCAAAATTTATTCTTCAAAAAAGTCAGCAAATGTCTGGGATCACCCCTGTCATGTACTCATAAAGACAAAGCTCATGCCCACAGTACTCAAATAAGCATTGTCACTCTGCCCATGACCTATGATAAACTTTAATGGCAGGTATCCATAAGATTAAATGGCAGGTTCATTGTTTCCAGTCAAATACATGCAGCATTTACTTTTGTCTAAAATATTCTATTTTTTTTGTTGTGCTTTTTCAAAATTTTATAGTTTAGGAAATAAGTGGCTCTTTGTTGAAGGATGACTAGGACTAACTTAAGGTCTTCAGCTGGACCATGTTTCAGACAGGCTTCTTCCTGTTCTAGCTAGATCCCCTGGCCTCTCTTTCCTTAGAGCATTTACTTTAGAAAACTTTCAATGGAAAATCGTTTTTCTGCCCTTTGAGATGTAAATTTTTTTAAAAGCCTCTTATCCAGGACTGTCTTTTTCAGAGAACTGGGAGCCATCCCTTTGAAATGTGATTATCAAGAATGATAGTGCCCCTATCTTCCAGTGTCTGTGAAAGCTAACTAGAGCGAGCCTTGCTCCAATTTGTAAAACTACATCTTGTCTGAAATTTACACAAATGGCCTGAAATATCATCCTCCTTCACCTCAGCTACTAATAATGCTGCTGTTAGTTTGAGCTGAATTGAGTTCAGACTCAGTTCTGGCTCCGTTCCCCTTCGACAATAGTGCTCAATAAACTCTTCCTTGCCTCTTTACCTTTCTCCAGAGCCATTTTTGCTTCAGCAAGTTGAATTAACTAATAGTAAAACACAGGGATCTTAAGTGGCATTTCAAAAAGTTTCAACAAATGTGTAAGTCCATGCAATCCCTATCCCTCTCTAGTTGTATAATATTCTCATCATCCCAGGAAGTTCCTTCTCATGTGCTTCCTCCCATAATCCAACTTCCCAGAAACAACTGCTGATTTATTTCCACCATTATGACTAATTCCATGTATTCCAGAAATGCATATGCAGGGATTTATACAGTATGTGTGTACTCTTTTCTTTCTGGGTTATTTTACACAGCTTGATATTTTTGAGATTTATTCGTGCTGCTATTTATACCAGTAGTTCATACCTTTGTATCAGTGAGTAATATGCCATGGTGTGACTATATCTGTTGGTTGATAGATAGCTGTGGTTTCTCCAGTTGGGGGTTATTAAGCATGAAGCTGCTGGGAACATTCCTATATAAGGCTTTTGTTTTGTAAACTTACATTTTTATTTTGGGGAGATGAATCCTTAGGAATAGAATTGGGTCATAAGAGAAAATGTAAGTTAAGCTGTTAAGAAACTGCCTAAGAGTTTCCCAAATTGCATTGCTTTACATTTTCATCAACAAAGTATGAGTTCTGGCTGTTTCACATCCTTTCCCACATCTAATGTCAGGCTTTTTAACTGGAATCATTTTAGTAAGTGTGCTTAGTGGTTCAGTATAGTTTTAATTTGCCTTTCTCTGATAATTAATGTTAAGCACTCTTCTGTGTGCTTATTGACCATTTGGATAACTTCTTTTGTAAAATATCTACTTATTTTTTTCCCCTATATTTAGTGGCTTCTTGGTCTATGTATTACCTCTTTTATAGTAGTTGTTAGTACTCTGAATAAAAATTATTTGTCACATATATGCATAAAATATTCTCCTAAAACTTCCTCTAATACATCAATAACCCCCTTCTCTGTAGCCCCTCCCTTAACCTATCTATTCAACATACCATTCAGCTTCTAAACTTTCAACATACTCATGGATATTAGGTCTCACATACAAAGGCTCAGGTAGCCTAAACCCAGGTCACCTTCCTTGGGCTCCTCCTAACCCCTGTAGATTCAGAAAATCTGAGACAGGTCTCAGTTAATTTAGGAAGTTTATTTTGCCAAGGTTGAGGACACACACCAATGACGGAGTCTCAGGAAGTCCTGATGACATGTGCCCAAGGTGGTTGGAGTACAGTTTGCTTTTATGCATTTTAGGGATACATGAGACATCAATCAAGTACATTTAAGAAATACATTGGTTTGGTCCAGATAGGTGGGACAACTCAAAGCGGGAGCTTCCAGGCTATAGTTAAATTTTTAACATTTTCTGGTTGACAATTGGTTGAGTATGTCTAAAGTCCTGGGATCAGTAGAAAGAAATGTTTGGGTTGCAATAAGAGGTTGTGGAGACCAAAGGTTTAAATTGCAGATGAAGCTTTTAGCTAGCAGGCTTCAGAGAGAACAGGCTGTAAAATGTTTCTTATCAGACTTAAAGTCTATGTTGATGTTAATGCCAGAGAGGTATAATGAGGCATGTCTGACTCCCACTTACCTTCATGGCCTGAAGCAGTCTTTCCGGTTAAATTTTAAGAGCCCCGAGTGAGGAGGAAGTCTGTTTAGATGGTTGGGGAGCCTTAGAATTACATTTTTGGTTTACATTCCCCCCCTCTTCTGGACAAGATTTGCCAGAGGCAACTTCAAAGGCCAGCAATTTTTATTTTTATTAATAGCATTGCGAGGGTGGCATGACTGCCTGCCACGGGTCCATCTTGTCCTTCAGTGGGACTCCCTATAGCCAAGGGCCTTAAGAGTCAAAAGATTTACAGCCAATTAATTGTCCTAGGCCAGATAGGAATGAATGTGGACAGGCATTCATTATCTTTTAAAAGTATTATTTTAAGTAAAAAGCCAATGAACAAAACCAAAAGGCAAAATTATAACACTGACTTATTTCTAACTTCTATGTCTTGAGCCACTGTAAGCTTGGCTTTTGTTACAGATATAGCAATTAGTTATATACAGACATAAGCATTGTTCTGAAAAAAGGAAAATATCACATATACAGATAGATAGCTAGATTTATTTTCATAACTTATAACTGGATTATTGTACCCAGGAGGCTTTGTTATAAGGTATTTTTACCCTGTAAGTAAATATTTTACTTTAAAATATAAAATTTATTACTTTAATTTATAAAATTAAATATATAAAATATAAAATTAAATATTAAATTACTTTAATTCTATAGTAAGCAGAAAAATTATTTATGGTTGGGGTGGATGCAAAGGTGACACATAATAGTGTAGAAGGCAGCTAAATTTGTCTTACCAGCGGTTTAGGCATTTTTCAACCCCTTCTTGATTTGGAGGGTGTGACTTTGACCTAATTTCATCCCTCAAAACTGGCCCTTACAATCTTACGCGCCCACCTCTCCTGTGATAGTCTCTGAGCCTGGAGAAAGGATGCTTTATTGTTTTAACAGCAGAGCATTCCCACTGAAACAGACCCAGGCCCAGTGGGAGGTCAAATGAGGGAGATTCATATATATGGTTCCATGATTTTTATTTCTTTGAAAGTAAAACGAGGAGACAGAAATAAAATTTGTAATTTGACAATTATAAGAGTAATTTGTTTGTAAGAATGGAAAAAGAAACGTATTTCATTAGGTCACCCATTAAAAATATGAAGAAAAATTATAATCTGGTACTCTCTGGAGGATTATTGTAGCCAATAAATAATGATTTAATCTGCACTCAGAAAAGTTAGGGCTGAAATTTAGTATTAAGTGTTATGCTTTTCCCTTGAAACAATTTCTCAAGTGGTTTTTTTTTCTTTTTTAAGGAAGAAATTATAGCAAGACCAATTTGCATGCAAAATAAGTTTCAGGCGTATTATATTTGGCCTGGTTATTTTGCATTGAATGCAGCAAGAATTGATTGGCCATATAGGCTTTGTTTAAGTAGGCCTTGCCTGAACTTTACCTAAAAATATGCTATTTTAGTTAAAGTCTTGGTAAAATAATCAATGTCTCCAAGTGTTCCAAAAGACTCTTATTGAACTTACGCAGATAACTATATTGTTATAAAATTACAATCTGAATTTTAGAACTCAGAGAGAAAGGTAAATTTGCTTACAAAAACGTAGTTTACCCAAATAACTTTTTAAAAAAATTTTTTTTGACTCTTCTTTAACCAGAGCAGTTACTTTTAAAGCAAGATGTTTGTTTGCCTTGGAAAAGCCATTTACAAACCAAACAGCTCATGAGACCTGTCTGCTAGGCATTGTAGAATTTAGTAGCTCCTCATAATTAGAACTAGGAAAGAGGCTTTCTGTTCATTAGGCAGCAAGATTTTATGTAAACCATTTTTATTTTATTATGGAACACTCTTTTGGGAAACATGATTTCCATTAGCATAGGGGTAGTTTCATTTAATATTCCATTGCAAGGCAGTAAATGCCCCAAATAGAAATTCTCTAGTTCAATCTTTGTCACTGAAAAATACTCACAATTTTGCCGTGAGCCCCAATAAAAGCTCCACATAAAGGGCTATGCAATGGAGGATTTGTCTCAACTAGCACTCCAGCTTTACCCTATATTTTGTGGGCTTAGGCAATTTACTAGTTCCTATTTAGCATGTGCAATTAACATTTCTTAAAAGAACAGATTTATATGCCTTCATTTTATAGAATGAGACTGGGGAAACATCCCTCAGTTAGATATAGTACCCATTTCCGTAAGACTTTTAAGTAAAGGGATTATAATTACCTTACATAAAGCTTATTTAAACATCTTAAATTTCATAATTCTATTAACCTGTATGTTATTATGTTCTGGTCCCACGATTGCTTTTTAAATTTCCAGACTATTTTATCTTTTTCTGGTGAAAAACAAAGGATTTAGTTTCTTAGCAGGGAGTTGCATTTATAAAACCCATAAGGGACAGTAAATTTGATAAGGTTCCTTAAACAGTCCTGTGATTCCTGTGGGAGGGCACCTATGTAAAAAGAGGCCTGCTTAACCCCCACATTTACCATGATCTGGGTAATAGGCATATTTGATGGGAGGGTATCCCAGTTATAAAGCTAGTCCAACATGGCTTGCATATGAAGCATATTAACTACTTCATCTAGGGTGCTTTACTTGGTATTTATAGGGAGAGTTGGGTAGTCCTCTTTTCAGAGAGAAAACGGACCTTACAGTGACATTTATCTGACCCACTAGGTTGATTGACTTTTCAGGAATAATGCCCTGTGCTTTGGGATCACATATACTCATCAGTGATTGTTCAGTCAATGAGCTGTGGATTCTGTATTCATCCAAACAAGGTCTTAAATTCCGTAGCATTTAAAATTAAATGGTTATTTACATAACCTTAAAGTGGTTTATCTCCTTAAAGTGGTTATTTTACAATCCACTATAGCAAAGTTTTTTTTAAAGAAGCTGAATGATGCCAGTCTATAAAATGGAACAATTACTTTACATTATATCCTGTGGTTTTTAAATAGTTACTTGGTTTTATCCTTCCCACATATTGACTATTTTCTTGGTAACTACAGAGCTCAAAGTTAACTTTTGTTTCCCTGGTTTTAAAAAAAAAATCATGTAGTTTTATTTGTATAATTTACTTTATTATAAAGCAACTCTTAAATAGTTTCTGACCCCCAAAAAACTTACATTTTTTGAAAATCGACATCCTTGTGTTTTATAGAATTTTACCAAAAGCATATTTTATGCTTCTACTATTTTAATTCTTTAGTAACTCAAATTTACAGTGGAAAAAATACTGCAAGTGTTTAACATGACTTTATGATTTTAGATTACTGGAGAGTTTTGACATTAGATTTACCAAATTAATTTTACGAAAGATTGCCGACGTTGTGTGAATTAAAAGGCACCTGGGCTAGCTTCTACCTATCTGATAAGCACTTACATTTTTTTAAGTTATTCTATTAGAGTTCTTTCATGTAGTTTGGCAGTGAAATATCACTTCCACATGACACATAAAAACAGATATAGCAGGCATGCAGAGTGTAAGGAATGGAATGTCCAAAAGATACTTTATTTGCCTGTTTTCAAAAGATTTTTCTCCCTTTAGGTAATTAGTAAAAGTTACAGGAGCTGGGTCAAAGCTTTTTGAAAAGAGAAAGAGTGGCACTTGTGAAAAGAGAAAGATTCTGTCAATCTGAAGAATATTACAGGCAGATTTTAGAATTTAAAAAGTTTAAAACTTCTTGCATTAAAATAAGTTGATATTTGTAATAAAATCTTGTTTTAACCAATTAGTTTAGTATTAGTGCATTTTTAAATATCAAAAATGCATCTCTAGAAAGACTATTATAATTTCATTTTTAATCATAGCCAACTGAATTATATAACCCCTTTAAAACTTCCTTTTTTATTAACCTTACTATGACTTATATAGACCATTCGCAACATGCTTAGGATTTCTATTTTGGCCTAAATAAACCTTATTCTTGAACAACCGAGTCATTTTATTTTAGGGCAAAAATTCACCACATAACATTCTTTCTTACATAAAATTACTTTCCTTTTACCTTCTTTACCAAAAATACCTCATTATATTTTAAACTTTCTTTATATTTTTTTCCTGATTCCTTTACTTTGCTTTACATATAACCCTTAAGTAAGATTTGAATTAGACAAAGATATTTACCTTTTAATAAGAACATTTTCAAATTTTAAAAATGTTTTAAATTGGAAACTACCCAAATACCTATAATCAATTAATAACCTTAGATCCTAATTATGAAAAGTTTGATTACACGTATTTATTCAATTACATTTACCTGATTCAATTATTTAATAGTTTACCTAGGTTATTTATAAAAAACTGTGATAGCCAATATTTAAAGTTATTTTCCTATTAAACATTTTTATGGCTGTGAATTTTAGGTATTTTACTTAAGTAAAAAAAGTTATGCTTAAATGTAGGGGTATTTATTCCAGTATCTCAGGATTTGGCTGTTTTCATTAAGCAAACAATATTTTATAAGCATACACAAGCAAAACTCATTCTGCCTTGGGCTGGGTTTTATATTTTTATAATCCTTATGGCAAATCTTATAGTATTCTGCAGGGATAAACAGGAAATCATTTGATTAAAAAATGCTAACTAAATGTTAACAATTATTAAGACATTGCTAATATTATTTTAGCAATAATTTTTGAGCCATCTTATTTATTAAAGAGTTAAGTCATGTGAACTTGAAAAAGCATTTGACTAGTCTTTTGTTAAGCACTTTTATTTTTTTAAGACAATTAGAGATCTTTCATATATTTTTAGTAATGAAACTGTGTACACAACACATAAATACATAGATGTATTTAGGCATGCTGATAGAAGTACATTTTATAAATTAATAAAGACCACATTTTTTTCCTTAGACTTTCAAATTCTTGATCACAACCCTAGGCAGTTGTCAGCTAAATAACCTTAAATTTGCATATTAAAGGAAATGACTCAGGTGAAAATCAAGTAGCAAAATTTATATCATAAGTTACAGAGGGAAAAAGTCTGGTGTTGTTAGAGATGATTTTTATTGTTTTTAGCCAAATTAAACATAAAATTATAGAGATCAATCACAGGATTGTATAAGGAGACTAATTTTATTTAGATAGGGACTACCTATCTTTTAAATGGATCTCTGAGCTCTGGGCAGAGCCCACGTTGAATCCTGGGTTTCCAGAAAGGGAAAATTACTTTGAAGTTAGACCACATGATACTTTTACAGTGGACTTAATTTTTTTTTTTTTTTTAACAGAGACGTTTCTAAGTGTTTAAACTGCACTCTTCCTTAAGAATCCCCAGAGTAGCCTCTGTTGCAATAGATATTAATGAAGAAAACAGAATTGAGTTAACTGAGAAGAAAAATAAAATTTGCTGGAAAAAAAAAAGACAAGGTCCTAGGAAAATAAAAACAAAAACCTGAAAGCCTTTTAAATACAAACATGGACACATACACATATACACACACATATCTTGGATGTAAGCTTTAATTAAGCTGACTTATAACCATTGGGCTTCTTTTACATATATATATAGAGATATAGATCTATCTATCTATCTACATTAATCAAGTCTTGAATAGAGTTTTCAAGCCCAATGGGAAAAAGACCAAAACAGCAACAAAAACAGAAACAAACACCACCACCAAAAAAAAAAACTGTTAAGCAAAACAAATAATCGCACAACTTTTATGATTACTAAACACTCTAATGGTAAGGAGAAATTAAGACCGACTGGTGGTTAGCCAACATTAGCCAAGACAAACCCCAGTTCCCTTACTTACCTAGGGATGGGTTTCAGGCTGTAGACTGCTCTTTACCATCATAGAAGCATGAAAACAAAACAAAACAAAACAAAACTCATCTTCCTTGTTGGAAGTGAGTGTAAACTCCATAAAGAGGTTATTTGCCTTACAACCTCATGGAAGCAGGAAAACTTGGCTTCCTTGTTGGAAGCAAGTAAAACTCCAAAAAAAGAAAAAAAAAAAAGAGGCACTACACAATAAAATAATCTTTAGATTGCTACCAAATTTCTGGAGATCAAGGATTCTCTAGAGGGGGTGCTCTCAGACCTCAGCAAATTGTAGTATTGGTTTGAGCCATAAAGTTAGCTCATGCTGGTACCAGTACCAATAAGAGATTTGTAAAAGATCAGGGGCATCTTCACTCAGAATCCCTCTCTGGTTAGCAAATGTAGACCCAGAAAATCTGAGACAGTTCTTATTAATTTAGGAAGTTTATTTTGCCAAGGTTGAGGACACATTCCATGACACAGTCTCAGGAAGTCCTGATGACATATGCCCAAAGTGGTTGGGGTGCAGCTTGCTTTTATACCTTTTAGGGAGACATGAGACATCAAGTACATTTAAGAAATACATTGGATCCGTCCAGAAAGGTGGGACAACTCAAAGAGGGGGCTTCCAGGCTATAGGTAAATTTAAAAGTTTTCTGGTTGACAATTGGTTATGTCTAAAGACCTGGGATCAGTAGAAAGAAATGTTTGTGTTGCAATAACAGGTTGTGGAGAACAGTTTTATTATGCTGGTGAAGTTTTTAGCTGGCAGGCTTCAGAGAGAACAGGCTGTAAAATGTTTCTTATCAGACTTAAAGTCTGTGTTGATGTTAATGCCAGAGAGGTATAATGAGGCATGTCTGACCCCCATTTCCCTTCATGGCTTGAACCAGTCTTTCCAGTAAATTTTAAGAGCCCTGAGTGAGGAGGAAGTCCGTTTAGATGGTTGGGGGACCTTAGAATTTTATTTTTGGTTTACACCCCTAATTCTCAGGCCATACCATTCTGACAAAAAGCTAATTCGGGACATGTCCCTTCCTTACACAAAGAAAAACCTCCTCTTCTTGGGTCTTCTAGGATACTTCCAGCTGTGAATTCCCATCTTCTGTTTACTGACCAAGCCGCTCAACATGGCATCATGTGGGTCCATCCTAAAAACTCTGGACCCAGCTTCTCCCTTCAACTCCCATTTCAAAAAAACTGAAAAATGCTCTTTTAATGGCCCCAGCACTGGGACTACTCAACCCCAACAAGCACTTTACTCTGTATGTTTATTCCGACCAAGGCCTTGCTCTTGGGCTACTCTGTCTGACATACGGCAGTGCCCCACAAGCCACTACCTACCTCTCCACACAACTGAACTCTGTCCTCCAAGGTTGGCCACCCTGTTTAAGGATTTTGGGTGTGGCCATGCTGCTGGCTTCAGAAGCACAAAAACTAAGCATCTGCTAACACATTACTGTTGCATCTTCTCATAACCTACAGGAACCCATGAGCCATTGCTCCCTCCTTTCCCTACTGCCATCCTACCTATAGCAAATACATGCCTTACTCATAATCAACCTTTAGTCACCTTCCAAAGATGCAAAACTCTCAACCTGGCCACCCTCCTTCCTATGAGTACCTCCAACTCTTAACTCTCTCACTCCTACTTGGACCTTTTAGATTCCCTTCCTTTACCTTTCCAGCACATAGCAGAAAGCCCTAACCTGGGACACCTACATGGTTTATTAATGGAAATGCTTTTAAGGAACCACATCCTGCAGTGGACTACACCATCACTGATAAAAAATGGATTCTTGGAGTCCAACCTCCTCCCATCCCATACCACCTCCCAATAAGTGGAACTAGCTGCCCTAATCAGGGCCCTCACCCTAGCAAAAGGAAAGAGGGTTAATATGTACACTGACTCTAAGTATGCATACTATATCCTATGTTCTCATGTCCTAATCTGGCAGGAAAGAGGTTTTCTGACCACCAAAGAAACCCCCATAGTAAATGGCAGGTTAATATGTAAGCTGCTGGAGGCAGCTAAACTACCAGTAGAGATTGCCATTATCCATTACAAAGAACATTAAAAGGCCACAAACACCATTGCTAAGAGGAACACCTTGGTGGATTCGGTAGCCTAGCAGGCAGCTCTTATAATCCCTGACTACTATCCATTTTTTCCCAGCATACACCTTGTATATACCCAGGAGGAACAAACCTCACTCGTCCAGGCTGGCACCATTCAGGAAGGAGAATGGTTCTACCTCAATAACAAAATTCTCCCGCCTAAGTCCTTCCTCTGTTCTTTCATACGTACACAACCATTTCTACGCCACTTACTGCCTGCTACTTCAGCTCTTAAAAACTTATATACATTTTCCCACTATGGCTGTCAATCTCAAAGGTATTACTAAGGCCTGTTCCATTTGCACTCAAACTTCCCCTCGGGGAACCATGAGGCCCCTCCTTTCCCCACTCACCAGGCCCAAGTACACCTGTCAGAACAGGACAGGCAAATCAACTTCACCCACATGCCCCCTGTAAAACTGGTCCAGTATCTTCTGACAATAGTAGATACATCCTCTGTATAAACAAAATCTTCTCCTACCACCACCAAAAAAGCACACACTGTCACTTCTATTCTCTTTACTCATTATTCCCCAGTTTGAACTCCCCTCTTCCATACAGCCAGATTATAGGCCAGCATTTGTTTCATAGGTTAACCAACAGCTGGCAGAGGCTCTAAACATCAAATGGGTCTTTCATATCCCTTACTACCTCCAATCTTCAGGTAAAGTTGTACCAGCCAATGTCCTTTTAAAGCAACAACTGACCAAACTCTCCCTAGAGGTTAAGATGGCCTGGACTTCACTTCTCCCATTGATCCTCATGTATTTACAAGCCATTCCCTGCAAGCCCCTCAGCCTAAGTCCATTTGAACTCATGTACAGGCACCCCTTTATCCTCCAGAATCTCTCTCTATTCCCCTCCTGTCTATATGGGGTACTTGGCCAGCATTACACTTTACTAAACATCTAATAAAACAGTACACTAATGCTTACTTGCCCAAGCCTGAAGGCTGATCTTCTGAATACTCCTTCCAGTCCCTGCAACCTGGAGACTGAGTCTGGATTGCAGACTCCTCCTCCCCTCTCCAGCCTGAGTAAATGTGTCCTCACCAAGTTATCCTAGCTATTCCCATGGTGGCAAAGCTAGCAACTTTTCCACAATGGATACACCATTCCAAACTAAAAAGAGCATCAGACCCACATCCAAAAATTTCCTTACCCCAAAGATATTCTTCCTCCCTCAAATCACTGCACTTAACAAGAATTCCAGAGGTTGCCAGCCCTAAAGGTTCTGGCCCATAACACTTTCCATCTCCAGTTTTAAATCTTTCATTCTGTACCTTGTTTCAGATCTTTCCTGGTACCCCTTTCCCATGTCCCTAAACAGTCCACTTCAATTTCTCACACTAATCCAGGAGTTATGATTGCAAGTCACCTTCCAAAATTTCACTCCTACTCAAATCTTCCTTTTCTCCTTTTGTCTTCTTTGTTTTTGAGATGCTCTAAGTCCCCACCCCCAACCTTTGATAGTTGGGCACCCTTTGCCAACCTAATGCACTACCTCCTTAGACAAGCCCAGTCACCCCTCTCCTCTAGCTGCTGAATATGCCTATCCACACAAACCCAACAGTTTCCTGCCATCCCCACAGATTTACGCAACTGGACCCGGTCTAGTATGACCCTATACCTCATATATAAGGCTGTTCCATTTTCAGAAACTTTATACACCTTCAGTCATCTAAACACCTTCCCACCACAGACATTTTGTTCTTTTCAAAACTACAAATGCAGGGCTGTTACCCTCCTATGACTCCTTACTCCTGGTCTATCCCTAATAGGCAAATTTCCCCAGACCACCCACTGGAAGTCTCATTTCCACCCAGACATCACTCACAGCTCAGGTCCTCCTCTGTTTTTGCAGCTCTTTCTCCAACCCCAACCATGGGACTCTACAACTTTATCCTCACTTTCAACCCATCTCAGGATCATCAAATCACCAAATAAATCACTGAACAGGCTCTTCCTCAGCACCAAATAAATCACTGAACAGGATCTTCCTCAGCCTTCAAAAATCTACTATGATTTTTCTGCCCCCCTTCCATCTCAGCACCCACTTCCTCTATCTCCTCCCCACCTCTCTGTATAAGCGACACTCACATGTACTCGGAACTCCATTGGAGGGAATGCAATAACTCCTCTCTCTCATGCTTCCTCTTGCCTAGCCCTTATTCCAACTCACAGTGACTGTTAGTGAACAAAATCTATTATTTCCTTTTTTTACAAAATCACACTTCCTTCACTCCTTCCCCTCACTAACATACCTTATCAGCCACTCACCAGAGCTGCCCTTGAAGGTAACTTTTCAATATGGGAGAATAAGAACAATGTCCAAGAGGGTGTAAGGAAAATGGCTGTGCTTCAGTCAGGAGTAGACTGAGGCAGATATCTGGTACAGCATGACACAGCAGGTTTGGAGTGCAGGCGCACAAACCCCTGCACTGTGTAATCACATTTATGTAGCCATTTAATGTAACCTGTTTGTGTGAGCTCATATCTGGCTTTGAGCCTCTTTTGTCTGTGAGATATATACCTGCACTGCTGACTCTGTAGGAGAGAGATGGAATAAAGCCATGTTCCAACTGCTTACATCCCTCTAGTGTTCTTTCAGCTACCTGCCACCCATCCACCAGCTCCCCTCAGGCCCCAGCTTCAGTTGGAATCTCATAATTGGTGTAGTTATCAGGATACAGAATCGTGCTGCTAGGATGGGCTCTGAAGAAAACATGGGTGGTGGTGGATGGGTCCCCTGTGAGTATGGAGAAGGCACTGAAGCACCTGGAAGCACAGAGCACTGAGGAGGAGCATGCCTTTGCCAGCAGAGTTGGATGGGCATTTTTGACTGCACTACAGGAAGTGCACACTCAGTCCCTGTGGGATGCAGCACAGGTAAGAGATTTTCAGGTACAAGCAGAATACCTGGAGACCCAGATACACAGCTTGGAATGCAAATTAGGGACTGCTGTCCTCACTCCGTGTGGGATGCCACATACATGAGGTGACTACTGCCATGGCAGCCCTAGGGGAAGCAGAGGGCCATCGGTAGGACTGGGGATACGTGCCATAAAAAAGGGAAAGGCATGCTTTATGCAGGGGGCCACCTCATGGGACAAGAAGGGGCTCTAGTAGGTTACCCACATGCAGATGTGGCCTGATTTGATTTTGGGTGGGGTTGCCAGAGGGAAAATTGATAGACAACCCAATGAAGTGCTGTTAACTTTGTGGAGGCAATTGTTCCTGAAGCAGCAATTCCAGAAAATGCTCAAAGGGAGGCAGGATGATGCTGCTCAACCCAGTCCTGCCCAGCTGATCCAGCTCAAGGACTACTTGCAGACGGGTGGCAGTATAGAGCTATTTGGTTTGATTAGGGAGCTGGCCAAGGTGCCCGCCTTGGGGGGACACGAGTTGACTGAAGGCTGCATGTGGAATTGGCAATCCACTGGTGAGCCCTAGACCTGCTAGCCACTGAGAAAGGGGGCACATGTATATATCTCTGAGAAGAATGCTGTTTTTATGTTAATGAATCTGCCATTGTTCATGACGCAGCCCGCAGGTTCCTTGATAGAGCCACAGAAATCCAACATCAAGCCACAAATTCCTAGTGGCAAGGGTCATCCCTTCTAAAATGGATGCTGTGGGTTGCCCTTTTCTTTGGGCCCCTAACCTTTTTCCTTCTGTTACTAACAATTGGCCAGTGCATACTTAACGTTATATCTCACTTCATCTCCCAAGGCTGAACTCTCTTATCCAGGCAACTACCCAGAAACATATTGATACTGTCCTCCTCCTCCAAGTCCATTGTCAGTGCCTCCAGGAAAGTGACTCTGAAGTCGGACACTTACCACTTGTAAACCTGAATCCTGATTACAATACCCCTATTTGGAAGGAAGCAGCCATGTCCCCTTCTTTTTATACCAAAGTAAAGGACAGGAATGTTAGCTCAAGCTTCGCCATCTTGTAGACTCCCACCATTTTACATACCCTGGATGGAGTGAAAATTGCACTGGGGCCTGGGCCACGAGAAACATCCTGTTGGGCAGGTCTCAGGCCTAATGGCTTGACCACTGGAAATTTCTCCCTTATCAGTAGCTACCCACACCACCCCGTCCCGTTTTGCAACACTCCCCTACTCCCATCTGGACCTATAACTGCCCTCGTCTATAAGCTGGGCTTGGGCTCTGGCACTCACTGGTGTCCCCCTCTGCAAGTATCTTCCTCCAACAAACCTGTGGAGCTGTGGAGCTGTGCCTCCCACCCCTTGTCTCTGTCTCTTTTTCATCCTAACAATTATAAGCCTATATCCTGTCTTCATTCCTGTGGCTTTAATGTAATAATGAAATTCAGATGTAGTGAGTACTAGAACTCAGTTCCTCCATTTCAAGATTTTTGGCTATTCTAATCTTTTTACGTTTCTGTATGTTTTACAGACCATCTTGTCCATTTTTACAAAAAAACAAGCAAGCTAGGATTTTCATATGGATTGTACTAAATCTATACCCCAATTTGAGGAGAGTTAGATTTAATAATATGGTGTCTTCCAATACATGACTGTGATATAGATCTGTATTTATTTAGGTCTTCTGTAATTTCTCTCAGCAATGTTTCCCACTTTGCAGTATAAAAGAAGAGAGACATTTGGTAGACAAGTAGACATTTGCTAAATGTCTAATTATATTATGGTTTTAGAAAGTATTTTAAATAATATTGTAGTTATATTACATTTTCCAATTATTCATTGTTACTATATAGAAAAACAATAGATTTTTATATTTATTTGGTATTTTAAGACTGCTAAATTCACCTAGTAATTATGATTTTTTTTGGTAAATTATTTAGGATAGTCTATACAGACAATTATATCATCTACATTTTTCTTGTTATCTATTGCAACTTAATTCTCTGTCAGCTAACCAGTCAAGCATGAAAGCCATCCTGTGTCTATTCTTTTACAGAGTAGAGATAGCCATTTTTAGTATTTAGTTCATTCATTTTCTTTGCAAACTCTGCTCTCTGATGACCTTAGAAGAAAAAACAAGATTTTTTTAGTTGGCTTAGTCTCATTATTAGGGTAGGAAAAATTCTCATTTGAAAATTTCTCCAGCTTAAGAGGAAGCAGAAATACTCTTTATATTGTGGTTCTTTGTAATTATAAAATCAATTTTATGTTTATTATTTAAAAAGTTTGTACAAATACCCAGAATAATTAATTTTATACTCATGGTCCCGCCACCAAAAATTTAAAACAAAAAATCCTCATTATGCCATTAGTTAATGTTTGGAAGATCAAAGCATTTTAAATAAAATCAAAGAACCACAAACCTGTCCTCACTCCACCCTCCCTTTATCCTCTTATTCCCAGAGATTTCATTGCCATAAATTTACTGTGTATTCACCTCACACTTTAACCACAAGTATAAAACAATGAAAACAAATATTACTTCTAAAATTCTGCTAAACAGTATCACAGTGTGCAAATCACTCTATGTTTTCAAAAATGATACTTTTCAAGATTTATTTATGTTCATATATAGATCTAATTAATTCATTTTAACATATATTACACTCTATGATAAATACATTTTAATTTATCAATTATATATGATATACATTTAGATAATTTCCTTTCTTTCCTTTCACGGAGCTACAATATGCAACATTTTATGAATTTTCTGAAACACATGTATTAGAGTTTCTTCAGGGTCCATACCAGTCTAATAGGAATTTTCTGTGATAATGGGACTGTTCTATGATCTGTGCTGCTCAATATGGTCTCCATTAGGAACAGGTGGTTTGTGAGCACTTGAAATATGGCTAGTGAGATTGAAGAACTACATTTTTAATTTTATTAATTTTAAATAAACAATTTAAATAGCTACATGTGGCTACTGTCTACCGTATTTAGAGAGTACAGGTCTATTCCAAGGAACAGAATTATTAGATAATCACGTATGCATATTTAAGCATTACTAGCTAATGTAGAATTGCTCTCCAGAGTAGACTCCAATGTCTTGTTTTCAACTGGCTAAAATATGCAATGATCTATTCCCCCATCTCCTTGGCTATATACTTAGTTTTATTAGTTTATACATTTTTTAGATAATTTTATGAGTATAAAATAGTATCTCATTAACGGTTGATTTGTAATTCCCTGTGTGGTGCTATAATACCTATACATCTATCAAGGATTCTTATTTCCTCCCTTTGAAATTATCTACTTATTTTTCCTTTGGAAGATTTACCTTTTTTCATTGTGGGAATTCTTCATAAACTGTCATTTTACTTGATAAAATGGTCATACTTAAAAGTCTGAGATTTCTCATTCACTCGAACTTTGTAGTCTTTTGTTACATAGTTGTTTAAATTGTTGAAATGTATCTATATTTTCCCTCACTGTTTCAAGTATTAGCGCCTTTCCTAAGGAACCATTTCCTATTATGATGTCACAAATGTATTTTGCTAGGTTTATTGGGAAGATACACTAGTGGGGATAGTTCTGTGTATACAGTGATTAAGCACACAGGTTCTGAAGCCAGTCTGCTTCTTTCAAAATTACCTCATTGCTTTTGAAGAATCAGGTAGTTAGTCAACTCAGTGTCTCAGTGCCTTTGTCTGTAATGACAAAAGATAGAAATGACACTATTAATAATAATATTTTCCTCACAGAATTGTTCTGAGTTTTATACCTGTTAACAAAATGAAAGCGTTAGTACAACATTCAGCATGCTATGTTAGTTATTATGATTCTAAATGTTTAGCCGTGTTTTCATTTTTTGGTTGGTTACTGTACATATATTATATGATGATGAATGTGTTCTATCATCTTTCACATGCATATCCAAATGACCAAACATTTTTCATTGAACAATGTATATATTTTTTCATCTTGAGGTTTGTCTATATAATTCTAGATATTCTTTTCTGTTCTATTGCTTTCTCAAATTTTTGTGCCAATACCATGTTGTTTTATTTAGCATAAACTACAGCAGGCCTTGAAGTTCTGTTCAGCAAATTTTTCTGTGCTCTTAAGTTTTTTTTGTCTTAAAAATTGTTTTGGTTATTTAATCTTTATAATTCTGCTTATTAGCATGGCATCAGTTTGAGTTTTGTAATGACATGAATTTGTAAAAAGATATGTACAATATCAGTATTCCTCACCATAGGATATTCATTCATCTTTAGTTCATTTTGATGACCTTCAAAAAGTTGTTTAATTTTTCCCATAAAAACTTTGTATATACATTGTTAAAAATACTCTCTTAGGTTTCTTTTGCTATTTAAAGTAGGTTTATACTGAAATTATAATTTTAATTGTAATGTATGTAGAAAATTATTATAGTTGTATGTTGACCTTTTCTACAGGCATTAATGGTTACAGCCAGGATGAACATCCCATTGGGTTGCAGCAGCATCTGGTTGTACTGAAGCTTTATTACTGGCACCTGAAATGTTTCATTTTTTTCTTTCTAGCTCAGCAATGCATTTAATTTTTTAAAGATATGGTTTATAGTACGTTCTTCCCAAAAGAGAAGATAATTATGTTGGTTTGGCTCCATTCTTTCATGATGTTTGAACTTAAATTCTCTATATAAATTTTAAAATTATTGATTCACGTTCCATGAATAACTGAAGATTTCATTTTTCTTTCATAAATATGTAAATACTTTGTAGCTATCTTTTCAATATTGAATGTTCTCCTCATTAAAAATAATATGTTCCAAATCATATAGATTTACTTGTTCATAAATGACATTTTGTTCTAGTTATTTCCTAGTTAATATTTTTTAATTACTGTATATTTTCCATCTACTAAAGTGTAACTTGGTTATTTCTGATGGATAAGAAGAATGAGTTTTTTTAGATGTAAATCTTCAATCCAATGTATTTGGCCATAGAAATGTGAGCTAACAAATATATACTGTTTTAAGCTATTAAGTTTGTGATAATTTGTTATGCAGCAATAGAAAACTAATACAATTGACTTGCTTCTAACTTTAATGAGAATAAGTCCAAAGCTCTGCAATTATATCAGATGTTTGCTTTAGGATTCTAGTAAATATATTTTATCAAATTAAGAAACATTGTTTCTGTTTCTCATTTATGATTTAAATTAAAAATCAATGTAGAATTATGTTTAATGCTTTTCTACATCTGTAGTATCATATAATATTTCTCTTTGAATATGTTACTATGGATATTAGTAGTGTTTCATTTTGTAATACCAAATCTGCCCTGCATTTCTGGATCATGATTACATTTCTATTATTCTATGCTAAGCTAATAATATGTACTCATCACTTATCTCTAGAATCTAACTATGATGCATGTTTTCTCTTAGTTTTATATCTTACTGGACATTATTTGAATCATCTTAAGGCACCGGGCAGAGGTACTTAGACAGGTATGCTCAGGTTGATATCCCATCCAGAAGTTGTAACTATATTCTTGTTGAAGTTTATCTTTGCCCAAGGGCCTTGAAGTAAATAAAAATTGTAGCAATGCTGTCATAGGTTGGGTTTTTTTTTTTTTTTAATGTTGTTAAAGTTCTAGGGTACATGTGCACAACGTGCAGGTTTGTTACATATGTATACATGTGCCATGTTGGTGTGCTGCACCCATTAACTCATCGTTTACATTAGGTATATCTCCTAATGTTATCCCTCCCCCCTCCCCACAATAGGACCCGGTGTGTGATGCTGCCCTTCCTGTGTCCAAGTGATCTCATTGTTCAATTCCCACCTATGAGTGAGAACATGCGGTATTTGGTTTTCTGTTCTTGCGATAGTTTGCTGAAAATGATGGTTTCCAGCTGCATCCATGTCCCTACAAAGGGCATGAACTCATCCTTTTTTATGGCTGCATAGTATTCCATGGTGTATATGTGCCACATTTTCTTAATCTGGTCTGTCACTGATGGACATTTGGGTTGATTCCAAGCCTCTGCTATTGTGAATAGTGCCACAATAAACATACGTCTGCATGTGTCTTTATAGCAGCATGACTTATAATCCTTTGGGTATATACCCAGTAATGGGATGGCTGGGTCAAATGGTATTTCAAGTTCTAGATCGTTGAGGAATTGCCACACTGTTTTTCCACAATGGTTGAATTAGTTTACAGTCTCACCAACTGTGTAAAAGTGTTCCTATTTCTCCACATCCTCTCCAGCACCTGTT
>NW_012117489.1:2283687-2296452 GCF_000951035.1 Colobus angolensis palliatus | reverse complement strand
CTATTAATTACTGCCTCAATTTCAAAGCCTGCTATTGGTCTATTCAGGAATTCAAGTTCTTCCTGGTTTAGTCGTGGGAGAGTGTAAGTGTCCAGGAAATTATCCATTTCTAGGTTGGGTTTTTTTGAGCAAACATTTTTGAAGACTCTTGAGCACACAGTTGAGCATCCACTAACACTTGTGGAAGGGAAGGGAAGAAAGCAGGATTGAGCAGAGTAAGAAGTGAAGCTACCTGCAGTCCCAATATCAGTGTCAGCCTGGGCACTTCTGGAGTTAGAATGGCCATCCAGAGTTGTCCTGATTGCATATGAGCCATCCCAGGAAGGATATGACTTTGCGGAAGGTGGCTTTCTGAAGCTGAGACAATTCCCTGAAGTGCTGACATCTGAAAGCGGTCTACTGTCAGCACTCCCAGCAACTGGGACACCAAATCTTTCCTTGAAAGGAGAGTTGGGTTAAACCCACAGTATCCATTACTGGTATGTATGAAGAGACAATTATAAAAAAAAAAAAAATACTTCTGCAGACTTGAATGATCCATTCAGGCATGGACAATGCTGATGTTGGCTGTCGTAAATGGGATGGCCTGGCACTCTTGAAAAATCTCAAATACATTAAAGGGAACCTTGTGTATTACCATAGATGTAAACATGTTATGCATTGCTTTGTATAATACATCTCTTGGAGAATGACTATCAGATATTTTCAGTGTTTAGAGTGTTTTCCTTCTCTGAAATGTAGAAGGCTTATCATGGCCTAAGTAACCTTTCAGCCAATGAGAGGTAGGAAATTTTCACATATCCTGAGCCATAATTATTCCAACTGCAAATTTTATAAAACAAAAGTAAATATCTTCTGGTATGTGGGGTTTTAGCTGCAACATTGCTCTCCTCCGATGCCATGCCACCTGGATAGTATAGCTTAGAATCTGTGCAGGCTCTAATGTCAAATTTAGCACCTCACTTCTCTCCTAATCTTTTCTCTCCAGCCCAGCTCAAATGGACAAAGAGGTCATTTTATATTTACTACCTAAGAATTTGATTTGAAAATAGGATCAGAAACCATAAAATTTGATTTATGCCAGCCCTACATCCAAGGTACCTACAAAAGGATAATGTGCTTGTTTTTATGAGATAGTACTGATCTAAGTGGGGGCACAATATGAAAATGACTTATGGTTTGGCTACAGGGTCAGTTCAAAGGTCAAAGCCTCAAGTACTGTCTATTTGTTAGCAGATTTCAGAACAACTAATTTCACCTGTATTGTATTTATTTTTCCAGCCTCTTCAAAACCATTCTGTTGAGATTTATATCACAACTTCCCTCTCTTTTTCACATTTATTAAATTTGAAAAGCTTCCAAAACCTGTGCCTCTATACAAATGACAAAACTTTTATTAAAACCATTTTTTTTGATGAGTAAATCTGGAAAATAAGGAAGTAAAAGAATTACCTCGGGTCTGAGTTTTGATGGATAATATAGCCTAGTTTGAAAACCTAAATACACAGATTTGCCACACTAATATTTTTTTATATTTTGGCAAATAGTTATATCTTTAATAAATGGTTAAATTCCAAGAAAAATTTTGGCTCACAAGCCTTATTTCATCTCTTATGTTGGACCTTTAGAGTTATCAGTCCAAAATGTTTATGACTCAGTGTCTGATAAATTCTTCCTTCCAGAAAACTTGAATCCTTCTTGTTTACCTCAAAGTTCAATATAAACACATTAAGTGCAAAGTCCTCTCTAAAATTCAAGTTGTTGAAAAAGACATTTTCCTTATTCATGTAAAGTTAGTCATGTAAAAATATGAAACATCAAGAGTAGTGTCTCATAAATTTTAAGTTTGAAATGGAAAGACTTTACGTGACTTAGACTTAATATGGCTTAGATTGCATGGCTAAAAACATAAATAGGCAATAAGTCAAAACAGGCTGAGTGGTTATTGATATCCATTGCTTAATTTAGAATATGACAACAATGATTTCTCTTGTATTTATTTTTGAGGAGAAATAGGATATAGAAGAGATTGAGTATTTTTAAGGTAACCAGAATGCCCTTGGAAAACTTTTCTTTTCTGTTCTTTTTTTTTGTAGAGATAGAGTTTTGACATGTTGCCCAGGCTGAGCTCAAGTGATCTGCCCACCTCGGCCTCCCAAGTTGCTGGGATTACAGGTATGAGCCACCACGCCTGGCCCCTTGGATAATATTTATTTTTTTAAGATAAAAATAAGACTCTAGTGGGAGCTGAACGATGAGAACACATGGACACATGGGGCAGAACAACACACCTGGGGCCTGTTGGGGGAAGTAGGGGGAGGGATGGTACAGGGAAGAACAGCTAATGGATGTGGGGCTTAATACCTGGGTGATGGGATGGTCTGTGTAGTAAATAACTGTGGCACATGTTTACCTATGTAATAAACATGCACATCCTGCATATGTACCCTGGAACTTAAAAGCTGACTTTAAAAAAGAAAACACACACACACATACACACACATATATATATATATACACACACATATATGAACACTAAGGAGTTCCAGAATTAATTCAATGGATAATTAGCTGGTTATGAAGCCAAAAACATGGCCCTGCCCCCGGTTTATAGATATATAGATAGATAGATGATTGATAGATAGATAGATGGATAGATATAGATAGATATAGATCGATAGATGGATATAGATAGATTGATATAGATCTATTTCCCTTCAGGGTATTGCACTAATATGCTGCATATTGAGATAGACTGTGACATAATGTATATTGGAGTTGAAATACTCTCAGTCCCTGTTATTTAGAAGAGATTAGATCCTTAGATTTTCTTTAACTAAAATTAAAGAACCATATCCGAATTCCACAGAGAGGAAAACATGTCTTAATGAGTACTCAGTGGGTGTTAAAGTAAGGGCAATGACTAGAACAAAAACTAACAGGAAAACATGCCAATCCATCTTGCCAGCATTTTAAGACAATATACCACCTTCATTCTCTCTCTCTTTCTCTCCCTTAAACTCAATGCCACTCATTACCTGTCTTGCCTCCCTCCCCTCATCTCTCCAGCTCGACACACATTCCCTTATTTTATTATATGATTTATTCCCATTTGTGGAATTTTCCAAATGATGTGGAGAAAAGGTTTTTCTGGAGCTTCATCAAAATTCTTCTCTAAGACTATAAGAATAAATTAAAGCAGACGTGTGGCATCCCTGCTGGTGGGGATTGGCTCCCCATGTTTAACAGTGTAATCTAATATTAACAAAATTAATTGCTAGGCTTGAGTACCCTCCAGCTCACATCAAAAGTCTTCAGCCTACTGTTCCAAGTATATATTTTCAACATGGTTTTCTAGTCTATATTATGTAGATACTAATTAAGTCCTGTGGTCATTTTTTTCCAATAATAGCTTATTTCCAATAGTAGCAATTGTTTTTATTGGTTTAATTTATATTTTTCTATGTCTATCATCACATCTCTTACCTCTGATTCCAATTTACCAATTATTACAGTTTAACAGCCAAGTTTTAAATATTAAATATGTTTACATTTTAAATATGTTTGTTATATATAGTATATATAACATTATATATGTGTGTATGTATATATATATGTGTGTGTGTGTATGTGTGTATATATACACACATACACACACACACCAGAAATTTGACATTTTTTATTCCAAAAATAAAAGCATCCAGCAAAGAAGCCAAAAACATGGCCCTGCTCCGGTTTAAACCTTCTGACTTCAGGGACATAATTACAGCAGAAACTGCCTTAGGTCCAATTACATGCAGGGCTCTAGCTGGGTGCCTCCTGTTTCTTCAAAGATGAGTAGCCAGAATTTAGAATTTAAATTGTCAGCTCAAAGAAACACAGGGTGTATTTAGTTTCTGCTACTTAAAGAGTCATCTGAGAACCTAGAGGGGAAGACTCCTAAGTCATTCATGTATTTCTCTGAGCTTGACCCTAGTTTTTTAGGTTAGAAAGGGGTCCTAGGTTCCTGAAAAATTGAAAACTTAACACTCTTTTCAATTACTTTGTACTTTATGAAATAACTTATGGCCAGAGCCTGCTATTCAATGCAAATGAATCACTGCATATAAGGGATGGAGGGTGGGGCGGGGGGGGGGGAAATGGAGGGGAAAATGAAAATCTCTTGAAATAATATAGTAATTAGTTTCTCTGTTTGAAAACTCTAAGTTTCATTAAACAGCAATAATAACCAGCAGTAAGTAAACTGCCACCCCCAGGAGAGGGAAAAATGTCAAATTTCATCCTAAAAAGACTTTTGTGAAAACACAGGCAGTCAATTCCATTTTATTCTGAAGATTTCTTTCATACCAGTCAAAATTAATTCAAACCTGTCTCCCAGATGCAATGAGTGTGAAGAACTAAACTTACTGTCATCAGATTTTGCTATGTCTCACCATCTCTAAATATTGAATGTGGATGGCAGAAATAGACTATTATTTGAAATATGTGTTAAGGAAGCTTTAGTTCAAAAAAACACATGCTGATACAACAGTGTATGAGCATGTGTGTGTGTGTGTGTGTCTTTGTGTGTGTGTGAGAGACAGAAAGAAAGAGAGAGAGAACCAGAGAGAAAGAGAGATTTTCCTTTTCGAGGATCTATTTCTGTATATGTACCTCTCCTTTGTATCATATACGTGTAATAAAACCAGGGAAGGGGAGAGGGGCTCATTTTAGCCTTCCTGAAAGAAAGGCCTTAGTGTTAAATGCTATGTAAAATGATTTCACTCACCACTAAAGAAGTGACATATTTGAAAAATGATACAGCAGTTCTTTGAAATTCACTAAGGAGTTCCAGAATTAATTCAATGGATAATTAGCTGGTTATGGAGCCAAATCACAACTTGCATGTTGAAATTAAAATAGTAAATAATCATTTCACTTACTGTATGACTTTTTTCCTGGTGAACTGGAAAAATTTATTATCAAGTATGAAATCAGGGAACCTAGTATGTACATATTTACAGGTATTTATGGAACTTCAAATTCTATTCCAGGTAAATTTGAATAAAAATAGTTTAAGCAAAAGTCAGTATTCTTTCTTTGACAAGGCAGGTACCCTAATTCTGCTACATGAAGTTGGCATAATATATATTAACAGCCAATGTCAAAATCAAAAAACATTATAATTCACATATTATAATAGACAATAATGTTAATGATAGGTAAAATGTGTGCCTAATTCATTTAAACAGATTCCCTTCTCTTGTCACCCATCAATCCAATTGCAGCAAAACCCAAATTAGTAAGCTTTTACCAGTGTCATGCATTGCATGCATTGCGCTAAATGAGTATGTGGTATATACACATAAAGAAATGCTTTCAAGTGAGTTTCAACTACCCTTCTTTTGGGGCTCTAGAACATCAGATTGACAAATTGGCACCCATTTGGCCTGTCAAAATCCATTAAAACCTTGGTCAGTATCTTCTTAGTGTCTAGGAAGGCAGCCAACACCACCTCCCATGCTTTGTCAAAGGTCAGACATATGGCATGTCTTGTCTCTCCTTAGAGGGGTTTGTCCATCTTGGGAATCTTTAAACATGATTCAAGTTTACTAGTCTCAGCTCTCTGATGGGCTCAAAAAAAGTTATGATTCCACCAATTATCTGGATTTTTCTTGTTGCAAGGGAAGAAGACACTATTTTAATAGTTTCCTACATACTATGCAGAACTAGAGGTGACCTAATAAACATTTGTCTGTATTTTTAATTGTTGTAAATATTGTTCAAAACAGGTACATAATATTCCACTGCAAATATCTACCATAATTTACTTGACTATTGCACTGTTGTTAAATGTTTTTTTCCAGTTTTTTACCATTAAGAAAGCAATTGCAGTAAGCATATTTATGTATATAGCTTATTTTGTATTCAGTATTATTTCCTTAGGACATGTCCATAAATACAAAATACTTGGTTAAAAAAGAATAGGGTCAGACTCCAGCTGATGGGTTTGAATCAAGTTCTACCATTGATTGTCTGTATTCTTCAGGTAGTTGAGTAATCCTCCAAATATTTTTTTGTAAAATATTTTCATTTTGCAAAATAATAATAGTAGCATCTGTCTCTTAAAGTTGCTGTGAGAAGTAAGTAAAATAGCACAAATGCAGTGCCTGGGAGTGGATCATTATAAGGTAAGCATGCAATGGTTGTTATTATATGATAATCTTTTTATAGATTTTTACAAACAACTTTCTATAATTATTGAGCATTTCACACCATCCTAAAATGTATAACAGAAGCCTGCCTTTAGAAATCTTTGACATTTATTTTCATCCAGAAAATGTAAGTTCTCTTATGTACACTGTTTTATTATCACATATGTTGTATGATACAGTCAAAACGCCAGGGCTATGTATGAAGGCGAATATACTTGGGCTCAAATACTGGTTTCATATTTAATCATTTATGAACTTGAAAATTATTTTTAACTTCTCGATTTTCAGGTCCCACATGATATTAATAATCACTCCTAGTCATTAAAAGGATTAGATATAATATAGGTAAATTACTTAGACATATTACATATGCAAAATAGGTTTCTCATTCTAAGTGCACATTAAAATTACCTAGAGATCTGATGTCCAGCTGCATCCCAAGCCATTCCCATCTAAATTTGGAGGCTGGCCCCAAGTCAGTATGTTGTTACAGCTCCTTAGGTGAGGTAAATAGTCAGGTTGTCAAACCACTGCCTCCTTATCATGTTATAGGCTTAATAACAACCAAAATGTATAAATGACCTTATAATTTACAAATCACTTCCATAAACATAATTGGATTTGATTACTACAAAATATTTGAAGCATTATTTTTATTGAAAATGCTTATATTTTTACAAAAGTACATGGATTATGAGCTATGATAATGAGTCGTGTTGGCACAATTCCCTTTGCTCTATCTCAAATTCAAGGTATTTCACGTTAGCTCATACAATTGTCACCAGATCTGTTTACCAATCTCTTGTCACATTTATATCATATATCATAATACGTCAAGCACAAAATATTTTTTATGTAAAAAGCCAGCCAAATCCTTCATAAAATCTCTGCAAATAAGGTTCAGGACTTTCTTCTGCCTCTTACTCAGTGACCTGATCATAGATACATAGACAGATGGATAAATAGAATACCAACAAGTTGCAAATAACTTCGTCTTATCTGTAGCCTGCCACCCCCCGTCCTTTCTTTGCTATGAACACCAAGAACCTAGGTCTATAGGCATTAAAAACACTGTAGAAACTTGCAAAGAGTAAAATAATTAGTTGGGATTTCAGAAACATTGATTTTCATACAGAATCCAAGAGAAAGGGCCTACTGATGAATGAAGAAGTGGCTTTCTAGATTATTGTAAAACAAGGATTTTGTAAAACAGCAGCATATATTACTCCCTTCCACCACTAAAAAAGCTATAATATGTTTTTTCTGTCCCTCCATGTATGACTACTTGATTTAGATGACTCATATTGTCCCGTAAGTTTTTACAGCTCACTTCTTAATGGATTTTGTATTAGAACTTTATAATTTAAGAAATTTAAAAAGGTATTTTCTTGGACTATTGAAAAAGTACCTGTTTGGGGCTATTTCAAAGATATATGGAGTCCCAAGATATGAATACTTGTTAAAATAAGAGTATTGGTGACATAATGGTATAGCTTGAAAAGCAAACAATATATCTTTAAAATAAATTATACAGGTTTCATAGAAAATGATACCTCAATATCACTGGCCAATGTGAAGTAAAAAGTCTAGCTGCATTTAGCCAATAGATGTGATTATTTTGATTGGCCTCTAAAATTCCTACTCCTGCTTCTAAGTATCCTTGTAGCCTATTTCTAGATATTACAATATTATGAAATATTCCAAAAGATGCATACAAAATAAAACTCTACTGCTGACTCAGCTTCTGTTGTATCTTAACCCAATAATGATATATTGAGAATTAAGACTCTGTGTATTATAGTATATATTTTAATTATACTTTTATAAACCTGAATAAAATATAATTAAAATGTACTTACTCTAGAGCTACAATATAGGAGTCTATTATTTTAATGCACACATTATAGAAAATGTAATTGACTTCCTAACAAAACCAGAAACTCTTCCTCATAACCAGGAAAACTAATCTCTATGCTGGGTAGATTTATTAGGAGTTATTATTATCTTAAGCTAAAAAGTTAAAACAAGTAAATATTTTATAAGGTGTCATTATTAACAAATGTACATTGATTCCCTCCTCTCCCCAGATTTTTTCTACCCTATTGTTCACTTAAGGAAAAAGTAGGTTGATTTACTTATTTCAGCATTTTCTTCTCACTCAATTTGGGTCTGGAAAGTACCTCGTGAGTATGATCTCTAATGTTTCTTGCTGATGTGTAGCAGGATTATTCCTGTAGACTTATGAAAACAGAATCCCAACACAGAGTACAAGATGGTGCTCCATGACATGCCACTTCCAAAGACATAGCACAATGCTTGTTATTGTAACCAAATTCTCATTGATTAAAACAAAAACTCAGGCTGCATAAGACAGCAGCTGCAAGTAGTTATCTAAGCTGTATCTACATAAGGCAATTTTTACACAGTAGTGCTAGCAAAAAAAAGATCATTTATTTATCTGTCTTTTTCAATCTATCATTATAAATCCAGAGAAAGATTAATAGTTCTTCAGAAAAAGTATTTTTAATAAGTCAGACATTCTTGGTTAAAACAAAAATTCTGATGAAATGTTTAGTATGGCTCAATAAAAATAAAAGCTAAAGTATATATGGAATTGTGGGGTTTTATTCAAAAAATTTGTGACAATCATTTGATGAAGAAAATCTGATTAACCATTTTCAATTTGGGAATAAAGAGGTAGCTAATTACCTCCTCAAAATAGGTTAAAAAATGGGATTAGGTTGCTCAAGAGAGATAATAGTTTTTTGATCAGAAATATAATTTCTATGGCTGTAAATATTTTAGCTGCATAAGTGTGGTAATCCAATAGACAAGCTGTCTGTATTTTTAAAATATAAACAGGGTAATTTACATTTGACACTATCTAGTCAGTATGAAGCCAAAATGTTGCTCATCAGAAGTTTTCAGGGGTAATTGACTTCAGACTTTTATTTTTCTTTTTAATGCCTGACAATTTACAATATGAGCTTTTCCTTGGAAACCTCATTTATCTCTGGACTGTTACCTGGAGGAACATGGAGTGGCTAACTCACAGTTTGCTTTCAGTAAATTCCGTGATCTCGTTGTTATTCAAAAAGCAATGTAATGCTTGTGTGATTTAATCAGGTAAAATAACAATGTGTGCTAACCGGTCACTTTGTGCTTAGAATACTAGCACAGACTTCCACATGGATATTATAATCCCAGTGACTACTTGCCATATTAGGAGAGTCTGGTCATCTATGAAAGCTAACAGCGAGCAAGGGAATGGCTAAGATTTCAGCGGTGAGTTTATAATTCCCAAGGACTCCATAGGACACTTTCTCTACTCTCCAGAGTTTTATAGATGAAGGCAGAGTATTATTTGTAAAAACTCTGTCCTCAGTCAAGGTCATGAGAATTTCAGAAATAAATTCACAAAGTGGATGCACTGCACTCAACATCTTCATGTGTTAAAGATACAAATATAATTTACCTGGCAAAAATAGCAACCGATCATAGATAGAGCAGAAGTACTTTCAAGGAGATTAAATCCATGCTTTGCACAATTAAGCAGTGCTGCCCACTGAGTGAGGATGCTTTATAGTATCTCATATTTTCAAAACAAACTGTTTGGTAAATTTAAATGAAAAGTTGAGTGGGTTCAACAGTGAGTGACCTGCTAATGAGTTGTTAAACCAAAGAAATAAGGAAAGTAAGAAAGAAAAAAAGGATAGCTTATTTAAGCAAAAATCGCAAGTCTAATAAAACACAGCAGCTACATAGCAGTTTATTCTAATACAAAGCTATGCTTCTATTTATAAAAAGGGGGAACACCTGCACAGTACCTGCAATTTGGGATAGAATGTTGCAGTAGTTTTGCTATAGCTTCAAATTCAAAATGCATAAGATTAAGTTTTTAAATTACTGTTTTAATAGAATTTTAGCAAAAAACAAATTGAAAATATTCAGTTGCAATGACTGGAATGGCCATCATGAACCCAAATTTGAACACCTTAGGCCAATATTAGCATAGCTTCACATTATAATATTTTGATTATAGTACCTTTATTTTACAAAAAAATAGGGGGCTTTCTGTTGTGAATTGTATTTATCAAATCAAAAGGTAGAAGAGTACCCACTGTGTGTCATGGTACATTCTATATTTTAACTCTTTTAAACACTACGGTGATTTTGGAAAGTTAACATCCCCAGTGGATGAAAACAGATTCAGAGAAACTGTCTGACTTTGCCTCTAAGTACAAGATGTGCGTTTGTTGTATAAAATTATTTTTCCTAAGTTTACTGTATTACTACTATGAATGGTACTGCTATCTCGCCGATCACCAAACGTAAATATATGAACTCATGAAAAGTGCTTAGTGCAACCCCCAGAAAAAGTGAGTTTCTATAATTTTTTTATGATGATAATCATCATCATATTAGGATTCTCTTTTGCATCCAAGTAGTGCTACACTTCCCTCCATAATTTCTACCTGCTATCTCTCTTAGCAGTTCCTTTTTACAGTTCTTGCTATGCCTTAACTCAAGCTTCTGTTGCCTCCTGACTTGATTGTCATAATAAAGTACAAAGTGATTTCTCGTCTCTCATTTTGCCTCTTTTCTCCAATCCATTTACATCTTTAACATTAGTGTCACCACGATTTTTCTAAAATGAGATCTATGTTAGATTATTGTTTCAGGTCCCTCAATGATTTCTAACAGGAAAGCACAGACCCTTTCGTGGTATAAATGGTCTTACGTCATGTGCCCTCACTTTTCCTATTAAATGTTATATCTTAGCACTCTCATTTCTCAACAGGAGAGCTAAAACTTTCACTTGCTATGAATAGTTTTGTGTATGTTTACCTGCTAAACATCATCACTTACCACTCATATTCAATCATATTCTAGACCCCAAAGGTCCAACTTTGAGTTGCTCAAATCTTCCATAAGTTTTCACGGTTGCACACCTCACATGGTAGTTACACTTTAAGTTTCCATATGCACTATACTTGCATGCTTTTTTTTTTTCCTGCTGTTCTCTTGTAGAAGTAACTAATTTATTATCTGTGCCCCCTCTAAATTCCCAGTTTACCTGTGTTAGAAACTGTGCTATTCTATCTTACACACACACACGTTTGTTTATATGCATTTTTGATGGCAAGCTTTGTTTTGGCAGAACCTAGCATGTACTAAAGCACCTGGCATATTACCTGGATTATATTCCAATCTCCACGACAATAATTGGAAACATTTCAGGATTACTTAGTAGTACTAGGACCTCATAAATATAAGCAAATTTGTTAAGACAAGGTATTTTCTGTCATTTAAGAAGTCCAGAATTGTCCAAAGTGTTGTCAATTTGTAGAGTAATTTAATTCTGATCATTCTTTTAGTTACTAGACTTGTGAATTATTCAAGAATTGTGTTTCCCTTTTTATGCTGGCTTCCAGAATGTATACTTCCAATATTTATATGTAAAATAAATAAGATAGGTATTTTGTTTCATAAATTCACTATCCTTATTTTACATTTCCTATTTAACTTCATGCTAATTTTGTTACCATATTTTACTTTTTGCCCAGCGTTAGCTTGGAAAATGGAACATGAGGAAAAGCTTATATGCAAAGGGTATATCAAGAGGTAAAATTCCAGGCCAGAAGAGTTAGTAAGGAAAAGGAAGGGAGGCAAGAAGGCAAAGTAGGTATTTGGGAGTGTGATACAAACCTGGCCATAGAGTTAGAAGAAAACACAGTTGTTTATATGCTGGATTATGTTTATTGATTTGTGTATGTTGAACCAGCTTTGCATCCCAGGGATGAAGCCCACTTGATCATGGTGGATAAACTTTTTAATGTGCTGCTGGATTCGGTTTGCCAGTATTTTATTGACGACTTTTGCATCGATGTTGATCAGGGATATTGGTCTAAAATTCTCTTTTTTTGTTGTCTCTGCCAGGCTTTGGTATCAGGATGATGTTGGCTTCATAAAATGAGTTAGGCAGGATTCCCTCTTTTTCTATTGATTGGAATAGTTTCAGAAGGAATGGTACCAGCTCCTCCTTGTATCTCTGGTAGAATTCGGCTGTGAATCCGTCTGGTCCTGGACATTTTTTGGTTAGTAGGCTATTAATTATTGCCTCAATTTCAGAGCCTGCTATTAGTCTATTCAGGGATTCAAGTTCTTCCTGGTTTAGTCTTGGGAGAGTGTAAGTAAGTGTCCAGGAAATTATCCATTTCTTCTAGGTTTTCTAGTTGATTTGCGTATGGTGTTTATAGTATGCTCTGATGGTAGTTTGTATTTCTGTGGGGTCGGTGGTGATATCCCCTTTATCATTTTTTATTGCGTCTTTTGATTCTTCTCTCTTTTCCTCTTTATTAGTCTTGCCAGTGGTCTATCAATTTTGTTAAGAACCAAAGACAAAAACCACATGATTATCTCAATAGATGCAGAAGAGGCCTTTGACAAAATTCAACAGCTCTTCATGCTAAAAACGCTCAATAAATTCGGTATTGATGGAATGTTTCTCAAAATAATAAGAGCTATTTATGACAAACCCACAGCCAATATCATACTGAATGGGCAAAAA
>NW_012117489.1:2241532-2281609 GCF_000951035.1 Colobus angolensis palliatus | reverse complement strand
AAAAAAAAAAAATACACAGCTGGCTGTTTGCCATAAGAAACGTCTTTCAGAAAAGACATGTAGAATCATGCTGCTTCAGTATAGTCCATCAGGAGGAGGACGGAAAAGACATTCACTTTCCAGATTCTTAAAGTCTCTAGTCCCTCGTTTTTATTCTCCCCATGGGCGTTAAATTTCTTGCTTTCCTGGATTGTCTTCCTTTCCCTGTCCAGGCAATTGCTGGAAAAGCTGGATGTCACTCTCTGAGGCTGGATGTCTTCCTCTAGGTCAGAAAGCTTTGGACAGGAACAGAACTTTTGTGTGTCCCGCTGGGTGAGGCTTTAGTGCTAGAGTTGCAGTGGCCCACTATGGTGACATCAAGAGGGACTCTGGTACATTCCACTTCTTACCTCCAAACAAGCTGTAGTAGTAAATAGTGTCAGAAGGGAAAATAAAGGCAGTGGTATGCCATATTCTCCAACAAGCAAAAGGCAGAGGCTTACAGAGGCAGATAGTTAAACTGAGGCTGGTACAGTTTATCCCTTACGCCTTTCTGCTTGCATCCTTTTATAATATCTGGATCTTACATAAGAACAGGATGGTATCATATCTTCCATAAAAGGGAATATACAGGTTTAACCACTTTAAAAATCTTAACAAACTGAAACCGTAGCGTGCAGTGCAGTAGCTAGCCCCAAGATCTAGTACCATGGAGTCAAGATTTCCTTCATCCTAAGCCATCATCTTCTCTCATGTGGTTTGCTTGCTTTCTGGAGTGACCTAGATATTAAATTCAAACTCAGAGAAGTGTGATTTCTTGTTGTGCCAATATCTATTCACAATTTTCATTGGCCATGGAAATGCCAAAAGACAGTCTAGTGAATCACTTAGGTTCCAGGTCTACTCTTATGTTCCCCCATGGTGCAGTTGTAACTGTAGGTATCCCTGGTCAAAGTCAATTTCCCCACTCAGTAAAGTAAGTTTGCTCTTGGGATGCCAGTCTCCTGGCCTACTTTCCTTTAATATATCAGATTTCTTTTTTCAGATGCCTGACCAAATAGCCAAGATATTATTTTCCAGGAATAAGTCCATATCTTTATGTATGACTGTTTCTCTTTTCATATAAAGTGGATGTTAAAGTGCACCACTCACAGATCTAGTCGCTGGAAGGATTTTTCTTTATCCTTATTTTTATAAAATCACCCTTTAGTGGAACTATAATAAGTAACAGATTATCTCCAGTTAGTATCATCATATCATATGCTTACATTTCTGTAAAGCAGGCCTGAGCATTTTTCTTCATCTAATTAGGTTGTAGGGAAACCCCCATGAAACTACAGGTATGAAGCAAGATAGAAGCATCAGGACGAAACAGGTAAGTGTCAAAGGAGTGTAGAACACCTGTTCATAACTTACAAATTAGCAAGCCTGTTACCCACAAGATGACAGCTTTAGTTGCATAATTATTTGATGTTCCATAGTCAGGTACATAGTTTCATCTAAGGCATAGTAGCTGCAGATTAATATATTCATTTAATGAACATTTTAGCTAAACATACACTGCTAAGTAACTCATAAAGACTATGTTTCAGGTCAGATATAAAAATGCATTGTACTGAATAGAAAAGAAAATATATCAGTATTTGTGGAACACATCTCAAGTAGTGTTGAGTGAAAAATTTACAGCATTAAATGAATGAGTTAAAGTAAATATTCTAAGCTCCGACCTCAAGTATCTAGAAAGAGAAAAATAAATCCAAACCAAGTAGAACTGGAGAAATAATAAAGATATGAGCATAAATAAATGAAATAGAAAACAGAAAAACAATAGAGAAAACCAATACAGCAAAGATCTGGTTCTTTGCAAAACATCAATAAAACTGACAAATATGTAGCACGACAGAGAGAGAAAAAGAGAGACATGGAAAACAAAGTACCAATATCGTGAATGAAACAGGAATATCACTATAATTCCTGCAGACATCAAGAAGATATGAAAAACTCTATGCACATAAATGGGACAAAATAGATGAAATGGGCCCTTTCTTGAAATACACAAACTACTGGAACTATTAGCACATACAATTTAACAATATAAAAATGTTATACACCATAGCCAAGTGAGGTTCATTCCAGGGATGCAAAACAAGGTCAATATTTGACAATATAGTCCACCACATTAATTAGCTAATTTTAAAAAATCGTATCAATTGATGTAGAAAAATCCTCACTTTGATAAGCAGCATCTACAGAAATCCTATATCTAGCATTCTCCTTCAATGGTGAAAGTTTGAAACATTTCCTCCTAAGATCTATAACAAGGCAAGTATACCTGCTCTCACAATTTTTATTCAATAAACATTAGAAATTGTAGCTAGTGGATTAAGGCAAGTAAATAAAAATTAAGGGCATGCAGATCAGAAAGGAAAAATGAAACTTTTTATTTGCAGATGACATGACTGTCAATGTAAAAATTTAAATTCAATCTAATAAAATTATAGAACTAATCAGTTTAGCAAGGTCACATGACACAAGATAAAATTCAAAAATCAATTATATTCCTATCTACTAGCAACAAACATGTAGATACCAAAATTGAAAGTACAATATATTTTATTACTTCCAAAAATCAAAATGACTTACAGGTATATTTAACAATCATTTATAGTAACTGTATCCTGAAAACTAAAAATCATTTATTAAAAAAAAAGATCTAAGTAAATGGAAAGACGTACCATATTTATGGGCTAGAAGGCTAACATAGCAAGCATGAATTTTTGCTGAGTTAATATACAGGTATAACAAACTTCTTACCAAAATTCTATGTTTTTTGTAGATATAGACAAGATCTATAGAATAGCTAAAACTATTTTGAAAAAGAAGAATGAAATGGAAAGAATCTGTTTCTCTGGTTTCAAGATTTAACATATAGGTATAGTAATCAATACTGTGTGACTGTGGTAGAAGAATAATCATATAGATCAACAGAACAGAATAGAGAACCAAGAAATAGACCCACACAAATATACTCAACTGATTTTTTACAAGGATGCAAAAGCAGTTCAATGAGGAAAGATAACGCTTTCAACAATAATAGTGAAGCAATTGGACACAAATCCATAGGCCAAAAAATCAAATCTTACACTGTACATAAAAATTAACACATAATAGATCACAAACTTAACTGTAAAAAGCGAAATTATAAGACTCTTCCAAGGGTAGGATGAAGAACATCTTCAGAATGTAGAGTTAGGCAAAGAACTCTTATATTTTAAACCAAAAGTATGATAGTTACAGGAAAAACTGATATGTTGGAATTCATTGAAATGAAAAGTTTTGTTCTGCAAAAAGCTGCCAAGAGGACGAAAAGACAAGCTATAGACTAGGCGAAAGTATTTGAAAACAATATATATAACAAAGAATAAGTATCTAGAATTTATAAAAACTCTCAAAACTGAACAACAAAGAAATAACCAATCTGATTAGAAAATGAGTAATCACAGGCAGAGGCATTTCACCAAAAGGCATTTAGAAATGGAAAATAAGCACATGAAAAGCTATTCAACATCGTTAGCCTTTAGGGAAATGCAAATGTAAATCACAGTAGATATCACTACACATCTACCAGAATGCCTAAGAGAAAAAAGTGACAACACCAAATGCTGGTTAGGACACAGAGAAACTAGATCACTCTTAAATTACTTGTAAGAATATAAATGGTTCAATCACTCTAAGAAACATTTTGAAATTTTTTTTTAAAACCTGACATAGAGGCCCGGCGCGGTGGTTCAAACCTGTAATCCCAGAACTTTGGGAGGCCGAGACGAGCGGATCACGAGGTCAGGAGATCGAGACCATCCTGGCTTAGTAGAAACCCCGTCTCTACTAAAGAATACAAAAAAAACTAGCCGGGCAACGAGGCGGGCGCCTGTAGTCCCAGCTACTTGGGAGGCGGAGGCAGGAGAATGGCGTAAACCTGGAAGGCAGAGCTTGCAGTGAGCTGAGATCCCACCACCGCACTCCAGCCTGGGCGACAGAGCCAGACTCCGTCTCAAAAAAAAAAAAAAAACCTCACATAGAACTACCATATAACCCAGCAATTGTACTCTTGAGCAATTTTCCATAGGAAAAAAAAAATTACATTCATACAAAAACATGTACATGAATGTTTATTAGTTTTATTCAAACTAGTTAAAAACTAGAAAGGACCCAGATGATCTTCAAAGAGTGAATTGCTAAGGAAACTTGGATATCCTTATCATGAAATACTGCTTAGCACCAAAAAGAACAAACTACTGACACACACAACAAGCTCAATGAATCTCCAGAGAATTACAGTGAATCAAAAACAGTTAATCCCCAAAGGTTTCATATTAAATGATTACATTTAAAAACTGTTATGGGCTGAATATGTTTCTGCAAATTTTGTATGCTTCAGCCTTAATTCTAGTACCTCAGAATGTGATTATATTTGGATATAAGATGTTTAAAGAGGTAATAAGGTAATAAAAGGTCATTAAGGTGGGTCTTAATCTCATATGCCTGATGTCTTTAAAATAATAGGTGATTAGGACACACACACTGAGTGGCAAGACTAGGCATCTAACAGTCAAAGAGAAGTCTTCAGAAAAAAACAACCCTGCCAACACCTTGATCTTGGACTTCTAGCCTCTAGAACTATGAGGGCATAAATTTCTCTTGCTTAAGTCACCCAGTCTGTGGTACTTTGTTATGGCAGCCCTAGCCAATGAACACAATAACCTTCCTGAAATGAAAAAATTATAGAAATATGGAACATATTAGTGGTTGTCAGGGATTAAGAAATAGACTGAAAGGGGATTGGGTGTAATTGTAAAAAAGCAAAATGAAGGATCCTTGTGATGATGGAAATGTACTGTATCTTGACTGTTACAATATTAATAGCCCAGTCAAGATATTGTACTATAATTTGCAAGATAGTACCATGGTGGGGGGGGACTGTTTAAAGGGTACAAATGCTTGCTTTGTATTATTTCTCACCATTTCATGTGTCTACAATTATCCCAACATAGGAAAAAGTTAAACCAAATATGAGATATTATGTCAATATTCAAGCAGAAGGGATTTAATACAGACTGTACAGAAAAATTGGAAAAGCAAAATTGTAGAATCTGAAAGAACTGATTTAACTATTGATTTCTAGGCTATGTCCAATAAAGCTACAAATCTGAGGTCAGAAAATTGCCACCCCCAATTACTCATCAGGCCCTGAATCAAACCAGTCACTATAGTTATCCCCAAATGTCCAGATCCCTACGTTTGTGCTAGCCAGCAACCATATCACCAAGAGAATGGGCTCTGTCACATTTGTGACCTTTTAATCTCACACCAGTATAACTAATTTATGAAAGTTAATTTATATACAATGATCCAGATTAAGGAAATCTAGAAACTTAGTTTTTAAATTTCCAACCTCTCCACCTAGAAGGCAGTTGGAATGCAAATTTTTAGAGGAAATACATATTACCAACTACACTAATACTTGTCTGTTAGGGTCATAGTAAGAATTAAATAAAATAATTTTTGTGAAAGTGTTTTCTTAACTGCTAGTCGAATGTTAGTTTCACTTCTAATCTTCACATCTACATAGCTTGAAAAATTGCCGCTTCTCCTTTACTCTTAGATTTCATTAATGAGAAAGTGATGAAAGTGGGATGAGAAGCCCTTTGTCAAATCCATACATCTGTATTCAGTAAAATATAGACTTTCAATCCTTGGCAGTTTTCCCTTCTCTCTCTATGCTATCAGTTGCATACACACATTACAACTTGTAACTCTTAAATTCATACTTTTCACTCTGATCTTAAGCTTTGAAATTTCATCTAATATATCAGGTATCTTCAACTAAGATGTTCTAAATGTACTTCATAATTAATTTTCTCCAAATTCAAGACATCTTGGGGAGGGGAATTGGGACATATTGGTCAAAGGATACAACATTTAAGTCCTTTAAAGTCCTTAAATTTAAGACAGGAGGAATAAATTCATGAAATCTATTGTACAATATGGTGACTATGGTTAATATCAATGTATTGTCTTGAAAATTGCTAAGAGAGTAGGTTTTAAGTGTTCTCAGCATAAAAAAAAAATGTTGTGAATAGTTCATATGTTAATTAGCTCAAAAAAACTCCCACAAATGCAAGAGACCTTGAATTTGGGTTATATGTCCGGTTTCATTAAAAAAGGATTCAAAGATTTGCAGCAATATAGACAGTAAAAGAGGTTAAAAATGAAAGTAAGGAGATTTCAAAAATAAATAATGAACTGAAGCAAGTTTACATGCCTCTCAAGATATCCCAGTTTTGCCTGTCTCCAAAATCTTGGACTAACCAAGTGACCTTGTGATTACTTTCTTCACTTTTTCTCCTAACATCTCTTTCTCAGTCTCTTCCAGGGTGAAGAATGGACTTTGCTGTGTTCTCTTTTGTACATGCCTCAGTGAGATGCACAAAGCACAACTTGGTCAGATTCACAGGGACTCTCGTCTCCTCTAACTCTTCCTGACTCGGGTGAAAATCACCTCATGCAATCTGGTTTACCCAAGTAAAGTCCTGGGTAACAGAACCTAGAAGCCTGGGAAAGATAACACACTGTAGTGAACCAGAGATAGACAAAAAGAAATGAACATTTAATCCCTTTCATTTTCTCTGCCTGTGAAACTGTTCAAGATGGGGTGGGCTTACACATCCTGTCTGAAAAATGAGCCTTATGACCTCAAAACTGGCTGTGTTATATTTTTGAAGCTGTGGCCAGTTGGATAATGTATCAGTTTGTATTTTCTCTTCTGCTCTGTCTTGCCTCACTTTTTCATTTCCTTTTTTCCCTTTATTCTTGCAGCCCAAGTACTGCATTTCCAAATAAAGTCACTCACAATGTTTAATCAGGCTGTAAATTTTAAGAAATCTGGACCAAGATAGTTTTCTCCAAGAGTATCCCACAAATGCAGATCTTCAGAGTGAGATTTTATTACTGGATTGCTCACCTGTCTGTTGGTAAGTCAGATGACAATAACAAAGTGAAGATGATAGTAACTTGACATGCAGTGGTACCACAATCATTAAACATTGGCCTATGGTTAGTTGTGACCAAGGCTTGGGGAAATCAAATGGGTGCATCATTTGATCACTGTGGAGACAATGATACTTATGAGGATTGTAATTTCAGATGCCTATTTTAATGACATCATAAGTCTTGCAAAATAAAATAATAGGATCGATGCAGCTGCATAAAAGATGCTGTGAAAGCCAGAGATCTTCTGCAGTTTAAAGGAGATTCTGATATGCTGCAGCCACATAGCAGACAGTGCTTAAACTTAACTCCAGATTATGATCATAATGGTGTCAGATCCTCAGTAGATATGCAATCAGAAGCATCTCTGATGTCAATGCCAGGATCATAATAGGAAAATTGATTAGAATGGAAATATTTGAGTAGAAGAGCCAAAGATTATGGAATCTCCAAGTTCCTCTTACCCTTCCTGGCTGGCAGAGGCTGTTCCTTACCACTTATCAGAGCCTCCGTTTTGCCAGTAGACCAAAGACCTCATTTGAAGTAGGTATCAAATAAAATGTTGCTCTTCTCCTGCACTCCACCACCACCTATTGTCTCCAGGCTAACCAGAATCAGGTTTGAGCACATCCCAAAGAGGCTGAAAAATTCTCTAAATATCAAAGAAAGAGGAAACCTGGAAAATATGAACTAGCACACACAGATTGAAATGCATGGTTATGGATCCTGAAGGTGTCAGAACAAGAGACCAAAACGTGGAAATTAAATACAAAAAAAAATTCATCACATGAAGGTATTCGCCTATGATTTAGGATTGAAATGTTGGCAAAAATATCTGTAACTGGACATAATTTTCTGGAATCACTTCTTGAAGCCTGGGCATCACAATCTAGAGCAAATGATGTAGAGATGATATAAATTCTTTGACATTATTTTGAAGAAAGTCTCAGATTTCAGTAGTTGGGTAAATTCAGAATGAATCTACTCTGTAATATCTAAGAACAATCATTCTTTTTATTTGTAGGTCCAGGAGGTTCAGAAGATACTTTTTAAAAAATTAAGGTGGTAGGGGATGCCTTGACGAGGAAAGCATCTGAACTTTGAGAATTTCAGTGATGACTGACCTCTGCAGTCCAGAGGCAGTAAAGGGACTGCCACGGAACTGGGGTATTTCATATCAATAGGGATGATGGGATTCCAGGAGGGCATAGCCCGAAGAGCAGAACATAGCTGTGAGAAACAAGGAAGGCATAATTACTTCAGGCAATAATGTTTTTTCCTACAGGAGATAAGGTGATGGTTAATCAATCACGATGTTCCTAGGAGTTTGACAGACAGACATCTGGCAAGGATATCCTTCCATTTGTGTAGCAAAATAGTCAAGGTCTGGCAAGAAGAAAGTTGACAGTCCTCCAGTGAAAAATTATAGGCTCCCACTCTTTTGAATACTTAAGTCAGTTTAGAGACCAAGGCCCAGTGATTGAAAGGAAGGCTACAACACTTGAGGGAGGACCCTACTGTGCCACCACAAGTATTTATGAAAGAAATAGTTCTCCAGTTTTCCTCAAAGTGAGTTACAGGCATTTCCCAGGGTAACAGCAAAGTGGGAAGAATGGATTACTGAAGTTTTTAAGGATTGCTAGAGACCGTCATGAGCCAAGAAAGATAGAATGGAACCAAACAAATCTTCAAACAAAAACCAATCAATCCAACAGCAAACAAAAATCCCTCTCACAGTTCTCTTACTAGAATGGAGTTTATGAATAACAGGTGACAAATGGAGTTTTTCCAGTCATTTTGACAGTTGGTCCAATAGGTCCATGGAAAACCATGGTATTATTCCTCTTGTTCTTGAATGCATAATTGGAATACATCTACCACCATCTGGAAGGACTCTCGTATCTTGTATTGGTTAGCTGACCTGAATATGGTAGGAATGGTCAAATAAAAGATCCTAAAATGTCTCCCTATATATTCACTCGTCACAGAGAGTAAATTAGGAGCAATATTGCATACTTCGAGTACTTGCAGAAATTAGCATCACTATTGAAAGAATTGAAGGCAGCCTGGCATGATGTCTCATACTTGTAATCTTAGCAATTTGGAAGGCCAAGAGGGAAGGATTGCTTGAGAGTAGGAGTTCGAGACCAGCCTAGCCAACACAGACCTCATCTCTACAAAAATTTTTAAAAAACACCTGGCATGGTGTCATGAGCCTCTAGTCGCAGCTAACTGGGAGGTTGAGGTGGAAAGATCACTTGAACCTGGGAGTTGAGGCTGCAGTGAGCCATGATCTTGTTACTTCACTCCATCCTGGGTGATAGAATGAGACCCTGTCTCAAAACATGAAAAGCACTGAAAGATGCAAGGTAATTGGTCTCTACCATGCCTCTACTAAAATGTACAAAATGAAGTAATTTAATGAAGAATAATATTTCACCTGGATTGAAAAACCCAGAATGAAGACTGTCTTAAACTTAAGTAACAATGTAGATACAGAATGTTATTAATAAATACCACCAGGTGGATGTATACCAATGATGATCTCAATAAAAGAAATCATTAAACCAGAGAGAAAGTAAATTGTCTGTAAAAACAAAGTTTAGAACATACTCTGAGAATATAACATGACAATCATAAAAAAAGAATAATCCTAAAAGACTGAGAGTCTAAAGGCAAGTAGAAAAACCCAAGTGTATAACCCCTTGTATTTTTGTGTAAATTACATGGGAGAAATTCCGCTATTTACCATAGTCCTAGATACTTTTTTGCCCTGGCCCTTATCTAAATTCTAAGACCTTGTCAATTCTTTTTCAAGTTATTTTCTCAAAAAGGAAAAGTTGAAGGCAGCCCTTAAAGAGGGAATCAAGAAAATAACAATTGATTCTGAAGTTTGGAAACTGAAGATGTATAGGCTCACAAATTCATTGGTCACGTATCAATTAATTATACTTTTTATTTAAAATCAGTTTTATACCTAACGTAGGACTAAGCACAAACTATATATGCAAATTATAAAACTCAGAGTACATGAAATGTTAAAACTGCTGTAAATTTGCTAAGCATTACTAGTATCATCTTTGGAATAACTCTTTAGAAGAAAAAAGTGGCATTATTATATACAAAAAGTGGATGTTTTATGGCCATTATATATATTAAAATTTTTCTCAAATTATTTGTTTTTATAATGACCTATGTTAAGGCCTCACTAATTCATTGAAAAGTTCAAGTAAGATAACCTCAAAAGTGCTTTAAAATGAATTAAGAATAATGAAATTAATACAAATTATTTGCACGTAATAGATTTAGAAAAGCCACACTCATATAGTTTGTTTTCCATTATAAGTAAATACAGGCTATCAATTTTTTGACCAGTGAGCTACATTATACAACAGTTCCAGGCTCATTTACCCTGGCACCCAACATAGTTCAAATTCCACTTTCCAAGGGAACATACTTCAGGTTTCACTCTCCAAGGGAAAACCAACACATTTGAATGTTAACTCCAATCAAGCCAAACCATGAAACTAAATTTGCTTTAGAAAATGCAGTGTTCTTCAAGTCAAACCTGTATGACACAGGAATATCCCTGATATTATAGATTATTTTGCCATCACTCTACTTAACTAGGAACAGGAAGAGAAGGTTGACTGAAATCACATTTTTACCTATAGAACAGTACAGCATTTTAAATCATATTTCTCAAGGGCCTTTGCAAAGTTATCTTTAGAAGTTGGCAGTCAAGTTAACTTGAACTCAAATGTGAAATGTATTGAATAATTAAGTATCTAACTATCCATTGCTGACAAGAACATTGAGTTTGTATGTACACAAATAAGTGAAAAAATAGACCAGTAGTAGAAAAATAGCCAACTGTAGCAGAGTTCACTTAATGTAGCTCTACTCTTGCTGTGCTAGTTATAGTTGTATGTTAACCTCTTGGGGATTACATCTCAGTAGAGATGTTAACCTCTACTAAGGAATGTTAAATGTATTGACTCCTTTATTCATTATTTTCTTTGTCTCCCCTCAGATGCAATTTATAAAAATTGATCATTTCAAGATGGTGAAGTTGGTATTGAAATAGGAAATAATAGAAATCTGGTATTCACTGGATGCATGAAATCACCATAAAAATATGCTGAGAATACCATAAAATATTATGGTCAGAAAGACTGTAGCCAAAGAGACGTCAAAAGCAAGAGCATCTAATACAATTAGTATAAAACAGTACTGAAATCTATCAATAAAAATTAATGTATCATCTGTGTAATAAGCAAAGAGGTAGACATTAGCCACTTACTACACTTATAAATTAATTTTGCAAATTGAAGCAAAACCAACAATTTGTATTGGGAAATTTCTTTGTTACTAACAACATGTCACTAGTTTAAGAGTTGCTATATCATGCAAAAAATCCCTATAACTAATCCATCTCTTGTTCAACTCTAGCCTGAAAAGGGATGAATGTGTTATGAGCTTCAAAATCCTTCTCTAAGAACTGGGAGCTCCCAAATTATACAGTCTCATTTGGAACAAAATGAAAACTCAATCCACCTAAGAAAGAGTTTCTCAGACATTTCACCTTTGTGTCTGCAGGAAATAAAAAAAAATTGAAACAGCATTTGTACTCTGTAATTGGTCCAACCTTAATGGAGGGTATTCACTAACTGAGCAGAACACCAAGACAAGCTTTTGGTAAATGTCACATTATTTCATAAAGAGCTCTGCTCAAGGCAATTTATTCGAAACAGGAAGGCTTATTTAAAACTACCACTTGGAATTGTATAGAATCAAATCAATTTCATAGTTTCTTTAATTTTATTGATGGTTCTTCAGCTTTTATATTTTGTACATTTGAAATAACAAAAATATCTGTGAGACATATCAATTTTAACTCCACTTTAAACTTAATTTTTATCCTTTGAGTGTCTTTTTTTAAAAAGAAAAGGTTTGTTTTCATTTCAGGCACTCTGAATATAGCAATAGAAATCATTGTACCAGAGAGTACTCTGACAAATTTTCAGCATTTAATGAGAATGTGGGCAGGAAGTCAAATAACTTGTTTTTCCTGTAGGAAGGTAAAGATTATTATATTATTGGGCAATTGTGTTTACAATGGAAAGTCCAGAATAAAGGAGGCCTCAATATGGTCTGTGGAACAAACCGTGCTAGAGAGAGTCGCAGCAAATTTTATGGCAGATTTTGCCACCAGACCTCAATGTGTATTACGCCTCAGGACTAGATCAGCTTTGGAATTCAAACACTTCCTCATTTCCATCTCTAAACGCTGGATTGTCATTTCCCTGCAACGAGTATTCCATTTGCCTTCATTTGTAGTTGCAGGGTATTTCCTGGTAATCATTACATTTCTTGTAATCATAAAATAAGTACCAAATAATAGCTGATAAGAACTTTGCTTCTTTTTTTTTCTTCTAGAATCAAAATTTAGAGAAGCAAAACATCAGAATCCATTTCCAAAATTTGATTGGTGCCACTCAGAACAAAGACCCATATTCCACTGTAATGTTGATATTTTTGTCTGTTTTTGTATCATGTGTATCTGCTTTATAATTTCCCTACATTCTGAAGTATTAATTTTCAAGTGATTTTTAACTTATTACTTCTGAATTAAAACACAATGGTTTTCATTTTGTCTACATGGATTTATAGCTTCATATAGTTGCAATCACAACATTTTATACTTTTAGTAAGATTATATTCATCCAACAAGGGACTATATTCAGAATATACAAGGAACTCAAACAACGCAACAGCAAAAAAAGTAAATAATACCATTAAAAAGCGGGCAAAGGGTTTCAATAAGAATTGCTTAAAAGAAGACATACAAATGGCCAACAAGTACATGAAAAAATGATCAGCATCACTAATCATCAGGGAAATGCAAATCCAAACCACAATGAGATAGCATTTCACTGCAGTTAGAATGGCTATTATCAGAAAAATGAAAAGTAACAGATTCCAGCAAGAATACAGAGAAAAGGGAACTCTTATGCACTGTTGATGGGAATGTAAATTAACACAACTATTATGGAAAACAGTACAGAGATTTCTCAAAAAACTACAAATGAAACTACCATATGATCTAACAATCCCACTACTGGGTGTTTATCCAAAGGAAGTGAAGTCAGTGCATCAAAGAGCTACAGGCACTCCTATGTTTCTTGCAGCACTATTCATAACAGCAAAGATATGGAATCTACTTAAGTGTCCATCACCAGATGAATGAATAAAGAAAATGTGGCATATATTTACAATGGAATATTATTTGGCCATAAAAAGAATGAAATCCAGTGATTTGCAGTAATAGGACTAGAACTGGAGGTCACTGTGTTTAGTGAAACATGCCAGGCACAGAAGACAAATATTGCTTGTTCTCACTCATATGTGAGAACTAAAAAAGTTTGTTCTCATGGAGGTAAAGTGTAGAATGGCATTTACCTGCAGATAGAAGGGGTGTGGTGATGGGGGGGATGAAAAAATGTAGGAAAATGGATGCAGACACACAGTTAAATAGAAGGAATAAGTTCTAATGTTCAATAGTACAACAGGGTAACTATAATTATAACATATTATACATTTCAAAATAGCTAGAAGAGATTTTAAATGTTCCCAACACAGAGAAATGATAAATGCTCAAGATGACTGTTATCCTAAGTACCCTGACTTGATCATTATACATTATACACATGTAACACAATATCACATGTACCCCCATAAACATGTACAAGTATCATATATCCATAGGAAAAAGTAAACTTCAAGCTAAAAGGATTATGTGTTAAATATTTTCTATTTTCACATTGCTTTAACAAGACAGAGTGCACAATGATCCATTGTATTTATATACCTGTATCATAATTTAGTTAATTGTTTCTCTTCTGTGGAAAAAATAGGTGGCTTAAAATTTATGCTGCTACATTTGAACTTTCAAGAAATACATATATATTCTCTTCATGCTTTGCTTCTTTTTTTCTGATAAATATTTTTAGAATATAACGCCAAGAATGAGATTGAATAATAGGATGAAAATTTTTGACATGTATTTTATCATTAATTCTGATTTTTATCATGAACTAATATTTAATATTTTTAACTATAAAATATATACAATATGAAAATAATAAAACTAACATCTAGTGAATACCACTGAGAGTGAATAAATTATAACACTGCCATATTTGATTCACATCTCTATTTTTCTTTTAAAATAAAATCTTAGAAATGCTAGGGTCAGCTTTCCAACCCTTCATGTGATTTCCTTCAACTTAAGTTCCACCCTGAAAATGGTACTATCATTCCCAGGCATGCTTTTCTGTTTTACCAGATTTGTATGTATCCATAAACAATATAGAGTACAGTTTAAAGAGTTTATGCATATATTTTAACATACTAGTATCACGTTCTTTCTTCTTTTTTTTTACATAAATTTTTTTGAATTCTATTCATGTTTGTTCCAGTGGTTATAATTAATCTATTTTAATTACTATGTAGTAGTTTGTTGCATGTTTATTTGTCCATTTTCATAGAGTATTTCATAGCATATTTACCCATTTTCATGCATATGTCTTTTTGATTTTATTCTATTACAAACTAATTTGGTAATGATTTTGTTTCTATTTGTAAGCTTAGCATTTGTACAGGAGGTTCTTCATGATTCATACTTAATGTAATTGCTTGGTTCTTCTTTACCCATAATCTCCCTTGGTGTTATTGGATCTAGTACACCTTGCCAATCGAGATAATATGAAATTGTATTCCATTTTAGTTTTTAATTACATTTACATGATTACTGCTGAGGTTTAACATCTTTTTGAGTATTAGGGAATTTGGTTTTCTCCTATGTGCATCACATTTTCATAATTTTGCCCAGTTTTTCCTTGGGTTGTTTTTATTTTTCTTACTGATTCCAAAGGGATCTGTAAATTATTGAAACTAATTCTTTTTTAGTATTGTGCTTTTCAGCTTTTCTTTTCACTGTAATTGTGCATTACATCATATAAAAGTTTTCATTTTAATGTAATCTTAGTTGTAAATCTTTATAAATTTGGTTTATTCTTCCTGTTATTTGTTTAAAAATTATTTCTCTCCCCTAACATCAAATGAATATTCTTCACCTCTGTTTTTTCTACAAATTTTCAATTTTGCTTTTCACACTTATGAAATTACTTATAATTATTCAGTGACTAATTAACCTTGTTACTTGCTCAATTTTGCCAACATTCTGAGTTATTTTAAAATAAAATATTTTGGTGTTTTTAATCTCTATTTTAAAGTTTCTATTTAATTACCTCTTGCTCTTTAATGTTATTTGTTTACCTTCTTTACCTTCTCTATTTTCTTCTAATTTCTTGAGTTGGAAAACTTCAAGAAATCTTCAATATTTATTTTTTTCTAATGTAAGCATTTCATGCCAGTTTTTTGAAACTATTGCTTTATATACATTTAACAAATTTGGACACATTGTATTTTCACTGTTATTAGTTCAAAATGTATTTTAATCTCTATTATCAATATAACTCCTTATTTCATATTTTTTGGAAGATTGTACCTGATTATATTTTAATGCGAATATATTGGGAAGTGTGTGTTAAATTTCTATTAATTTCTAAACTCTGATTACTTCTATGTGACCCAAGAGAGTGATGTCACCAAAATGGTGGAGTTGGGTCCAGTGTGGTGGCTCACACCTGTATTGCCAGCACTTTGAGAGACTGAGGCCAGCAGATCACTTGAGGCCGGGAGTTCGAGACTAGCCTGGCCAACATGGTAAAACCCTGTCTCTACTAAAAATACAGAAAGAAAAAAAAAATTAGCTTGTCCATGGTGGTGCATGCCTGTAATCCCATCTACTTGGGAAGCTGAGGCACAAGAATCACTTGATCATGGGAGGTAGAGGTTGCAGTGAGCTAAGACTGCACCACTGCACTCCAGCCAGAGTGACAGAGCAAGACTGTGTCTCAAACCAAGAATGACAGCAACAAAACACAACAAAATGGTAGAGTAGAAGCAATCTAGTTTCACCCTCCCCGCAGAAAACAAAACAAAACAAAATCCTGTCCAGTGCCAAAATTATCACCACCAGTACTCCAGAACTCAAAACTGAGGCTGTGATGATCCCTGAGCCACAGAGCAGTAAACTGCATGGGGAGGATAGAAGAAATGGACTTTTCCATGTGTTACATGCTTCCTACAAACTGTCAGGCACTTCACAGAAAAGTTCCCCTGGAGTCACTGTCTCTGGGAAATGTGATATTGCAGCACACAGCTGGTTTCCCCATCATCTTGGGCTCCTACACAGAAAAGCTGTTTTTCCTTCAACCCACTGAAAACAACTTGAGTGCCTTTAGGGAGAGGAACCCCTAAAGGGTTGCTGGAAATAGACAGTGGAGGTGGGGTTAGCAGTCCCAGTGCACAAAACATGGGCACTGCTCTTCAACTCAGACAAAGGAGATGCCAAATCAAAAAGGTAATGTAGCACTCAGCATGAACCCCTAACCAGCCTCCACACAGCCAGGGAATCCCCTCTGGGTTCCTCCCCCTAACCCCAATTCAGCACAAATGGCACATCAAACTTTGGTAAAAGTTGAGGCAAACTTGAAATTAGGGCCCCATGTAGTGCCAACAAGGAGGCAGCAACTTAGGAATACGGGAAATCAATAGTCAAACTGCATAGATACTCTAAACATACACTAGAAAGGCCAAACTAACCCAGACTGGAAAAACAGAAATAAATAACTAATCCTTCAGTGCAAAGACATAAACAACAGGTATCCATTAGAAACAACAGTAACAAGGAATTATAACCTTCCCAAATGGACAAAGCCAGGAGCCAGTGACCAACCCAATGAGACAGCAATATAAGAACTCTTAGATCAATAATTCAAAATAACAGTTTTGAGGAAACTCAGAAAACTCCAAGATTAGGCCGGGCGCGGTGGCTCAAGCCTGTAATCCCAGCACTTTGGGAGGCCAAGATGGGTGGATGACGAGGTCAGGAGATCGAGACCATCCTGGCTAACATGGTGAAACCCTGTCTCTACTAAAAAAATACAAAAAACTAGCTGGGCGAGGTGGCGGGCGCCTGTAGTCCCAGCTACTCCGGAGGCTGAGGCAGGAGAATGGTGTAAACCCGGGAGGCGGAGCTTGCAGTGAGTAGAGATCTGGCCACTGCACTCCAGCCCGGGCAACAGAGCGAGACTCCATCTCAAAAAAAAAATAAAATAAAAAATAAAAAAAAGATAAAGTACAAAAGCAATTTATCAGAAAAATTTAACAAAGGAGTTGAAATAATTAAAACAAACGGAATCTTGGAAATGAGGAAAACATTAGCTGAAATGAAAAACTCATCAGAAGGTCTCAACAGCAGAATTGATCAAAAATAAACAGTGGGTTTGAAGACAGACTATTTGAAAACACACAGAGGAGAAAAAAAAGAAAAGAATGAAAAGGAAGAATGCCTCTGAGATCTAGAAAATAATCTCAGAAGAACAAATCTGAGTCATTGTCTTTCAAGAGGGAGTTGAGAAAGAACAAGGGTTAGAAAGCTTATTCAAAGAAATAATAACAAAAATCTTTCTAAACTTAGAGAATGATATACATATCCAGGTACAGGCAGGTCAGAGATCACCAAACAGATGCAACCAAACAAAACTACCCCTAGGCATATAATTCTATGTGATCCAGTTTCTTGAATGTTTCTTATGATATGTCATGTAACCTATTGACTTGGTAAAGTTTTCCAAGTGTTACACATACACAGTAGTCAGCAATGCTATTTAACAAGTGTTTCTAGATCTTCTCAGTTGTGATGAAGCTTATATTGCCTGTATCCCCTGTCTCCATAATGACTGTGACCAGCAGTAGCTTGAAATATATTTTCACTAACCCAGTGAGAGTTTGGGTGTTTTTGTAACTGCAGGATTATCAGCCAATGTTAATGTGGTGGATGTGGGGTGGTATTAGAAGCCTAGCAGTGAGAAAGGTGACAATCCATGTTGCATATGAGCAAAACACTTAATGAAGATGTTATGTGCTATAACTTGCTTAAATATGTATCTAATAAACTTGTAGCACTACAAGAAGTATTTGAAAATACAAACAATATTGGCACATATTGATTGGTATTGATTGTGCTTACCTAGCTATTATGAAAGAGACCCAAAGAATATCTGCTTTTAAAAAGTATGTGTTATCTCTTCATTTGGTATAGGGTTCTATACCACTGAGTCAGATTAACTTACTACTTGTTTTTGAAATCTTATATATCCTTATTAACTTCAGTCTAGTTGATTATTTAAAACTCCATCACTATGGAGTAAATATTTCTTGAAAAGAACGTAAAAAGTATCCAGCATAAACATGGAACAAATGAAATGTAATTAAAATCACAAACTTCTGTCAATCAAAAGACACCATTAAAAGAGTGAAAAGGCAACTCAGAGTGAGAGAAGATATTTGCAGTACAAAGAAAAAACAAAACACACAAATATTCTTGCAAATCAATCAGAAACAAAAGTCAAACCAAATAAAAAAATATAAATGATCTTTTACACTCCCCACCCCAAAATGATATCCAAATAATCAATGCACATTTAAAATGGTCCTAGAAGATATTAGTCATTAGGGAAATGCAAATCAAAACCATGGTAGCATACCTATTATACCCTAAAAATGTTAAAATGAAAAAGATGAAAAATACTCTCACATACTGCTGCTTGCAGTGTGAAGTTGTTCTTTGCCAGACTGTTTTTGCAGGATCAACTAAAGCTCAAAATATGTGTGATCCTATGACCTGGCTATCTCAGCCACACTAGAGAGACCTTTGAGGATGCCAGCTTTATGTAAAGGAAATTCATTCAATGCAGCAAGCTAGGGCAGTTACAGGCTTATCTCATTGGTCCTCTCTTCCCTTCAGGAATAACAGTTCTGCAATGCTTGTTGTCTACTACCTTAAAGTCATTGTGTTAAACATTTAACTGCTTTTTAGTTGTTTAAAGTAGGTTAAACTGATTTGTATTAATCATCCATCTCAGCTGAAAGCAAATGTTGTATGGAAGCTTTTGTTGGCTAACCACGGGGCCATTTTATCTTCCTGCTGGGTCACAGCACATGGAGCTGCACTTGTCCTAGTGTTACACCTCTGGTGTGATGTCTGACTCAATTCCAAGAAATTTTGCCTATAATCTGAAAGATGTTTAAACCGTACATAATTGGTTTGTTGTGTGTGTGTGTGTTTCAGTGTTTTCTTTCTTTCTCTAAGAGGTAGACAAGAAATTGTTTTTTCCCTTTTTCATATTTGGTAAAAAAATAAAACTTCTTAATTAAAAAATTAACTGATAAAGACGTAATTCCTAACATGTTTGGATTTCAGTTTGGGAGTTTGCAATGGGACCCCATATGTGAACTTGCTTTTCTTGTGTTTTCACACATGAAAATGATATCAGAAATATTAATTGCATCAGAAAATGCTATTCTTACATATTGTTGAATGTTATGATAAGCTCATTAAAATGTTTTGGACTGGTTATTAAGATGCTGTAAGAGTAAAGCTATCTTTAACTTAAAATTTTTATAAATATGGGCACGCTAATAAAATGTAGGATGGCCTAAATGTAAAACAACTGTAGTTTAATTTCTCATTTAAAATTGTTTTGGTTTCTTTGTATCTTATTTTATTCAGCAGAGAACCAAACTATGTAATTTGTCTGATATTTTGTTGCTGTTGTTTTTGAATTTGAAGACAGTGTGTGCTTAACTAGGGAATCATTAAACAGCCATGGAAATTTATAGTGACTCACATAGAAACTCATTTAAAAATTCACTTTTTTTTTTTTTTTCAAATTTTACCCCTCTGTTTTTGGCTGTGATTGGCAAAATGATTTAGTAGTTGAAGTTAATTTTTGGTCCACTCTTATTGATTTCAACTCTTCTTCCTCACTTTTACCTTTGAGACGGCTAGTGCCTCATGTGTCTCTCCAAGATACCCAGTTGTGGCATCCAGTGCCACAGAAAGCAGGTATTGTCTTTTTCTATTCTTGTTTGTTTTCCTCGAAATTGTATATAGTGAATCTAATAAGCAGAGATAAGTTTGTGAATAGTGTGCAATAATGGTTTAATGCAGGGATATAGGGTCAGCAACTGTTTTCCTGTAAGGGGCCAGATAGTAAGTATTTTCAGTTCTTAGGCCTTACAGTTTCTCTTGCACCTACTCAATTCTGCCTTGTAACACTAAAACAGCCATAAGCAATATGTAAGTAAATAAGCGTGACTGTGTTCCATTAAAGCTTTATGTAGAAAAATAGGCAATGGGTTATGTTTGGCTTGTGGGCCATAATTTTCTGAACATTAGTTTAAAAGGTTATCCTTCCCAAAGCTGTATGCTGGGATTTTAACACATGACTCAGGGAAACACTATAACTCAATGTCAAAGGTGTGTTTTAATGGTGATAGTTTCAGGTTCTTGTTCATCGGTAGAACTGTTGTTAGTAATACATTTTTAAGCCATTCAGCATCCAGCAAATTGGATAATTAAACAGCAGATGCCAATGAAATGTACCTCATGAAAAAAGAGTTTATATTTACTATAATCACTATATAAAAGTCTAACATTCACTGAAGTTCAAAAAAGCAATTCATAAAATAATAATACTTTATATTAATCTTTCCAAGCATTGTCAGCTGATGATTGTGGTAGTTGGGAAACTTTAAAAATAACAGAAAGTATGTAGTGATCAGATATTAGAGTTTGCTAAATTATTTGGATTCTCATTTTTAAAAAGTCCCATTGTTTTGCAAAATGATTGTCTAATGTGGACATGTAAAGTGCAAGTTGCATGAGTGGAGAAATTATCTTCCCTAAAATATCCACATGGAAATCAATATATAAGTCATAAGTCTCAGTTATATAGAGGAACACAAAAATAACTTTCTGTTAACTAACTTCAATGAATAATTGCAATTTTCTTTCTAACAAAGGAGCAATTCTTTCTTGTTTAACGTTTTTGCATCTGTGGCTATATGTAGACCGTAAAATTACATTTATTTTTGCAATTCTAGCTTGAATAGATGTGTTAACTTTGGAACTTGTCAGAAAACCATGGGTTTTCAAATACGACTAATACTATTTTATTAAAAAGTTGTATGATGAATTTGAAGAGTCTTCTACAAAGGACAGATCCATGGTTTCAGATCATTTTTTGAAAAAAAAAAAATCAGTTAACCAGTATTTTCTGCTATACTGTCATTTGTAGTTCTTTAAGTTTCTTTGTGCATGTAGCATTGCAGCTGAGACATATTTGGCCATTGTAACAATATTCTTTTCTTCACTAAACCCAGGTAACTTAATAAGTTTCTTGAAACTACATAGAAGAATTGAAAGTATTATTAAAACATTTAGAACATCTAAAAAACAGCATATTCAAAGATTTCAGTGGTGACTCAGCAGGAAAATTTCATTTATTTTGCCAGTATGATTCTATGAGCTTTTATAATACCAGGCAGGTCAGGATATCAGATAACGTTTCAAGTCATTTCACAATACTTTTAAAGCTGTACATTTAGTCTTGAATTTACTATAATCCTGACTTTTATTTTTCCTTAATAATTCATACCTTCATCTATTCAACAAACACATTCTCAACCTACTACACGTTAAGATTTGCGAAATCAGTGATGAACAAGTCAGATGAATTTTCTGCTCTCATAAAATGAGCATTCTAGTTGTCAGAAACAAACATTAAACAAGTATAGAAATATACCTGATAAGTTTAGAATATGACAAATACCATAAGAAAAACGGGCACATGACATTACAGAATGTGAGTTACTGAACCCAGTAGTACCTAACAAATGGGGGACCCAAAGATTCCTTTACGGAGGAGTAGTGCAAATATGAAGTAGTATGACGTTACTCTTCATTTTTTAAGGATATTTCCTAAAAAAATAAGAATTTTCTAAGGAATTATGGCTATTTTATGACTGCAATAATCTGAGGAAGAATATAAAATATTTCAACGTTAAACTCACAATAAAATAATTTACACTTTCCTTTATTTTTTAAGGCTTCTCTAATCTGATGGACACTTCGGCAATGATGCTTCAGTCATATTTTAACTTTAAGAAACCCTAAGATCCTTCACTCCTATGCTGCTGTCAATGGGAGGCTAAGAAGCACAGAGAAATAGGCCATACAAAGTCTACCTCTCTGAACACTCTGGTTTGTTGAGATGACAGAAGTCTCTCTCTGATGTCAAGAGATAGAGCATAAGTTATCATGGAATTGTTTCTTTTGGAATGTCAACTTTACGTGCACCCTATCACTCTTCTGAAATGGCCTCAAGATTCAGGGTCTCATCTCACTTTTGATTTAACTGCACTCCATATTCATCCATGTGTGAAAAATGGTGGTCACACTAGAAAGCTTGTGCTTACTGTTTCCTTGTGTATCTGAATACCTGCATCACATTCAAATCTAACTTACTGCCTTAATTTAATAGCTGAAAGAAACACTGAACAAGTCACACTCCTGCAAGGGCATGGAACATAGAATGGCAAGTATATTCACTAGGATTGTATTTTTCTACAAGTAACAGACAACCTGGCAAATGGTGGCCTAAATTACTAATCAGTTTATTATTTTATTCTTGTACATAAGTTGGCTAACCATGATTGGTCTCAAGGAACCATCAAAATTCAATTTCCTTCAAGCTTTCTGCCTAGCCTTCCTTCACATGTAGCTTCCATTCTCCAGTTTTCCCCGTGAATCTGGTAAAAAGGGGTATCAATGTTCAAACCCAAAATATAAATAATTATTCAGTAATATCTTAACCAATGTATTTCATGTATAGTTTGTAGTTTTATAAATGCACAGCTTTGGGAGGCTGAGGTGGACGGATCACGAGGTCAGATCGAGACCATCCTGGCTAACATGGTGAAACCCCCTTTCTACTGAAAATACAACAACAAAACAACAACAACAACAACAACAAAAAACTAGCCGGGCATGGTGGTAGCGCCTGTAGTCCCAACAAGTCGGGAGGCTGAGGCAGGAGAATGGCGTGAACCCGGGAGGCGGAGCTTGTAGTGAGCCGAGATGGCACTACTGCACTCCATCCAGCCTGGGCGACAGAGCGAGACTCCATCTCAAAAAAGTAACATAAAATAAAATAACAGCACAGAAGTGATATGTGATACAATTCCCTGAAACTGTATCTTTCAGTAAGTGTAAAGTAAAATACCTGTGATAAGCAAGTATGACCGTGGTTGAATTGGCAGTGTATTTTTTATTCATAGTTCTTAATAATAGGCATTTTCTTTGACGTGTGTATGTGTATGTATATATGTCCTATCTTGTGCTTATGTAGTCTTGATTAATTATTCCAGGCATCACAGAAAGCAATCGGTACTTTTGTTTGGAATTGAAGAATTGCTTTGCAATTCATATAAAGCAGGTAGGTACCAGGAGTTTAAGTAACAAATATAAAAAGATTAACTATCTGGAGCAAATCTCAAAGCCTTTACTATGTGAATGCACATGCAGAATTTCCCAGATGACATTATAGTACTCAGCATTTTCCATGATCCATATTTCACCATGAACATTTTTTCTTGCAGATTATCTTACTGAGATACCTTGGAACATGGTTTGAATAGTATTGCTCTAACTTCTTTCATGTCATGAAGCTCTGATGTATTTTTTAATATTTTATACACTGTACTATTTAACAAAGGAAAAGATATCATATTATTTAATTGTTTTACGAATGTATGTCATTTTCCTCTGCAACTGCTACAAATTGGTACTTGTTAGAAAGCTATTTTATAATATATTTGTATTAATCTAGAAGGCTTAACTACACCTAGATTATACAGTAGTTGCTCAGTAAATGCCCATTGAATAGAATCATAAACTAACTTCATTTCCAAACTGCACAAAAGAGTCAATCTAATAATGACTGGTGGGGGTGGGGCAGGATAGGATCATTGCTAGGGCTCTTACACGCACATAATACTATGTATCACTTTTCTATATTTATCACTCCATTAAGTCTGTTCAAAATCAACCTTCCTATCTAAAATGACCAAGAATTCAAATTGAATTCTTTAGATGCATATGTGATCCGATTGCTTGTTCTATTTGATTCACACAGACAACAATCTGTTTTCTTTCCAAATTGTATTTGTTGTCATTATTTTAATCTAGCATTTTGTTTCAAGTTATTGGAATACTCTGAATTATATAGGAGGTTTATACAATAACAAACAGTTTAAGAAACCAGTCGAAGTATCACTCTGCCCAGCCTGAACATCCCTTTTAGTCATGTGTCTATTTCTTTTGGACCCCAATTTTAGACCGTGAAAACTGTGGTTTATTCTTTTAATCGTTGCCATAGACTCGCTGAAAGGCCTGCTATATACATGCATGTTGGACAATGAACTTCATAACGGACATATTCATCAGAGAATCAGGAGGAGAGAAGGTGATCACTTAAAAAGAAAAGCCTAGTTTGTATAAGATGGATGTTGATCAGGTGCTCTTCAGCATCAGTTACATTTGTTCTCTTCAGTTAGGGCTGGGGACTAGACAGAAAATGTTTTGTAAAGGGAAATACCCACCTTCTTTGAAGCACTATTAAACATAAATTCTTTCCAAAAATATTTTTAAAAATTACAGAGAAAATACAAAATTATGTGATTCATTTATTATTATTATAAAAAGATATACTTAGGCCAGGAGTAAAATTGTTGAGTTTCTTTCTCCTAATGGTTAATTCACCATATAAAATATTTAATTTATTCACAGTGGCTTATTATGGGATTCTAATTGCCTATCTTTCCAGAAATGGTGAACAATCTTTCATTTAAAACAGGGAGCAGAATAGATTAAACATGAAGGGAAAATATACAAGCAGTGAGGCCCTCAACTTTTTCAGCACTGTTTTGCTGTCCTCTTTTTCTCTCCCTCTCCTCCCCTCTGTGGATTTCTATTCCTTCTATCCCACACTTTTCATTCAGAACTGTTCATTTTTCTTTTTTTAAATGACAAGGGCCATTCTAGGCTTATTAAGTGGAAACTTGACCGATAGCATTGAAAAGGTCACCTGTAATTCAGGCTACAAGTGATAAAAATTTAGGGGTTAAGATCAACATAGACTGGGAGGAAAATTGAAAAAATGGAGATAAAGATTTATAGACATAAGGCTATTCAAAGAAGACCTAGTGCTGCCAGTTGCTGAGAAATCAAATTGATGACCAGAAAATAAGATCAGATTAAGAAATATGAGGTTGGTAGGGCCTCCTGAGGCACAGTCAGGGGACATTGAAATGTATTTTTAGTGGATTATGAAGGGTCTGGGAATGGATAACTCTGAAATCCTTTTACAGTACATCACAATGTGTCACATATTCCTTGGGAAACTCAATTACCAAACATCCCAGGCAACATGAGTGGCTCCACTTGAAGTAAGAAAACTTTAAAAGTGACATGAAATGTTAAATTGGCTATAGGGTTCAGAAAAGTATTTTATGTAGGTATACACCCTGATTTTCTTCAGCACAGAAAGCTTATATTTACAGAAAAGGACATGTTACCTGTGAGGAAAAATTAAGTAGACTTTAAGGAAATATTTAAGGATTATTCTGAGCCCTTAACATGACCAGACATACATTTTTATTTATAATTATTTAAAGTCTCTATTTTATTGTTCCTCAACTTTAATTCACCCAGGAGAGGTGCTTAGGAGCTAATTGAAAGTAAACAATTACAAAAAGTGTATGTTTTGAAGAATTTTTTATGAAGCTGGGGGGCAGGGAGAGTTTTTCTTAAGGGAAAGAACAAAATATAATTATTGAAATAAATATTAGAAGAAAGAAATGAATTCACTGTATGAGCAATAATGTACTGGAATAAATGCAACAAACACTTTTTCTTCAAGCATAATTGCCTGGGAATAATAGTAGAAAACATTTAAATTCAAATTTTATTTTGTGAAGGATAACACTTAAATTAAAATGTTTTTTGTGAAAGCAAATATCTTAACTATCTGTGCTTCTGTGCTAACGACAGCTCTATGATAGAAGGAACTTTGTTTATTATGCTTACTCTGCAGATGCAGAAACAGAGAAAGGAAGAGGATTAGCAACTTTCCCAGATCTGAGTTGAGCTGAGGTTTGAGTCAAGGCAATGTTACTTTTGGGGCTTTAACAACTACATTTTATTGTCTCCTAAACAGATACTTCCTTTTCTTATTTAATAAGAATAGAACTTGGAGGTCTGGACCTGGACATGAACAGACACTTTTCCAAAGAAGATATACACATGACCAACAAGCATATGAAAAAATGCTCTTTATCATTGATCATTAGAGAAATGCAAATAAAAACCACAGTGAGATGCCATCTCACACTAGTCAGATTGGCTATTATTAAAAAGTCAAAAAATAACAGATGCTGTTGAGGTTGCAGAGAAAAGGGAACACTTATACACTGTTGGTGGGAGTGTAAATTAGTTCAACCATTGTGTAAAGTAATATGTGAACTCCTCAAAGAGCTAAAAAGGAACTACCGTTGGACCCAGCAATCCCATTACTGGGGATATACTCAGAGGAATATAAATCATTCTACTATAAACACACATGCACACAAATTTTCATTGTAGCACTATTTACAATAGCAAAAACATGGAATCAGCCTAAATTCTCATCAATGACAGATTGGATAAAGAAAATGTGGTACGTATACACCATGAAATACTGTGCAGCCATAAAAAAGAATGAGATCATATATTTTGTGGGAACATGGATGGAGCTGGAGACCATTATCCTTAGCAAACTAACAAAGGAACACAAAACCAAATAGTGCATGTTTTCACTTATAAGTGGGAACTAAATGATGAGAATTTATGAACACAAAGTAACAACAGACACTGGGACCTACTTGAGGGTGGAAGGTAGGAGGAGGAAGAGGATTAGAAAAAATAACTGTTGGGTACTTGGCTTATGTGTTGGTCCCTTGACATGCTGCTATAAAGACATGCCTGAGACTGGGTAATTTATGGAGAAAAGAGGTTTAATCGACTCACACTTCTGCAGGCTGTACATGTACAGGAGGCATAGCTGGGTAGGCCTCAGGAATCTTACAATCGTGGCAGAAGGGCTAGGGGAAGCAAGCAAGTCTTCACATGACAGTAGAAGAAAGAGAGAGAGAGAGAAAACAAAAGGGGGTGGGGGGGAAGTGCTACATACTTTCAGACAACCAGATCTCATTCACTATCATAAGAACAACAAGGGGAAACTGTTTCCATGATCCAATCACCTCCCACCAGGTCCCTCCCCCAACACTGAGGATTACAATTCAACATGAAATTTAAGTGGGGACAAAGAGTCAAAGCATATCAGCTTAGTACCTGGGTAAGGAAATAATCTGTACAACAAAATCTCATGACAAAAATTGATCTATATAACAAACCTGCACATATACCCAAAACCTAAAGTAAGAGTTAAAAAAAATATACAGGAGTATACTTAGAAGGCATAGTTTCTGAATTCTAAATTATTATTCAAAACAATTTTACCCAATATTTTTCTTTGCATATTTCCTATAAAAAATAATAGATCAAAGAGTACTAATTGTAAAAAAAAAAAAAAAAAAAAAGCAAGCTGCTAATATTTATTGTGCCTTTACTCTTTGCCAGCCCTTATTAAGGACTTTACCTGTGTTACACTGTTTAACTCTCCAAATAACTGTACAATATAGTTACAGTTATTGTTTCTGAGAGAGGATGGAACTGAGACTCTATAAGGTCAAGTCACTTGATCTAGGCCAGTAGTTCTATTTTTAACATGCTTATGAAACACCTTGAAAAGTTATTAAAAGATTCCCTGGTTTCAACACCAGAAGAGCCAATTCAGCCCAATAATTTGCTTATGCTTCTGGTCAGACGACCACACTTTGAAAACTACTACTCTCCTAATGGTGTTAGCAATCGTCTGAGTTCTGAGACTTTAACCAACACATTTAGAGTTACAAAACATACGTTTTGTGATATTCATTCAGTAGATATTGATTGATGCTGAATCCAAATCACATCAAACTAAATTATTCATGTGCCATGACAGACAGGAATCCTAAAGGTATTTTTATAAAAGACATTTGCCTCTAATCCTTAAGGACAGACACTTAAGTAGCACTTTTTGGTACACAGAAATTAGATTTCAATACTAAACTCTACTCACTTTTCTCAAAGCATATTACATCAGCAAATGGTTTGTATCAAGCATCATCGTAAATGAAATAAAATTGTTTTGTTTTAAATAATAAACTTTAAAAGCAAGAGATTTATTAGATTCCCAAATTGATAAAGCTAATTAGTGCCAGATTCTACCACACCCTATTTTCAGTTTCCTTGAATGAGTAGTATGTTAACAACTCCCCTTGGTCCTCCAATATAATTTTTCCCCATATTTTATTTAGGTACATGACTACTGATAATTAACAATGGAATTTAAATTCCCCAGGGGCTCTTGCATCTAGGCATGGGACCAGGGCTAAGTTCCAGTCAATGGGATGTAAGTAGAAATGATGTGCATAGCATCAAGAATCAGTTTTTCAGAGAGGTAATTTGTCTTTCTTTTCTCCTTCTTGTCTTTGATAGCATCTTCAACACTTCTGGACTACAGCACCTGCCAGCTGACCCCACATCATGGCTCCAACGCTGGCTTTATCACATTATCTTCTCTCTTAGTCCCTTTGGCTCTCAGGGTGAAATAGCTTAACAAAATTGCTGACCTAGGTGCCTCAGCATTGTTTCTTTGTCGTAGTCTCTGCATTATCTTATTTTGAGCCATTCTTTTCCTGCAAAGATCCTAACTGAATGAGATAATACCTACCTCATAAGCTATTTGTAAGGTTTAAATAAATCAATGCTTATTTAATACATGAAGCTGTGCCTAGTTTATAGTAATTACTAAAAAAAGTTACTTATTTCTACATCCAAAACATACACACAATAGTCCTTCATGAGTACTTCTTGTGGACTAAAAGGCAGTGTCTTTAAAGTGTTTTGCAGTCTCTGACAAAACTACACTATTACTTTTACTCAAGGTTTTAATTGATTGTATGTACACAAGGTTAGTTTGTATGAGCTTTGGAAAGATGAGAAATTCAAAGCGGAACAGTGAAGGAAGGAAAGTGTATGTTCCACTAATAAAATAAATATTTGTTCCTGTAATCAGATTGTGAGTGATAGTGAAGTCCAGTGGACCTATTTTGCCATCCAACAGATGGCTGAGAAGTTGCTGGATGTGGCAAGCAAGCAGTGCAATTGCTAACTCTGACTGCAAAATGGCAGACTCATTTGCTTGAGGGGCCAGAATGAGGGATGGTTCACATGGGAAACACAAAGTCACCCTTGATGAAAGTTCAGAGAAGAAAGAGATCATCAAACTTACTCTAATTAACAAAAGGTGATGACATTAGAGGAAGAATTAGAGTTGGAAATAGTACTTTTGGTAGACAGGACTGATTTCTAAGAAAGTCCATACTCATGTGATACAAAGACAGTTTGTTGGCCCCAAGGCAGAGTAGCTGCCTCAGGTGGGCAAGTGACTAAAGTTCACCAAGTAATGTGGCCCAAAACTCACATAGACACTATGCCTACCTGCATCCCATGATGCCAGGAGAACCACATTTCCATGGCAAGGGACAGTGAACAGAGAGGAGCCAACATGGAAATGAAAAAGAGTTATAAACAAACAAACAAAAAAAAAACAAGAGCGGAACCTTCAGGGTAACACAATCAGTCACTCTTGAATATATGACAGAGTAGAAGGTAATTATCTCTTATATCTGGATATTGAAATTCCATTTCTAGGCTCTGGACCATACTTCTTTCAAGGTTAGAAATATCAATAGCTCAGCTGGATCTCAGATTGGAGCTATTATGGGTTGAATCGCACCCCTCCAAAATTCACATGTTGAAGTCTTAACTCCCAGTATCTCAAAATGTGACCTTATTCAGAGGCAGGGTATTTATAGAGATAAGCAAGTTAAAATGAGGCCACTGGGGTGGACTTTAAGCCAATAAAAAGGGGAAATTTGGAGACAGATTCACCCGAAAAGACAATGCATGTGAAGAGAGAGGCAGAGATTGAAGTGATGCTTCTACTAGCCCAGGAACACAAAGATTGCCAGGAAACCCCCAGAGGCTAGGTGAGAGGCAGGGAACAGATTCTTCCTCACGACGCTCCAAAGGACCTAATCCTGCTGACACCTTGATTGTTTAATTCTAGCCTCCAGAACTGTGAGACAATAAATTTATGTTGTATGCCACCCAGTTTGTGGCACATTGTTTCAGCAACCCTAAGAAAACTAACACAGAAGCTGATAATAAAATCCCTGTATTAGTTAAGATTTTTAAAAAAATAAATGATGAAAACAAAACAAAATCCCACTTGTTCTGGACATATTTTGATTCAGGTGGTTAAATGATACTATCAGGAGTTTAAGTCTAACTCTGGCTCTCGGTGCTACCTTGCTTCTGGGTTGGCTTTTTACCCTGGCGAGCTCTCTTCAAATGAAAATAAGATGGGACTTAACAATTTCAGCTTTAAGAAAGCTGCAACCAGCAATTAGAGAAAGTTTCAACAACCTCTTCTTTCTAAGGTTCATAGCAACATAGGTTTTACCTTCCATATTACCAGCGTTACTTAATTATTGCCAGTTATTTCACACAGCTGGAAACAACTTGGAAAGTGTTTAACCAGAGGGGTAAGTGGATAAGAATATTTGAAGAACTGGTAATTCATGCAGTGAGATTCCTCTCTTTTCTCTGTTATGGTGGAGACAAATATGGATATTTTTATTTGAGCATGAAAATCAAGAAGGAAAAGAAATAAAGAAATTACAGGTAAGATATAAATTATGAATTTTTTTCTTAACCTTATTAAAGGTGTAGTAGTATTTCCAAAAGTATCTCTTCCTGAAAAAGGAAGATTTTATTGTTTAAAACATTTTGTAGAGAGGTAGGAAATCCTAGATTTAACCACTAAAACAACAGAAAAATAATTTAACATTTTGGGAACCCATCTATTCATGTGTTAAAAAAAACAGTAGTTGCATTGTCTGAGCAGGGACATCATGGAGCTGGAGAACATTATTCTTAGCAAACTAACAAAGGAACAGAAAACCAAATACTGCATGTTCTCTCTTATAAATAGGAGCTAAATGATGAGAACTCATGGACACACAGAGGGAAACAGCACACACTGGGGGCCTATCTGAGCATGGAGGGTGCAGAAGGGAGGGGATCAGGAAAAATAATTGATGGGTTCTAGGCTTAATAGCTGGTTAATGAAAAAATCTGTACAACAAACCACCATGACAGCAGTTTATCTATGTAACAAACCTGCACTTGTATCCCTGAACTTAAAATGAAATGATAGTAAAACAAAATTTAAAAATAGATATGCTATGATTTCTGTGATTTATGTAGTTGGAGACACCAGAGATTTTATGCAGCCATGTTTTGTTTTTGTTTTTGTTTTTGTAGCGTTTATGTAAGCTTTCATTTTCAAATACTTTTTTAAAAAAAATTTAAATTTAAGAAAGTATTAATTTTTAAAAATATCTTGATCATAAAAGCCTTCAGTACTTGTTGCTGAGTGTTTTTAAAGTAGAATTTATGGAGAGGAAAATTAGAATTGTCAACATAACTATGGTACAGAAACAACTATTTTTTGTTGTTTTTGTTTTTGTTTTTGTTTTGAGACGGAGTCTTGCTCATCACCCAGGCTGGAGTGCAGTGGCCGGATCTCCGCTCACTGCAAGCTCCGCCTCCCAGGTTCACGCCATTCTCCTGTCTCAGCCTCCCGAGTAGCGGGGACTACAGGTGCCTGCCAACGCGCCCGGCTAATTTTTTGTATTTTTAGCAGAGACGGGGTTTCACCGTCTTAGCCAGGATGGTCTCCATCTCCTGACCTTGTGATCCGCCCGCCTCGGCCTCCCAAAGTGCTGGGATTACAGGCGTGAGCCACCGCGCCCGGCCAGAAATAACTATTGTTAATGTTATAATGTATTCTCTCTGAGCTATTTTTCTATAATATACCTATGCAACTTAGAAAGAGGACATGATATTGGCTTATTATTTAACCCTTTTATTAATGTCTCTTTGATTTTGTGTCCTTTGTTTTAACTTGCAACAGCTATATTTGTGAGGAAGTAGGGAATTAATAATAGAGAAATAAATTAACTTGGGAAATGTATTTTTCAACTTCTTTATCAGATTCAATTAAATGTACAAGTCACTTTCCTTTAGAGAGTTGCTTATCTAATGTATTCCAATAAGAAATTCATTAATGTGAATTAAATCATTTATTTCTAATGGTATTAGGGATAAAAATGTAACAGACCTTATCAGTCAGACAAAGATAATAGGAAACAGGTAAGGAGAGTAGACTGACAAAGGAAATGTATAACCTTCAAACAAAATTGACCGCCAGAGAGGCACAACTATATGCATGAGCTCTGCATGCAGAGAAGCAAATGGAACTGATAGGCATTTTAAAGACATCTGATAAAATAAATGGCCGACAACGCTGCACAATAAGTTACCCTTGTGACCACTGCTTCCTTTCTTGGATGTATAATAACGGAGGCTTTTGAATGTGACACATTTATCCATTTGTGAAAATAATGTAACGCTAACATACATTATTTTAGCTGAAAATAATATCACAGTCCTGTTCGTGTATTTGACGGCAGAGGCTAAATAATAATACTTTCAAAGGGTGCCTACATACACATACACACACCCATACCCCACCTTAGTAATGCTGAAACACAAGAAACAATTGAAAAATAATGTAAGTTAATTGGGAAAATTATATAGTACAATTATAGAGTCTTATCGAAACTCATTTATATGCAAATATATTTATAGATATGGACAATCTATAATAGGAAAACCTTATTCTGATTACTCTTAAATATATGAGTTTATCTATTCTATTCAGTCTTCTACTGAATTCTGCATTACATTTGTATAGTAGATATACAAGGAAAAATGTTCAGTTGCCCCTCACTACTACTATAATGAAATTAAGTTCTGATGACAGAGTAGTATATTGAATAAAAAAGAATCTATCTGAAACTTTCATCAACTCATAATCAAAAAGCCATAGGAATGTATGTTGAAACACAGATAGTGTTTGTTCCTTCCAGTGAATAAAAATAGGAAATGTGGAGAAAAGAGTAGTGTCTAGGATAATACTTAGAGGAACTGGGTTAACATTTTCAATGAAAGCAATACAAGTATTATTGGGTCCTTAGAGACTAGAAACTATAACAAGAGAAATTGGCCATCAGGCTTGAGTAAAGAAGGCTGCTACCTGTATGCAGGAACTAGGATATTTCAAGCTTTTAAAGCAAGGAAAAACATTTCACCATTCACTGAACAACTTAACCTGGATCACTTTCTGAATCCAATATGTGCTCTAAATTGCCCCCGGAATAATTTAGAAAGACACTTCACAGAAAAAGAGAGCACTCAAGTTATCTTAGGGCCTGGAATTATTCCAGTACTCAACAAAGAATCAGATCTCTACTCACTCAATTTACCAAATCCATTGCAAACAGACTGGGGACTACAGATGTAAAAGTAAGCCAATAACAATGGAAGTTAGCCGTTTTCACTTAAATTGTTATACAAAAATCAAACTTTTAACAGTACAGAATATAGATAATTAACACCATTTCAAAACACTTTGTTTTCCCTTCAAAGTCCCATAGCTCCTAGTCTATCTTAGTGGCATCAGAAGACCTCACATCTAAAGATCAAAATTTCAAAAGAAATATTATACCCCAATATACGATAAAATATTGAAACTTATTTTTATATAGTGTTTAGCATTATAAAAAGCATTTGCAACCAAATTATGTCATCCTCATAACTATGTTTTGAGTTGGTGGAACAGGCATTATCACCATTTTAAAGACAAAGGGATTAAGACCATGAAGTTAAATAAAATTATCAAGACTAATTTTTTTATTTTATTTATTTTTTATTCAAACACCAGTGTGAACCAGATAAATTTTCTAAAATGATAATACTATTACAACCAAGACTCAGTACTCTCTTTAGTATTTATATTATGTATTTTATATAAAATTACACAAAATTGCCATGAAATAATCAAATCCAGATACACTGTTTTGACTTTTGCTACAACTACACTTGTCTCCATAAAACAAAAAAGGCAATTAAGAAAAATGGTATGCTCCTTCCTCAGACTGGGTTCTGGGAGTAAAAGAAAAATAACATAAAATATAAGCACCTCACCCATGCTTCTGATCCTGTCTTCCCTTTCTGCTTTGGTAGTACTGGAAGAAGGGAAATCAGGAACCGGCTTGTTTCTGCAGCACTGGAGAGGACTATGGTTTGCTGAGGAATTAGGTACCTTAGCGCACTCTAAGAAAAGGAAGTAGGAAGCTTGGCTCTGGAGGCACAGCTTGCCCCATTAAGTTGGTTCAAGGAGACCCATCCCTATCCCTTACAACTTCTCACTCAAGAACAAGCTACTCAGTCAAAACAGTGGCCAGAATCTGACTAACCACAGTCCAGGAGGAATGACTATTAATTTTATTTCCCAACACATTCATGCTGAGGTAAAAATCCTCAAGAAAAGCTCTTACCTTGAGAGTAAGGATGAAGATTTAATGTGACATTTGGGACATTTTATTTTTATTTATTTATTTATTTTTTTTTTTTTGAGACGGAGTCTCGCTCTGTCACCCAGACTGGAGTGCTGTGGCCGGATCTCAGCTCACTGCAAGCTCCGCCTCCCGGGTTCACGCCATTCTCCTGCCTCAGCCTCCCGGGTAGCTGGGACTACAGGCGCCCGCCACCTCGCCCGGCTAGTTTTTTGTAGTTTTTAGTAGAGACGGGGTTTCACCGTGTTAGCCAGGATGGTCTCGATTTCCTGACCTCCTGATCTGCCCGTCTCGGCCTCCCAAAGTGCTGGGATTACAGGCTTGAGCCACCGCGCCCGGCGGGACATTTTATTTTTATCTTTATGTCTAAAACACCCAAATAAGTAAGACTTGTTTCAATTTTAAATCATTTGTGCAAAGAAGGCTTAACTTGGTTTTTTGAAAGCCAGAAGAGATAGGAAAGGATTGAGATAAACTGTTGTTAATTTCTCAAGTCAACTCAGAAACCAATAATCAATTTCCTTTGAAGGCTGTGAATATACCAACAATATGTCAAATTATATTCTCCTTCATTCAAATACCACGACTGTTTTCTTCCCCCGTGTGATAGAAGTATCTTTTTTTCTGTGAAAGAAGAAGCATTTATCTTCTTAATCACGTCGCCAAAATTTTTCGGGTTGAATAGATTTTATTTCAATCTCGTTAAAGACTTTCTTTTTTTTCAGAACCACTGACTGCCTACACAGAACACAGAAACCAGATTATCTGGGCTTGAATTCAGTGCCACAACTTGGGAAAGACATCTGAATTATGCGTGTGTCTTGATTTCCCCATTGTACAATAATAGTAATCCTACTCTTGGGACTGATGAGAGGGATTCAGTTTACATAAGTGTACTTAGAACAGTGACTTCTAATGTAATTAGATCAGTGACTTCCACAAAAGATGCTGTAATTAGTGTTATATATTATTTTTATTTGTTGTTGTTATTTGTGTCTCTCTCATTCTAGGCCCATTCCAGAGCCATCATTCTTGAATACTTTTCTTGGCATTCCTAAGAAAACTGCACTATTGCATGTGTTCCTCTTAGTTTCTCCTATCATGTTTGCTGGAGTACAGCCACAAATAAATTTCTTAGAAAGAATGACTCAGATAACATTTCTGTGTTCTTGTCTGAAAATGACTTTTGTGTGCTGTGAACCTTTAATGCTAAGTGGCTGGAAATACTGGTATACAATTATTTTCTATTAAAACTTAAAAGACATTGCTTCTTTGTCCTCACTCATACTACATGAGTGATCAAAGTCTAGCCACTTGAATAGTTGTACATTTATTAGTGACAGGTCACTTTTCTCTGGAAACTTTTTTACAATGTCTTGGAATTTTTTAAAACTTTTTCCACTGAAAGTGTAGAAGACTTTATCAATATATGGACCTTTCTTCATTTTTTTTTCTATAGGGCCTCGGAGGACTATACAAACTAATGACTTTTTACTTTCTTCAACAATGAGAAATTAATTCAAATATTTCTTATGAAATATTTTTATCGATTTTTCTGGTATTTTTATTAATGTATTTTCTTCTTTTTAAAATTTATTTATAAAGAAAAGAGGTTTAATTGGCTCATAGTTCCACATGGCTGGGGAGGCCTCACTATCATGGCAGAAGGCAAAGAAGGAGCAAAGTCATGTCTTACATGGTGTACAGAAGGAGAAGTGCAGGGGAGCTCCCCTTTATAAATCCATCAGATCTTGTGAGACTTATTCACTATCATGAGAAGAGCATGGGAAAAACCAATCCCCATGATTCAATTACCTTCCACCAGGTCTCTCCCACACACATGGGAATTATTGGAGCTACGACTCAACATGAGATTTGGGTAGGGACGCAGCCGAACTATATCATTCCACCCCGACCCCTTTCAAATCTCACATCCTCACATTTCAAAATATGGCTTCCTAACAGTCCCCCAAAGTCATAACTCATTTCAGCATTAATGCAAAAACCCACAGGCCAAAGTCTCATCTAAGACAAGGCAATTCCCTTCCACCTATGAGCCTGTAAAATCAAAAATAACCTCCTGGATTAATTTTCTATAAAAAAAATCTCTTTTTCAGTTTTTGAATTTTGCATTCAGCCAGCCTTATATTTGGGTGTATGTGTTATGTGTGTGTGTGTATTTCTTTTATTTCAAAGGGTTTTTTCCTGGTCTCTAAATGTTATCTGTTTATAGCATTTGATTCTTACTTTATAAATTTGTCTTTATATATCAAATATAATTTTAAAATCATCTTCTAATTCCTGAATTACCTTTGTAATTTTTGGGCTTTTGAATTAGCTATTCTGTTAGCCTTTCTCCTTATTGCTGTTAATTTTCTTCATTTGCTGAATTATCCTTAACCATTTATTTCTATTTTAAGAATTAGAAATTGGTTTTATCTAAATATAATGTATAAATTTCCTCCACTGTTGTACATGTAAGTTCTTTTCTCTAATCAGTTGCCTCTTAAAATGGAAAGTTTGGCTAGATGCTTTGTGAAAAGGGATGACACTTGTCAACTAATAGGCTTTGCTTCAGGTCTATGTGGGCTAGTAGTTATCAACTCACAGAGGTCAGAATATGAAGGGCATTAATTAAGGGTGGCAGCAACCACATCTCCAGTCCTAATTATCTTTTAAATATGAGTCAAAACTTCAGTTATCATTTCAAACAATTTTTAAAAGATAAATAAGTGGCTACAGTTATAATATTTAGACTTCCCATGGCTATAACTTTATATTCAGATAGTAATTTGTAAAATACCTTAGCAATCAGTAATCCCTTCAAAATCTCTTCTCTACTACTCTATAGGTCTGTGTGCAATAATTATACTTCCAGTCACAAAACAAAAAAAACTTCAGAAAAGTGTCAGTGTTCAGGTGTCATTTTCTCTATTTCGTATATGATTTCATATTGAATTCTGCATACTTGCATGAAGATTATTACAGAAGCCTCAAGTTACTGAGAATAACCACAAAGTGGCTAATATCATGATCATAATTGCTTAACCACAGTGGATTAATACAGCACAGTGATGTTTAGGAGAGAAGATGTTCTATAGGCAATGACAAAACTGAGAGCTGGGAGCAGGCAGACTGTGTAATGATCGAGTAGTTAACGGCACATGCACTTGAAGGAGGACCAAAGGACCTGCTGTGAAGCAATTCCAAGGGTATGCAATTATCTGACTATGTACGATTGAGAAGGATGCCGTATAATGGGAATCACTAGAGAAGAGGTGAAGCAAGGTGAAGGCAGTAGTGAATCATGCAGAATGGAATAGACTGAGCTACCCACAAGGTGCCTCCATTGGTGACTGAATGAGCATTGACTGGGGAAGTGCAGCATGGGTAACTTCCTTAGTCAAACCTGTGATAAATTAGAAGAAACATTTTTCTGAAAAGCAGCATCAGTATTTTCAACACTGACATAAAGCTCTTCATGAGAGACCGCGTTAACCGTGGAACATGGTTGGGAGTGTTGTGGTGGTGCTAGGGAGGTGGATGGGGTGGACGGGAGAGGCAATAGTCTTTTTCATGACTTTAAATATAAATATGTCCAGTAACTGCATGATACTAGTTGCTTTATGAAGGTAAATTAAATAAATTTTTAAGTAAAACAAATGTGAGGATCTATTATTGATAAAAAAGAGCTTTCTCAAAACCATATTGTATAAGAGAGGATGTGAAGTTCATTGTACATGAACTTTTCTAGTCATAAGTGTGTAAAAAGCTAGGTTTTTAGTTTTAGCTCTCATTTTGTGGAAAAGAGAGCTTAGTCAATTCATAGCATAGAGAAAATACATGCTGAAGTCAAAGCAGAATTGTAAATAAATAAGAAGGACAGCTTAAACGAATCTTATTTATAAGTGAAATCACAAAACAGGCTTTCATCATCAATCAAGACAACCGTCATCACAGTCCAAATAACCTGGTAATGGTCTGCGCACATGATCACCAGAGATAAAGCATGAAATCCCGACAGCCCTTTCTGAATGGCAATCACAGGACCCAGCTGCCAGCCTTTGAAAGACCTTTTGTTAGCAGCAGGATCTGACTCACTGGCAGGCTTTTCAGTTTCCCTGGCAGCTTTGAAAGTTGCCTCTAAGTCAGTTATGTGATAGGCTCTTCAGGGAGCCTGGGTTTGCTTATCTTTGTTTATGTTGTGTCTTTGAAGAATGCAGCTTCTCACAAAGGCAGGTAACTGTGCAGATCCCGTAAGTTTGGATTGCTATTTTTCCAGGAGTGAACTATCTCTTTTGTTAAACTAAAACATAATCAGTGTTCCAGAATATGCTTACCTAAGCAAAAATTCTGGATGGCTAGAGAACACAGGTTTCTTACGTTTTGATTCTGGGTACCTGGTCTTTCTTCCTTCCTGGGTTCTACTCCCATTTTAGAATTTCCAAAGATTCTTCTTTATCTTGTCATACCAATCACTTTCTCTAGAATCCATCTAAAACTATGTTTTATGGAAAAAAATGGGAAAGAAACAGAAGTTCAAAAGAGAGGAAGATAAAGGAATATTAAGAATGGTCATAGGAAATGTCTTTCTAATTACATCTTCATGGGTGTTTTGCCAATGCATTAATCCTGAAGACAGATGTGGTTTAAAAAAACGTTTAAATCACATAGAATTAAGGAAACTAACAAATAACCCTTCTCATTAAGCCTGACACCCATCAAAATAAGGCCCCTACGACCTGTATTTCTTTGTATTCATACCTGTACACACAGGGAATAAAGGCAGTAATATTTAGAAAGGCAGTGTTGTATGCATCAGACCGAAATTTGATCTCTTTTCTATTTTATTAGAATAAGTGACAAATTCTGCTCTGGTAACTTGGGAGATGTCAAAGTAACTTGCAAAAGAAGATCCAAGAGTCTGACAAAGCAATGAGATCCTAACAGTGCCTGACTGTGAATATTTGACACCACATGTGTGTTATGTTTTGTCTTTACAGTGTCCCCTGGTCAATTTTATATAATCCATGGTTTTCTTCCTTGCTAATATATAATTTTGGAGTAGATTTAATTGAATTAATTTTATCATTTACTCAGGGCCCTGAGAGAACCAAATTTATATATGTATTATTATAATTGCCTTCAGTTAAAGTATGTTGTATCTTATTTAAAGAACTTAAAAGCGAAGGGGGGGCGGAGCCAGATGGCCGAATAGGAACAGCTGCAGTCTCCAACTCCCAGCGCGAAGGACACAGAAGACGGGTGATTTCTGCATTTTGAACTGAGGTACTGGGGTCATCTCACTAGTGAGTGCCGGACAAT
>NW_012117489.1:2219556-2235569 GCF_000951035.1 Colobus angolensis palliatus | reverse complement strand
CTCCTTTATCATCTGGCAAAGAGAGTCTGTCTAGTTAGAGCAGAGGTTGTTCTCACTGTCTCCAAGGGTGGAAGCAGATGTGTTCAGCCTTAGGACCCTTCATCCTTAGCCAAGGGTACTGAGAAAATTACAAATGAGACAGACTTGATCTTCAACTAGGGAGTCAGTGCTCATCAATCTTAACCATCAGACCATCCCCTGCTAGATTTTTCAGCCAGATCAGCTTGGGACAAGTTTAAGCAGAATTTTTATCCCATTTTTTTTCTCTTATATTATTTTTGCTGGTATTGTAAGTAAAAGTAGGGAGAAATTTAAATAGTAAGTCTTTATTCAGAAAATCTACTTTATGATTCCCAAAAGCCCTCAGCACTACAACTGAATGGGAATATTAACAGAGGACTATGTAATGTGTGAGCTATATTGTCACTTCAACGTGGTTTCTTTAGAAAGCCTTAATTTAACATTTGGCTGAAGAAGAGAGCAACTGTCCCGTCAGAAGGGCACAGGTTACAGATACTAATGCAGCATTTCAGTATAGTACATTCTGGATTGACTTTCAGAGACCTAGACATTTAAAGATAATATGGCTAAGAAAGAGCAGAAATTTATGTTTTTAAGTGTGGGAAAACATTTTTGTTTTTAAAAGCAGAATTTCATCCCATTTGAATGATGGCAATTGCAACAACAAACATATTAATAAAATTATGCTCATTTTCTTTTATTTTCATCCTGTCCAATATGATTCTACTACTCTCCATTATACAACTTGTTTATTTTTAAGTACAGTTGCTACTCCAAGTTGCTCAGTTGCATCTAAACTTTAAAAATTAAGCAAAACCCCATATTATTTTGGTACTAATAGCAAATATTTATGTGTTTTACTTTATGATAATCTTTCCAGGTACCATGTTATTTGAACTTCATATAGATGATATAGGGTACCTAAAGGAAAAGATTATTATCCTAGTGTTACACACATGGGAATAAATATTCAGAAAGATTCAGTCACTTCCCCAAGCTAGTAACTGAAATTGCCAGGATCTGATGGTTTCCACACCTAAAGCTAGAGATCTCTGCATGGCGTGTTCCAATATTTTTATCTCCTCAGGTTTTAGGCTGCCAGTTAGAGTTTATGTGCCATTAATCATCTAGCCAGTTGTCTTTATCTGTGAGAAACCTCATTCTTTAGACCTGTGGGCCATACACAGATTGTCATTTTTATATGTATCCCTTAATAGAAATATAGTTGGAAAGTATTGCTATAGGCTACTAGTGTCTCCTAGAGACATTTACCTAAATAAGTGTTCTCTATTCTAAATACATCCTAATATTGAGTTATTAAGTCTTATCATGTGGCCTTACCTAAAGTGCAATTCTCTCTTTAGATCATATACCAATTCTTGACCACATATCTCTTACTATATTTCAAGAAGAAACAGGTAAATAGGTAAATAAATATCTCTGTATATACTTCAGGAAGATAGAGAAATGGATGAATAGATATATGATCGATCAATAGATAGATAGATAGATGATAGACAGATAGATGTAGATACAGACTATGCTCGATGCTCTAAATCCAAATAAGTGTCCAATTAATTACTATTTTCTTCTCAAGTTGAAGTTCAGCATACCTTTGGATGCTATGGCAATAATTAAGGTTCTTATACACTCAATAAAAGTAACAAAAAGGTAACTTTTGAATGTTGTTTTACCATTCACAATTTACTGGGTACTTTTATATGTGTTTTTTAAGTTTTCACAAGAATTTTGTGAATCATTCCTTATTCAATGATTATCCCTAAGTTTCAAATGAGAAAGTGTTTGTTTGTTAGATATAGTTACTTTTACAGTTACTTTAAGTTCATTATCAGCCTAGAACTTCCTAAATGTTCTGAGGAATGATCCTGACTAGCCATCTCATTTCTGCCAAATGAATCCTTCCACTAATATTTATTATTTGGTCTCCTTGTAATAACTCACAAAATTATTAGAATATATTGTTTCTCTTTCTTGACTAACATATCCTGAGACTAACTGAGTTATTCAGCTATCCCTAGCTAGGGTCATTAGTTCCACCTACATCCTCAAACTTTCAGAATCCTTATCTCCACCTAAAGTAAAGGAATTAAAAATAGACCACAGTTTTCAATATAAAATTTGCTTAATAACACAGAACTATTATAGGACATAATTCCTACCAAGGAGAAAAGATGGTCATTTCATCACACAAAGCCTTTATAATTGGTATCTCTCCATTCGCAGTGCATTTGCTAATAATCCCCTTAAGATTAGAGGGTGACAAGCTCACAGCAGTGAACAAGGAGCACACAGTATCAAATGGGAATCGTGAGGACAGAAAATCACATGACTAGAATAGATACAGAATCCTAGGTTGCTTTATCTACCACCCAACATTCTGCCTTTCAGCAGAAATAGTGCCATGATGTGCTCCACAGGCCCAAAGTCACACTCAATCCCCATTCTCACATAACTATTTCATATTAAAGAAACCCCTTCAGAGCCTCAGAGCTCACACAAGCTTCTTTCAAAATGACAGATGACCCTCTGCCCCATGGAGACTGATTTCACTGACTGCCTCAGTGTAAGTTTTGGAAAGAGCATTCTGTGATGAATTTCAGTACCAACAGTTACTCTGCTGTTCACAAGCCTAATAGCCAGGCAGCAATGAAGAGCCTTGACACCAAATTCATAGCCTTAGGTTCAGCAGTCAGGACAGCAATCTCCTTGAATGTCTGGTAGACACTTCCCTGCCTTAGTCCTTGATAAGTGGCAGATTATTAACTTCAGAATTGTCAGAATGACAAACAAGGGGAAAGCACACTCTGAAGAGTGCTTGATATTAGGAATGCCTTGTTTTTAATGTTAGTCAGGGACTTTAAAAAGCTTATATTCTAACTGACCATTATATTAAAGTTAACAATGCTGACCTAAAAACACCAATAGTCTCAAGTCAGATCTTTACCAAAATATCTGTATTCTTGGACAGACACCGAAAGCCTTTCATCTTTGTAAACTTTCAGCTCTTCTACATCCAACGTCAGACACATTTCCACATCTTATTCTACCAGATCCAACATAACAGAAAAGTGGTGGAAAGAGATAAGGCAATGAGTTGGTATTTACAAAGCATTTTCCTGTTTTATCCATCCATTCATTCATTTATTCAGTTAATCATCAGTATTCAATGGGCATCTATTATATGCTAGTCAGTGGTATGGTTATGGAATGGTAAGATAAAATTACATTCTATGAGCAGACCCAAGTCTAGTGGGGTTATAGGGAGTGTATGTGTGTGTGTGTGTGTGTGTGTGCAAAATAGTATTAATAGGTAACCATGAGTCAGATATAATGTAGGACTTCATAACCATAAAATATACACACACACACACACACACACTCATATACTTTTCTAAGTTTGATTGGAAGCTAATGAAAATATCTGAACAGGAAAAGAGCATGATCAGATTTGCTTTGCAGACATACCTCTTTGGCTACCTCTTTCTCACATTCTACTGTGTAGAATGTGAGAAAATACAAAAGTAGAGCAACCAGTTGGGAGTTCAAGATGACAGTGTTGGAGTGAACTGAAGGTATTTAGGACTAGGGTGAGATTGTCAAGGGGGTTAAAAATTTACCAGTTTTGAACAAATTTTGAAGTTAGATCTAAGAGAAGTGAATGTGGAGCTTGAGAAAACAATCCAGAAAAGCTCTTAAATTTCTCTAAACAGCTGGATGGCTGGTTCTATGTGCTGAATTTAGAAGAACTTAAGGGATGGCAGCAACTAAGACTTCTATGTTAGGTCTGTAATTATGAATGTCTTGTAGACATGCAGTGGAATTATTACATTGGCAGTTGGATATACAGATCAGAGAGAGGTTCAGGATGAAGTTGCCAATTGAAGATTCATCCATCTACCATATAGGTGATATTTAAATCTATGAGATTAAGTAAAATCACTTATGGGGTGAAAGTAGACAGTGAAGTGAAGTCTAAGGGTTAAATGTTGGAGCACTTAGAAGTGCTAAGTGAAGAGGTTGATTCATGAAAGGAGACTAAGGAGTAAAATAAGAGGAAAATCAGGATAGTGTGCTTTTTGTTCATATTCATTTTGGCTGCATGAATCATTTTGGGGAGTGTGTGGTAGTGTTACCTCCAATAACAAGTTACCATAGTTCATCTAGTCCAAGATGGCCTTTGTTTTCTGCATTTACATAACTGATATCAGTATACATCTTGTAATACTGGCATCTTCAGATTGTGTCACAATTTAATTGGCAGAGTTTTTTAATGCTGGTACATAAAATAATAGTGCATTTTGTAATTTTTATCCAAATTTTATTGGATCTAATTCTTTTAGATCTAATTCTTTTAGATCCAATGAAACTTAATAAGATGACTATACAACACAGCAAAAACACAGGTTAGAGATATTTCTCTCTTTCTCTGTTTCTCATTGTCTCTTGTTGTTTCTCTCCATTACCATTACCATATTTAAGTATTTGAATACTTAAGGATTCTTGAGAATTCCTTGAGAAAATTTATTTTCCTAATCGAAAATAATAAGTAGGCAACAAATTAATGAGTTTCTACATAGGATATTTGAGAAGAAGGATAAATTCCCATGGTATGTTATCAGTGTGTTTATCATCACATATAATTCTTTATAAAGGGAGGATAAATATACAGGTGTTCCTTGAATTACAGTGGGGTTACTTCCCAATAAAGCCGTTTTAAGTCGAAATATTATAAATAAAAATGTATTTAATACACCTAACCCACCAAACATCAGAGCTTAGCCTCACCTACTATAAATGTGCCCAGAACACTTTGTAGCCTACAGTTGGGCAAAATCATCTCATGACACAGTACACTGCAGAGTGTCAGTTGTTTACGCTCGTGACTGTAGCTGATTGGAAGCTAAGGCTCACAACTGTGGCCTAGCATCTTAAGAATGTTGTACCACATATCCCTAGCCTGGGGAAAGATCAAAATTCAAAATCTGAAATACAGTTTCTACTGAATAAATACCCCTTTTGCACCATCATAAAATAGAACAATTCAAAGTCAAACCATTATAAACTGGGGACTGTCTGTGTTATGCTCCTATTATAAATCCATCAAATGAAAATTTACTCTGTTATTTATCAAGCAAATACATTTAAACTATTCTTATAAATTTCACAACGAAAACATATCTTGATAAAATATTAATGATTACTTTCAATTTCCTAGAAATAAAACTATGGCACATGCGAGAACATTGATAACTTGTTCATAGTAATTTTGCAACCAAATTGTATCTCCAAATATTTAATAATTGCTCTTATAATGAAAATTGGCCTTGGAAATGAATGTAAACGCTACAGCTATCCAAAATTTTTATGTAACTTGTAGTAAACAATTCATTATTTTACCAAAAAGTAGCAAGCCATACATAGTCATTGTACATTTGTCATACACAGTAGTTGTTTTTGCACTGTAACAAACTGATATTCCTGCCTAAATTAAATATTGAAAAATTATCAGCAAAATATTTCATGAAGTGTATGGATATGGAGAATACCAATATTTGCAACTCATTCCTGCTACCAATAATTTTTAAATGGAGATAAATAAATAGGATACTGCTGGATTGGGGACTGTTTTATAATTTTCTTGCAGTTTGTTTTCATTAGGTTATTAAGTTGTTACTCTGTTTCAAAGTTGGGGATGAACAATTACCCTGGTTTACTGTTTTGTAAACAAGTATTCCTGTCAGTGACACTAAAGTGTCCAGCTGCAGTAAGTCAAAGACCCATAATGGATCAAGGCAGATTTTTTTCCTCCAATCCATTTGAATTTAGAAAGAGACAGCCTGGTTTAATCTGTCTTCTGAAACGCAAGGTCAGCAGACCAGAGGATATCAGCTGCCACTCTTTTTGACATCTCCAATCAATCAACCTTGATTAGCCATGGAATTGGACTTCAGAGTTAAGAAAATGATGTTTCTCGCCTCCTCTACTAATGCTTGAGTTGAAAGCAAAATGCATCTTGATTTTAAATTTTAAACAAATTGTGAAGTCCAAATTTATGTATTATTCAAGCCTTGCCTGTAAGACCCATGAATTCACAAAGTTAAAATGTATTTCAATAAAGAGCTAGACAGCTTTATTCTTATTTAAAAATAGAATTACATTTTTTATTATACTTTAAATTACAATGTAAATATAACTTAAAAATATTTATCTCACAGAATTATTTTCATCCAAACATCATATTTATAGTTACAGAGAAAGTGATCTCTAATTAGACGAAATAAAAAAAAAAAGTGTGCAGGGTATGTTTCCCGAATGACCATGAAAACAATTTGCATTTCAGGGATTAGAGTATATATTTTTATTAGAAGAAGGACAAGTCCAAATGAAACCCAGACAATCTGACTACAAAGCCAAAGCTAAGCACAGCAATGGAAACAAAACCATCTGGAATATTTGGCGTCATGCTCACAGAATACCCAAAATTGGAAATGGGTCACTTTGTTTTGTTGAAGTTGGGGTGTGTGTGTGTGCGTGTGTGTGTGTGTGTGTGTGTGTTTGTCTAACAGGGATACTTTATTTTCTTTCTTTTCTTTGGTGATGTTTTCCTGGTATGCCCGGATTTGTTCTATGTAAAGGTTATGTAATTTATCTGAGTATGACTGCATCATCTCCTTCTTCTCTCTGCCCTCTCACCTCATTTCAGACATTTTTTTTTCTATGACTTTGGCCTTGTTCTTTGTTTTGCCTAGGCCATGTTAACATAATCCACTAACATTTTATTTGAGTAAATCCATTTTGTTTTGCTTAAAATATTGGGTTATATGCTTAACTCTCCATTTAGCACTTGTGAACAATTTGTTTTTACCATATTCTCCAGCAATAAAATGTGCGGTCTTTTGGAGTCAGTATTTGTATTGAGCAATTTTATATGCTTCACATTACTTTAAAAAGGCACACTTTCCATTTGAAATTTGGCAGAAATTTGGCAAGGTGAGTTCTACTACCTGTCCACAAGTTTCCCATTTTCTACTTAATACTATTAGAGGAGTTCCTGCTTCAAGTTTTGGGAACTTTGATTGCTTCAAGTTTTGGGAATCTTGCTTGCCATTTCCTATGACCTCTCTATAGGTGATTTATGAAACATAACCATAGTTTGCATGTTTACAAAATGTTTATACAGGCATTTCTTCCTGGTTTCTACATGGCAAATGAAGATTCAAATTTTCTTGTGAATTGGTTTCTAGATGTATTGCCTATGAAGATCTGGGGAAATTCCATACAATCTTACAGTTCCTGTTCCCTAGGATGTCTACTGAAAAGTTTACTCCTCATCTCCAATGTTGCAGACGCAATAAATAAAATGAAGTGACAAAATGATGACAAAGACACAAGTAACCTAGTAAGAGTCTTGCTGTGGCTGGGAAAAGAAAAGATAAATCTTTCATATCCATATTTTTACAGGGTCATTTTCATTAAAAAGTTACTTCTGGCTGTAATGCTAAGATGAATTGATTAGTCAGGCTAGTGTATTATAAGTACAAAAAAAGACGAATGGACAACAACATAGCATTGAGGATCAACATGGGTCAAAACACAATAATCTCACGCTGGAGAAAAAAGTAATCCAAAGATACAAATGAGGATGACAAGTCATAGTGAGAAGCATAGGGAAGTAGAGTCAAATCTACTAAGCAAAAGTCAGCAAGGGTAGCTACAGAGGTTGAATAAGTTCAAGAGAAAGGTAAAAGTGTTACAAGTTAAGATGAAGGTGTCTGGGAATGCTAACTTCAATGATTTGATGGGTACTTCTAACTCCACCTGACTGTAGCTTATAAGTTACCTTTTGGGGATTGAATAACCTATGGCCTGATAAACTACATGTATGACTATCTCATAGAGAAGATAGAGGATGATAACAGCTCTCCCTCCCATCATTGCTTGAAAGTATGCTATCAAATGTCCCTTTTTCAGATTACAGTCACTAATGTTAATTATTAAATCATTAAACATATGAAACTTTCTTTCATTGGCAGAATAAACCATAGGCTTGGATATATAAGTGATCTTCAAAATATTTGTGGAAAATGTGTATTATGAAAAAAGTATGTATGGATTTCCATTTTTGAACCAAAATAAACTCCTGCTAACTTATTATGACATGTCTTAATGAAATACAGTTTGAGACATTAAGAAGAATAACACATCAATTTGAAAAGAGCCCCTGTAAGAGCAACATTAATCTGCTAAAACTGAAGCAAGAACAAACATCAAATGTGTGGTGAAGCTTGAGTGGATGAAAGGTGAACTCATCGATTCTTTACAAAAAGTTTATGGGAAAAATGCCCCATATAAATCAGTAGTTTATAGAAACTTATTTTAAGAAGGGTTGAGACAATGTTGAAGATGACACCTACAGTGGCAAACCATCCCCATCAATTTGCAAGAAAAAAATATTTGTCTGTTCTCAAATTGAATAGGACTGGCAATTCATGGCAGAAACAATAGCCAATATCATAGACATCTCCATTGTTTTAGCTTACACAGTTATGACTGAAAAATTGAAGCTGAGCAAAATTTCCACTGAATATGTACCAAAACCATTGCACCCAGATCAACTGTAGACAAGAGCAAAGTTTTCAATGGAAATTTTAAACAAGTAGGATCAAGATCCTGAAGTGTTTCTTTCAAGAATTGTAACAGGAGATGAAATACGGCTTTACCAGTATGACCCTTAAGACAAAACACAATCAAAGCAATGGCTACCAAGAGGTGGACATGGTCCAGTCACAGCAAAAGTAGACTGGTCACGAACAAAGGTCATAGCAATGTTTATTTTGTGTGATGCTCAAGGTATTTTCTTGTTGACTTTCTGAAGGGCCAAAGAACGGTAACATCTGCTTACTATGAGGGTGTTTTGAGAAAGTCAGCTAAAGCTTAAGCAGAAAAATATCCGGGACAGTCTTTCCAGAGAGTCCTTGTCCACCACACCAATGCTTCTGCTAATTCCACTCATTAAACTAGGGTAATTTTGCGAGAGTTCCGATGGGAAATCATTAGGCAACCACGTCACCATTCTGATTTGGCTCCTTCTGACTTCTTTTTGGTTCCTAATGTTAAGAAATCTTTAAAGGGTATCTGTGTTTCTTTAGTTAATAATGTCAAAAAGACAGCATTGACATGGTTAACTTCCCAGGATCCTCAGTTATTTAGAGATGGACTAAATGGCTGGTATCATCACTTATAAAAGTGTATTACTTTGATGGAGTTTATATTGAAAAATAAAGTTTATTTTTTATTCTTATCTTTTACTTTTATTTTGGAGTTTATATTGAAAAATAAAGTTTATTTTTATGCTTATCTTTTACTTGTATTTTGTCATGAGCTTTTTGAAGTCTTTTCATATATGCCTGTAAAACAGAAAATTCTATATACTGTTGTAAAAATTTATTGCATAACTCTTATATGCTAATAGGAATATACCAGTGAAGTGGGACTCGGAAATAGAAGGATGAAACGCATAGTACTTTTCAAGAGCTTATAAAATATGGTGGGAGGCAGAAAAAACAATAACCACTCAAATTGTTATTATGTTATTTATTGTGATAACTTCTGGGATGCATATGATAAGCACCTACTGCAGGCAGAATAAAACATCACACTAGATAATATCCAAGAAATAATGTGTGTGCAAGAAGAATGCATGGCAAAACAGGTTCAATGTCATGAGAGTTGTGTCTTTGGACAGACAAAGGAGAAAAAAATCTCACTTCATTAGAGAATAAGGAAATCTAGTTTATAAAGACTGGATGAAATAGAGAGAAAACCAAATAAGATGAACAGGAGGAGGTATAAAGAAGCAGATAATCTGAATAATACCAGATGTGTTTAGAGGTGGTAGTATCTTAGTTTAACTGGAGCACAGCATATGTGTTCAGAAAGAGAAGAAGGTGGGTATAGAATTAAAAGTGGAGAAAATCAATATTTTTGTGAGCCTTCAATATTTTGGCCATGCTGTAAACAAATTTACATAAGTGACTTCATTTATCTTTCCAACCATACACCAAGATAGGCATAATCATCACCAACTTAAAGATGAGGATTTTAAGAGACCCAGAGCGACTGTAACTTAATTTAAATCAAACAGATGTTTTGTGGGAAAACTAGAATTTGAAATAATATGTATTTCGTTCTTTTCATGACAACATGTTGCCTCATGGAAAAGTCAGATGAGACTAAAACGTAAAATTATCTCTTTTTAATCAGGTTCCTGGGTTTGTGATAATTTATGTAATAATTTTCTTTAATAGTGATTTAAGAAGCTCTAATCAAATTTTTTCACACCATTTCTTCCATTTCTTTCATTCATCCTATGTTCTCGTTTCTAATAAGAAAGTGCAAATAAAAAATACTTGTCTTTTTTCCTACCAGAATCAGAACTAAAATGTGATAAGTCCTGTTTCAAAGCTTGGAATAGTGTGAGGTAGAGATAGACCTATAGTCTGCAGTGTTTTGTCAAAATCAGTGGCAGGCATGATGCTAATCCTTTTCCAATAATATGTTAACTCATGGAAATTGCCTAACAATATTATATTATTGAGAGGAAAATAGCAATTATTCTTTACCAAGTTTCTTTACCCTCGCTTTAAAAATGTGCAGAATTTCTTTTATTTTCAGGAAACTTGTTTGGAGCCCTTCATCATGAAGATTAAATAATTAAAGTATGAGAAAGTGAATAGCCCAATGTGTGACATATGTATATTATTAAATGTATACTAATTTATTTATTCATTCATGCATATAATTTAATTACATTTTATTAACTGAAACAAATCAGCTATGGGAGCTAATTTAGATGTCAAAATATGGCCTGTGATACTCACTGAATGAATTTGTTCCCTCCTCATAAAATGTAAATTTGTTTTCAGATAACACCTTATAATCTAAAGTGGTGGAAGGCAGGAAAATTTCTTTTTAACTTGCCTTATAAGAACAACACCAACAGTGAATAGACACTAAATATTCTTGACAAAGAAAACTAATTAAGCTCCCTTTTCACACTTAACTCTCCAAATAAATAGCCCATTGCCTTAATTTTTAATTATATATATATATATATACTTTTTGCTATACATAATTTTCATTTGGTGCATTTTATTTACTACTGACCACTCTCCAAACCATCGCTGTGTTTGAGAATCAGTAGGAATATTGAGAACTAAACAAAACTCTAAAATAGTAAAGTAATTCTTGGATGTAGTTTCAGTAATAAAAACATAATTTTGGTAAAAATATTTTACATAGTCTGAGTTTTCTAAACTCAGAAACAGAATGGTGTATGTTGCACAGGTGATTTACTAAGGGGAACCCCAATTGGCAGTAGGGAAGCAGTCCTGGATGGGGGAAGCAACTTGGTGAAGTTGGAAGCAGTACTGGATAGAGGAAGCGACTTGGTGAGGAGTCAGTGGCAGTCTAGCCACAGCCTGTTCCCAAGGGATCTCTGGAGAATGAATAGCTCCACAGAGTGCCCTGATTTAAGACAAGGAGGCAAGACTTGTACAGTCATTGACCCAGGAGGGTGGAACCCCTCAAGAATCTCTGGGGAAGGTTATTTCTGTCAGTCTAGACCAGTTGTTACCAACGTGTGGTCCCAAGACCAGCAGGGTCAGCATCACCTGAGAACTTGTAAGACATGACACCTACTACATCAGAAACTCTGGAAGTGGGGCCAACCAATTTGTGATTGCATAGGCTCTCCAGGTGACTCTGATGTATCTTAAAGTTTGAGAACCACCGGCTTAGGGCAATCCTCCAGAGAATGATAAAGCTGTGAGCTCCTAGCAGCCAGTCCTCACAGCATTAAATGCTGGCTCAACAACTCTGTGAAGGAATTCCAGGTGGGCCACCAACAGTACCCACTACATGTTAAATGCTTTAGTTGTATTACAGTAAATCATCTCTCTCTTCTATTAACTATTTGTAGCTTCTGTAAACTTGATAATTTAACATCTGCCCTATGCTAGACACTCTTTGTTCTGGACAACCCAATAGTATGTCTAAATCACCTTGCTTTGACTTCCTACCTCACTCCTCATCCCTCTCCTTCCTCCTTCTGTGAGGGCACTTTTCAAATACAAACCAGCTACTCCAGAGTTCACTCTCAACCACCTCATTTATTGTACTCTCACATCTGCTCTAATCACCCCCACAGCAAAGGAACCAGACAACTAGAAATACCTCCTTTGTTCTAGAGCCCACTGAAATTATTTTAACCAGCCAATCCTAAATCTATTTTTGCTGCCTCACTTATTCTTTCCCACCAAAGCCATAATAAAGTCTTCTGCCTTAATGCTCCTTCCCATCCCTCTGCTGCATGACCAACCTCTGATGTATCCCCCCCATGACGTAACACACCTCCTGCTTTTAGAAACTCTAAGTAATAAGCTATCTTTTCAATGGCAACTGTTTTCTGATCTGTTGGACTTACCATATCTCAAATTTTCTATTAATTCACTGTATTTTCAAATCTATCTCTATCACAATCCACTCCCTCGTGGTGCACACAGGATTCATACCTAGGAGGTATAAAGAGTTCTACCACAGTGTGTGTGAGACCATTACTTCCACTGGTTTGGCGTTAAAATTTCAATTTGGGGCAGTTAAAGGAAAAGAGATTCAAAAGAGAATATAAAATTATACCTCATACAATTTCTCATAATGTGAATCCCCCTTTTATTTTAAACAGGCATAATCAAAGTTCACACAAAGATAGGGAAAATATTTGACTTTACCACCCAAGAATTGGCTGAGAGAAGAAATTCAACTTGTCCTCTGTGACAGAATTTAAATAGATTTTCCTTTGAAGTATCACATTTCAATTGCAAACTCCCTTTGTGCTCACATGCAGAACACAATTTTATTATAAAGACTGTAGTATATATACTTTTTGTCAAAACAAAGTAACAATTATGTGCTCTTTGTCTTCATAGTGTGAATGTGTACACGAAGGCTGACACTTTGGGTGACAAATAATAATAAATATTAAACAAACGTACCAATGTAAAAAGAGTGTAATTATGTAATGAAGCTATTTTCCCACAGTAACTAATGCGACATGCATCCTTTGGCATTGATTTGCATTGGATATTTCTACAAATTGCCCAGAGTCAGCAACATTGCTTTATTATGTGCTAATACTTGTTCATGACTATATGTTTCAATTTTGAGTAAAGGTATTTTATTTATCAAGGACTTTAAATTCAAAAGTGTGAACACAATCCCAGCTCCGGTGACCTTGTCTTTCAGGTATTCTCTGGTGTGCCAACTGAGAAAATTGCAGGAGATACATTCATCTTCATCATGTGTGTTTGATAGCAGTTATTGAATTTTTTAAATTAAATAGTTTGCAGCCTATTTTAGAGTCCAAAATTTTCTGCTAAATTTTCTATCTTATGAGTGATTTATCTGTAGGTCCAAAACACCAGAGGCTATAAAGCTGTGGCCCAAAAGATTCTTGCTCTGTAAATAGATTTAAAAGTTTTTATCTCACTAGAAGAGAAGCTAACGCTTTACACAGATGCCAAAGTCCACTGGTGTGCAACATGCCCAAGTTATATCATCTTCAGTGGTCAAAGCTGGGCTAGAGACTAGTGTCAGCCTGCTTTGTGAAATATTTCTTGAAAAATAGAGGTTTTAGCTACTTGAGGATTACAAGTCACTATGAGCATAATTCAAAATTTAATCCTACTCCTGATTTTATCAGGACAGGGAAGAATAAGATTTAATGTTTACAGGACCAATATCTTAGCTTTTAACACAGAGGAATGTTTGATGAGTTTATCATCACCTAGCAAGCCTATCCCATGCTGGGATGATATAAAGGAAGCTGATATTCCATGCCACGTAGTTTCATTTATAAGACTTAGTTTATACTAGGAGAAAAAAGATTAAGAAATAGAATTCAAAACCCACAGCATTTTAAATGTATTATTTTCCCCCAATCGTAAACTTTTTAACATAGAAAATTGCTTTTTGAACTAGGAGCTCATGATTTGTTATGCCATAACCCCCCTAATCTATTCAATCAGACATAATGACAATTGTGGTAAAAACAAGGATAATGGTAATTACAATATCAATAATATATCTGCAATTTCATAAGCATTTATAGGTGTCAAAAATTGTTCTAAATGCTTTGGATATACATATTATCATTAGAACAACCTCATTAGGTTCATTTTCCAGATGAATCTGAGATGAGCACCTAATCCTATATATGGGACTCTGGAATTAGGCAGATTGGGTTCAAATCCAGGCTCTGCCACTGAAAAGGTGGGTAACCATGGGAACATTACTTGATCTCTGACACACATTAATTGAACTGTAAATAGCTGACCACTTAAAAGACCCTTAAAGAGAAGACTCTTTATAATATGAATAGTATTTCTGACATGATCTGTCAGCTTTACATCTGAAATGTGTTTTGATTTGGTTTCCTCCTACCCACATTCACAGTTGTTTTATGAGTCTGTAACTTCATCTGTCTCACCTAGACAAACCTTATTCTCTTCCTCTACTACCAGTGGTGCTTTAGAACAAGCTGTAATGGTTCATAAAAATACAACTGTTAAAATTCAGGAATTCTGAAATCTGGTTATTAAACAATTGGCAACTTGAAATCAGCCACAGTGGGAGCATTTACACCAGATAAATCTATAAATTCTACAAATCTGTGCTTTTTCTTCTCCCCATTGCCTGCTGGAGACCCAGTTTACCAGCAAATTAATCCTACTCTGCTAGCCTAGTAACATTCAAAAACACATACCTGGTCACTTTTTTACATACTGTACTTCTATTGACTTCCCAATTCCTGGAATCCAAATTACTTAAAATTACTTGTAATCATTTTCATAACTTAATAACAAGCAATCTTCCCAGCCACTCCAACTCTCATTTCTTTCATCAAACAACAAATTTATACTATGTTACAAAAACTCTTGGCTTCTTAACATTCCCCAAATACATTATGAACTCTGCACATATTGTCATTCGTAGTTTCATTTGCCTAGAATTGTCTTTGTGTGATGTATACTAGGATATTTTTTCCTTGTTCTTCATGATTCAATTTTGTTTTCTAATCTGTATAACTTCCCCAAAGCCTTTCTCACTTCAAGAGAAAAGAAACTCCTCCCTCAGCTTTTTTTAATAGCACATTTGTAAATGTGGACCTTAAACTTATCACCTTAATTTATATTTGCCTAGGTGTCTAGCTAAACAGATCCAGGATGTGAGATGGTGGCTTATTATCTAGAGTACAGTAGGTGCTTATCAGACAAAAAGTTTTCTTTAGGGAGTTAGCAGGTAAGGAAAACTCTACTTAGGAAATAGACTATTGCAGTACGAGTCAAGACTACTGCAATAGAGGAGACAGACTGAACTCAACCCTTCTGAAACAAAAGGTAGGACAGCCTTCAAGCATTGACGTGATCTAGGGTAAAAGTGCTGGAGGACCTTGGGGAGGCAGTGTTGGTCAATGTGATTAGGCCACCTGTGCTTGCTGGTCGTATTATCAAAGTTAGGCTTCTACTCTTTCACTGAAATAGATATGGAGGCTCTATCTTTCTTAATGATTGTATTTGAAAGAAATGGCTCCCAGATCCTTGAGAAAGAAATTCCTGATTTGTAAAACACACAAGAGCCCAGCAAAGATTTGCATCTCAAAGGGGCAGAGAAAGAATTTACAATTTCATATTTTCTAAAATAAATACTCTAAAAAAGGGAGATCAGGGACCTAAAGTCAGAAAGAAACCAGTTTACAGTTAAGCTAAGGGGAACATTAAGGCCATCTTGGTCATGTTGGCAAATGTCTTAAGAATTGTTTGTAGTTCTCCTTGAAGAGGTCCTTTACATCCCTTGCAAGTTGGATTCCTAGGTATTTTATTCTCTTTGAAGCAATTGTGAATGGAAGTTCATTC